>NC_053028.1:484487756-484741811 GCF_003073215.2 Triticum urartu
TGAAACGCTTGCAGTTCTATGTTCCACTCAGCGACCCTTCCAGCTGAGTTAGGGCTCCTGAGCACTCTCTCCAGGGGGTATGACGAGACGACCTTGATGGGGTGACCCTGAAAATAGTGCCGCAGCTTGCGCGAGGCCACCAGTAGCGCGAGGAGGAGTTTCTGAGGCATGGGGTACCGTGCCCTCGCATCCCGCAACACCGTGCTGACGAAGTACACCATGTGCTCTACGAGGTTGGGTGCATCAATATCGGCGGCTCCCTTCGGAGACCACGGCGCCTCTTGAGGCGATGAGGCCTTCTGAGGCTGGCCATCTGGGGGAGGGGCCTCTTCCGCCTCCGGTGCACTCCTCTGCGGCGGCTGATCCTCCTCAGCAGCGGTGGCGGTTTCTGTGGGTCTTCCTTGTTCCTGCTTTGCCTTGTCCCGGGCTGCTGCTGCGGTTTTGATTCGACGCTCCTCTCTAACTGCCACCAGGGCTGCGCTGGCGGAGTACGGAGTGGCGGCGAGGTAAAGCACCAGGGGCTCTTGAGGGCGTGGAGCCACCATGACCGGTGGGCTGGTCAGGTATCTCTGGAGATCCTGGAACGCCTTGTCGGCCTCTTCAGTCCACTCAAAGGGCCCCTTTTTCTTCATTAGCTGGAAGAAGGGCAGCGCTCGTTCCCCCAACTTGGAGATGAAGCGCCCTAGCGCGGTTACGCGCCCAGTGAGCTTCTGCATTTCTCTGAGGGTCTTCGGAGGGCTCATGTCTTCCACCGCCTTGACCTTTTCCGGGTTAGCCTCGATGCCTCGGTGGGACACGAGGAAACCCAAGAGCTTGCCCGAGGGGACTCCGAACAGACACTTCTCTGGGTTGAGCCGTAGGTTCACTGCGTTGAGGCTCGCGAAGGTTTCCTCCAGGTCTTGTATCAGGGTCCTGGCTTCCCGAGACTTTACCACAATGTCATCGACGTAAGCTTCAACATTCTTCCCGAGCTGCGGGCCCAAGGTGATGTGCATCAGCCACTGAAAGGTCGCCCCTGCGTTACGCAGCCCGAATGGCATGCACGTGTAGCAGTACACCCCACACGGGGTTAGGAAGGCTGTCTTTTCAATGTCTTCTACCGCCATCTTGATCTGGTGATACCCAGAAAAGGCATCCAAGAAGCATAGCAGGTCGCATTCCACGGTGGAATCGACGATCTGGTCGATGCGGGGAAGCAGGAACGGATCTTGCGGGCATGCTTTGTTGAGGTTGGTGAAGTCGACACACATGCGCTCCTTCCCTCCCTTCTTTGGCACAACGACAGGGTTGGCCAACCAATCCGGGTATCGGACCTCGCGAATGACCCCAGCAGCTTCTAATTTGCGGGTCTCTTGGACGATGAAGGCTTGCTTTTCTGTGGACTGCCGCCTGGCCTTCTGCTTCACAGGGCGCACGTTGGGGAACATGTTGAGGTGATGCTCGATTACTCTCCTAGGGATCCCTGCCAACTGGTCAGGCTCCCAAGCGAATACCTTCTTGTTTGCGCGCACGAACCCGACCAGGGCCTCCTCCTGCTCGGGTTCGAGGTTGGCGCCTATGGTGAAAGTGGCCTTGGTGGACCCGTCCTCATCGACGGGTATCTGCTTGGTTTCTGCCTTGTCCTGGGTGAACAACTGTTTCTTCTTGGCGGGTGCAGCCCCCTTGGGCTCGGGGGTCTCCAAGTCGGCGGGCCGCGCCGACGCCGCCATCTTGAAGGCGAGCTTGAGCACCCGCAGCGCGTCTCCGGTGTCCCCGTGCATGGTGAGGACACCGCTGCTCCAGGGCATCTTCATGAGGTTGTACGCCGGGTGCGTCGCGGCCATGAATTGGGCCAGCACTGGGTAGCCGAGGATGACGTTGTAGGCGAGGCCGATGGGGGCGATGTCGAAGTCGACCAGCTCCGTGCGGAAGTTGTTGTAGGTGCCGAAGGTTACTGGGAGCCGGATCTGTCCCAAGGAGCTGGATGATCCGCCCCCAACGCCTAAGAAGGGCTGGCTGGGTTGCAGCCGTTCCAGGGGTATGCAGAGGAGGTCGAAGGCCTCGACCGAGAGCACGCTGAGGCCCGCACCGCCATCGATGAAAGTTCTGGTGATGGCCACCTGGCAGATGGTGGGGGTGCACAGCATGGGGAGCGCACCCGAGCAGGCCGAGTTGGGGGGGTGGTCCTCTGAGCTGAAGGTCAGGCCGGCCTTGGGCGCCGCCCGGTCCGGGAGAGCCCCCTGCCGCGTGGAAGCGGCGCTGACTCGGCGGATGAACGGCTTGACGTGGTGACTTGTAGGCGGCGCCTGCGAGCCGCCCAGAAGGGCCACGACGACCGGGGGTGTTGGTGCAGCGCGATGGGCGGGGAAGAGGCCGCAGGGCTCTTCCCAAGAGGCCACGGAGGCTGCCGGCGGGTGGAGCAGCCATGTGCGCGGAGCGCAGGTGGGGGCCATGGGGAGCCAGTTGGCCATGACCGTATCGTCACCTCCAGCTTCGAGGAGGGCCTCCTCGCTCGCCGGCAAGAAGGCCAGCAGATCTGTCGCGCCGCCGTAGCACGGCGGTGTCGTTGGCTTGAACTTGTCCGGCCACCGTACCCGTTGCAGGGCTGGGGCCAGGGCTCGGAGCCCCATGGCCCCCGTGCTGGCGCCGGCGGCCGGAGCGGGCGACGCGCTACTCATCGCGAGGCAGGTCGCGGCGGTGGCGGAAGAGAAAACTCTGGTGCACCCCTACCTGGCGCGCCAAATGTCGGATTTCGGGTTCCGGCAGACCCTTGAGGTTCGAACACTGGGGTGCGCACGGAGATTTCGCTTCCTACCTACCTGCACCCCTCCGCCTCGCTAAGATCTAAGCTATGGAAAGAACAACACAAGGGACACAGGGTTTATACTGGTTCGGGCCACCGTTGTGGTGTAATACCCTACTCCAGTGTGTGGCGTAGTGGATTGCCTCTTGGGCTGATGATGATGAATGATACAAGGAAGAACAGCCTCACGAGGGTCTGTTCTTGGCTGGGGCGATGAACCGCTGGGAGGACTTCAGCCACCCTTCTCTCTCTCTCTCTCTCTGATCGAAAAAACCCCCTCCTCTGTGGGTGGCTGGTCCCATTTATAGAGGCCCTGGTCCTCTTCCCAAATATCGAGCGGGAAGGGAGCCAACAATGGCGGACTAATTTGAAGGGGGACAGCTAGTACTAGCTACCCTGACAAAAGTAGTCTTCGCCTGCACAAAGCTCTGGCGGTGACGCCGTCTTGGGCTCCACAATGACCTCCGTCTTGCAGTCCTCCTGGTCTTGGTCGTGTTGCACCGAAATGGCAACCTTTGCCTGATGCCTCGGTACTCCGCGGCTGCGCTTGCCCCCTTTGCACCAAAGAGGAAGGGAGGACACTACGCGGGCTGGCACCTGCCTGGCGCCCTTGGTCGTCATGGCTTGCGTCATGGGCACCTCGTGAGGTACCCTGCCTTGATCTCTCCGCCTCCTCGCGAGCCAGCCTGGTGAGGCCGTGCCTGAGGAAGCTCCGTGTCGTCCGCCCCGCGAGGCTTGGCCCCTCGCGAGGGTCTTGGGTCTGTGTTGATGAAGATGGGCCGTGCTGGCCCCCTTTTAAGCCACGCCGCAGGCCGCAGGCAGGCAAGTCTGGGGACCCCCGTTCCCAGAACGCCGACAGCGGTAAATCTGTAAGAGACATCATAGATCGTACCATATCAAGTAAAGTACGATTACGACGTTCGGACACACCATTACGCTGTGGTGTTCCGGGTGGCGTGAGTTGCGAAACTATTCTGCATTGTTTCAAATGTAGACCAAACTCATAACTCAAATATTCTCCTCCACGATCAGATCGTAGAAACTTTATTTTCTTGTTACGATGATTTTCAACTTCACTCTGAAATTCTTTGAACTTTTCAAATGTTTCAGACTTATGTTTCATTAAGTAGATATACCCATATCTGCTTAAATCATCTATGAAGGTGAGAAAATAACGATATCCGCCATGAGCTTCAACATTCATTGGACCACATACATCTGTATGTATGATTTCCAACAAATCTGTTGCTCTCTCCATAGTACCGGAGAACGGCATTTTAGTCATCTTACCCATGAGGCACGGTTCGCAAGTACCAAGTGATTCATAATCAAGTGGTTCCAAAAGTCCATCAGTATGGAGTTTCTTCATGCGCTTTACACCGACATGACCTAAACGGCAGTGCCACAAATAAGTCGCACTATCATTATCAACTCTGCATCTTTTGGCTTCAACATTATGAATATGTGTATCACTACTATCGAGATTCATCAAAAATAGACCACTCTTCAAGGGTGCATGACCATAAAAGATATTACTCATATAAATAGAACAACCATTATTCTCTGATTTAAATGAATAACCGTCTCGCATCAAACAAGATCCAGATATAATGTTCATGCTTAACGCTGGCACCAAATAACAATTATTTAGGTCTAATACTAATCCCGATGGTAGATGTAGAGGTAGCGTGCCGACTGCGATCACATCGACTTTGGAACCATTTCCCACGCGCATCGTCACCTCGTCCTTCGCCAGTGTTCGCTTAATCCGTAGTCCCTGTTTCGAGTTGCAAATATTAGCAACAGAACCAGTATCAAATACCTAGGTGCTACTGCGAGCTCTATTAAGGTACACATCAATAACATGTATATCACATATACCTTTGTTCACCTTGCCATCCTTCTTATCCACCAAATACTTGGGGCAGTTCCGCTTCCAGTGGCCAGTCTGCTTGCAGTAGAAGCACTCAGTTTCAGGCTTAGGTCCAGACTTGGGTTTCTTCTCCTGAGAAGCAACTTGCTTGTTGTTCTTCTTGAAGTTCCCCTTCTTCTTCCCCTTGCCCTTTTTCTTGAAACTAGTGGTCTTGTTGACCATCAACACTTGATGCTCCTTCTTGATTTCTACCTCCGCAGCTTTTAGCATTGCGAAGATCTCGGGAATTGTTTTGTCCATCCCTTGCATATTATAGTTCATCACGAAGCTCTTGTAGCTAGGTGGAAGTGATTGGAGAATTTTGTCAATGACGCAATCATCCGGAAGATTAACTCCCAGTTGAATCAAGTGATTATTATACCCAGACATTTTGAGTATATGCTCACTGACAGAACTGTTCTCCTCCATCTTGCAGCTATAGAACTTATTGGAGACTTCATATCTCTCAATCCGGGCATTTGCTTGAAATATTAACTTCAACTCCTGGAACATCTCATATGCTCCATGACGTTCAAAACGTCGTTGAAGTCCCGGTTCTAAGCCGTAAAGCATGGCACATTGAACTATCGAGTAGTCATCAGCTTTGCTCTGCCAGACGTTCTTAACGTCGTCAGTTGCATCAGCAGCAGGCCTGGCACCCAGCGGTGCTTCCAGGACGTAATTCTTCTGTGCAGCAATGAAGATAATCCTCAAGTTACGGACCCAGTCCGTGTAATTGCTACCATCATCTTTCAACTTTGCTTTCTCAAGGAACGCATTAAAATTCAACGGAACAACAGCACGGGCCATCTATCTACAATTAAACATAAACAAGCAAGATACTATCAGGTACTAAGTTCATGATAAATTTAAGTTCAATTAATCATATTACTTAAGAACTCCCACTTAGAAAAACATCCCTCTAATCTTCTAAGTGATCACGTGATCCAAATCAACTAAACCATAACCGATCATCACGTGAAATGGAGTAGTTTTCAATGGTGAACATTACTATGTTGATCATATCTACTATATGATTCATGCTCGACCTTTCGGTCTCAGTGTTCCGAGGCCATATCTGCATATGCTAGGCTCGTCAAGTTTAACCTGAGTATTCTGCGTGTGCAAAACTGGCTTGCACCCGTTGTAGATGGACGTAGAGCTTATCACACCCGATCATCACGTGGTGTCTGGGCACGACGAACTTTGGCAACGGTGCATACTCAGGGAGAACACTTTTATCTTGAAATTTAGTGAGAGATCATATTATAATGCTACTGTCAAACAAAGAAAGATAAGATGCATAAAAGATAAACATCACATGCAATCAATATTAGTGATATGATATGGCCATCATCATCTTGTGCTTGTGATCTCCATCTCAGAAGCATCGTCATGATCACCATCATCACCGGCGTGACACCTTGATCTCCATCGTAGCATCGTTGTCGTCTCGCCAATCTTATGCTTCTACGACTATCGCTACCGCTTAGTGATAAAGTAAAGCATTACAGGGCGATTGCATTGCATACAATAAAGCGACAACCATATGGCTCCTGCTAGTTGCTGATAACTCGGTTACAAAACATGATCATCCCATACAATAAAATTTAGCATCATGTCTTGACCATATCACATCACAACATGCCCTGCAAAAACAAGTTAGACGTCCTCTACTTTGTTTGTTGCAAGTTTTACGTGGCTGCTACGAGCTTAAGCAAGAACCAATCTTACCTACGCATCAAAACCACAACGATAGTTTGTCAAGTTGGTGTTGTTTTAACCTTCACAAGGACCGGGCGTAGCCACACTCAGTTCAACTAAAGTTGGAGAAAGTGACACCCGCCAGCCACCTGTGTGCAAAGCACGTCGGTAGAACCAGTCTCGTGTAAGCGTACGCGTAATGTCGGTCTGGGCCGCTTCATCCAACAATACCGCCAAACCAAAGTATGACATGCTGGTAAGTGGTATGACTTATGTCGCCCACAACTCACTTGTGTTCTACTCGTGCATATAACATCAACACATAAAACCTAGGCTCTGATGCCACTGTTGGGGAACGTAGTAATTTCAAAAAAATTCCTACGCACACGCAAGATAATGGTGATGCATAGCAACGAGAGGGGAGAGTGTTGTCTACGTACCCTCGTAGACCGGAAGTGGAAGCGTTAGCACAACACGGTTGATGTAGTCGTACGTCTTCACAGCCCGACCGATCAAGCACCGAAACTACGGCACCTCCGAGTTCTAGCACACGTTCAGCTCAATGACGATCCCCGGACTCCGATCCAGCAAAGTGTCGGGGAAGAGTTCCGTCAGCATGACGGCGTGGTGACGATCTTGATGTTCTACCGTCGCAGGGCTTCGCCTAAGCACCGCTACAATATTATCGAGGATTATGGTGGAGGGGGGCACCGCACACGGCTAAGAGAACGATCACGAAGATCAACTTGTGTGTCTAGAGGTGCCCCCCTGCCCCCGTATATAAAGGAGCAAGGGGGAGAGGCCGGCCGGCCCTTGGGGCGCGCCAAGGAGGGGGGAGTCCTCCTCCTAGTAGGAGTAGGACTCTCCTTTCCTAGTCCAACTAGGAAGAGAGAGGGGGGAAGGAAAGAGAGGGAGAGGGAGAGGGAAAGAGGATCGCGCCCCCTCCCCTAGTCCAATTCGGACTCCCCATGGGAGGGGGCGCGCCACCTCCTGGGCTGCTGCCCTCTCTCTCCCCTTAGGCCCACTAAGGCCCAATACTTCCCCGGGGGTTCCGGTAACCCTTCCGGCACTCCGGTTTTCTCCGAAATCACCCGAAACACTTCCGGTGTCCGAATATAGCCGTCCAATATATCGATCTTTATGTCTCGACCATTTCAAAACTCCTCGTCATGTCCGTGACCATATCCGGGACTCCGAATAACCTTCGGTACATCAAAATATATAAACTCATAATGAAACTGTCATCGTAACGTTAAGCGTGCGGACCCTACGGGTTCGAGAACAATGTAGACATGACCGAGACACGTCTCCGGTCAATAACCAATAGCGGAACCAGGATGCTCATATTGGCTCCTACATATTCTACGAAGATCTTTATCGGTCAGACCGCATAACAACATACGTTGTTCCCTTTGTCATCGGTATGTTACTTGCCCGAGATTCGATCGTCGGTATCTCAATACCTAGTTCAATCTCGTTATCGGCAAGTCTCTTTACTCGTTCCACAATACATCATCTCGCAACTAACTCATTAGTTGCATTGCTTGCAAGGCTTAAGTGATGTGCATTACCGAGAGGGCCCAGATATACCTCTCCAACAATCGGAGTGACAAATCCTAATCTCGAAATACGCCAACCCAACATGTACCTTTGGAGACACCTGTAGAGCACCTTTATAATCACCCAGTTACGTTGTGAAGTTTGGTAGCACACAAAGTGTTCCTCCGGCAAACGGGAGTTGCATAATCTCATAGTCACAGGAACATGTATAAGTCATGAAGAAAGCAATGGCAACATACTAAACGATCGGGTGCTAAGCTAATGGAATGGAATGGGTCATGTCAATCACATCATTCTCCTAATGATGTGATCCCGTTAATCAAATGACAACACACGTCTATGGTTAGGAAACATAACCATCTTTGATTAATGAGCTAGTCAAGTAGAGGCATACTAGTGACGTTTAGTTTGTCTATGTATTCACACAAGTATTATGTTTCCGGTTAATACAATTCTAGCATGAATAATAAACATTTATCATGATATAAGGAAATAAATAATAACTTTATTATTGCCTCTAGGGCATATTTCCTTCACGGCCACGCGTCCGCGGCGACGCCAGCTCGGCCTCCTCGCCCCGCGGCTATATAAGGCCACCCCGAGACCCTCCGAGCTCGTCACCAGCCTTGCCTCGCTCTACTACCCCTCCCCAGCCTCTCATTCGAGCTTGAGAGCTCCTCTTCGCCTCTGTTGGCCGCCATTGCCGTCGCTCCCTTGCGGCTAAATTAGCCCGAAGACAAGCCCTCCTCCACCTCTAACCACCACCATCGCCTTGTCCGCCCTCCGGCGACCCTCCTCGTGCCCTTGCCCCCTCGTCAGAGCCTCTCTAGGGCCGTGCCCAGAAGACCACCGCCGCCCCTGCTCCGTTCTGTCGCGTCGCCACGCGCCCATGTCGCTCTTCCTCCGGCGTCGTTTCCTTCCTGGATGGATGCGCCATGCCCCCGCGAGCCCGCCGGTGGTCTCCACTTGGCCGAAGATCGCCGGACTCGGCCGCTCCATCGCCGGCGGCGCCCCTGCCCTGTGTTCTGTCAAGAAGAGGAGAAGCAGGCGCGGGGGAAGAAGAAGGAGGCGTGGGAGGAGAGAGAAGATGCGGCGGGCCCCACGCGTCATCGACCTGGCGCCTGGCCCTGCCACCGCCAAGCTGGATAAGTGGAGACGTACTCGAGGGAGTACACCTTCACTTATCGAAAGCGCATTCCGCTTCTTCTTCAAGCCAAAATATGCTTTCCTTTCTGGAAAACGTATTTCCTAAGAAGGTGCGTTCTGTTTTTCCTGCTGAGTACTTGTTTGTGATGATTTCATTACAGATAGGTCTCTGGCAGAAAAACTATCATATCTTTTTGCTCGCAACTCCGATTGAGGTGAATCCAAAGCCCACTTCTTCGTTTCGTCGAGCCCGTTCCAATGGAATCATTTTCACCATGTTTTGAAATTCTGAAAATGATCATTTTGCCCTTGCGCTTAATCAGCCCCCTTCGAGAGAGAACGTTTTCTGGCGATTCTTTTCGCGAGCTTCTCGCACTTGTTCTCGGTGCTTTCTTCCACCCCAGGCAAGCCACACCCTCCATTTTCATGATTGCAATGCAGTGACATGGTTTAATTATTTGAACTTGTTTAAAACATTGCATTAGCTATGTATGATCTGTTCATGGCATGACTCGGAGTATTGTTTTGATGTTGATATTGCCATGATCTTGCTTGGAGTTCTAGGACTTATATTTTGATGATTATGTGGATGACATGTGCCCTTGGATTCTTAGTGGATATTATGATTATGTTCATGATGGTAATATGCTTTGGAGTATTACTTTGGATGACATGTTGCCTTTGGATTCTTAGTGTCTAGTATGATTATTGTCATGATGGTATCTGTTATTTTCTTGGAGCACTACTTTGAATATCATGTTGCCTTTGGATTATTAGTGGCTAGTGTTATTTTCATCATGATGCTAGTTGATATTATGTTATGGAATATGATGGTGGAGATGATGCTTGCATGTGGATCATAGCTGGATAGTTATTTGAGTAGTAGTATTATCGTTCTTGGGTTCATCATGATAGTAGTGTTACACTGTCCTCGGAGTATTTTGGTATGATGATATTAAGCTTTGGATTATTTGTTGGATATTGCTATGACTTGGATTATAGGTTGATAGATGATATCGAAGTATCAGTCATTACTAGTATATTTTGGGCATAAATTCCGTCATTAAGTTGGTCGGGTGCCACCGAACCGGGCTTTTCCAGTGCAACCACATTTGCCTTTATGGGAAGGCCCTAATGCGGTCTATTGTCGTGCCTCTCGCCGGTGCCTCCAACTAGGGAAGGTTATGGGCGTGCACTACCCTGATCAGGTAGGCGGACATAAGCCTTGTGTGCCCATTGTTGTTGTTATGTGCACGGTCCCCGTGAGGGACGTTTTGGCCACGACAGTGGTCGTTGTGTCTTTGGTAGACACGGGGTCACCCAGGACTAGCTCAGTTGGGAGTGGGTCGGAGTGGTCGGGAGAGTGTCATGGCAGTAGATCGGTTTTGTCGGAACGCCGTTGGTCCACCCGAATGGGAGTGCGAGGCCATGGGTTCCGTGGTGTGGGTACAGTGCGCTACCTCTGCAGAGTGTGTATTTAAATCTATCGATAGTCGTGTCCTTGGTCATGGGCAAGGGTTCGTACTAGGTCACATTGTTTGATCAACACTCACATGACGGAATGACTTATAGGTGATATATTCATATGTTGATATGTTGAGCAGTACAGATTGGCAGGATGTTGATGATGATGTTGGAGACCAAGTGTTGGTCGTGGTTGTGATCGCCGGAAAGATCACAGTTTGAGACCAAGTGTTGGTCATGGTAGTGATCGCCAGAAAGATCACCGTTTGGTTTGGATCACAAGGTGATTGAGATGGTATATTGCTTGGCCGGTTAGCCAAGAGAGATATGGATATGGAGATCTGAGATGGTGATTTACCAGTATTGTATTAGTTGCATACCAAGTTTAGTAGTTGTGTCATCATAATAGTTGTTAATTTAATTAACCTGTTAAACACTATGTTATTGTCTTGCCTTGATGTTATGGTTGTTGTGAGCTTGCAAGTACATTCAATGTACTGACCTGGTGTGTCATGCCAGATTGCAGGTGCTGCCATGATTGCTTGTCAAAGTTGTCGTGCGTGCGCGCTAGATCGTGTCCCAGCCAGAGTCCCTGCGGAGTGGATTTCACCACCTTCGTCGTTGTTCCACTGCTAGAAGTATTTCGATGCTACGATTTGTTTCGCTGCTAGCACAGAGCAAGTGTAGTATCGCAGGCGTAGTGTCGCCGTGCTGATGTGCTTCTTTGTAACATCAGACCCTTGTATTATTATTCTTGCAATAAGAGCAGATTTGTTCTATGTCAAGCAGTGTCATATTCCAGAGACTTTTCCTCGATCTCTGGGCTGGAATACGGGCGTTCCGGTTTCTCTGAGCCGGGGTGCCACAGCGCCGCAGCCTTGGCATTGATTCCCGCGGGAACTGAGGCGATGAGGACGACGAAGCGACTTCTTGCTGATTCGGTGGGCCCGTCCTTGTTCACGCCAAAATCGCGTTCCCTGGCGCCCCCAGGCACCCCCTAGCGGGCTGGGTTCGGCCTGGGTCCTCCAACACCAGTTCCGGCCCAAACCGGCGAAAAAGGGTTCCTAGGGGCGCGACTGGGCCGATTTTTGGGCGCCGGCATGAAAAAATCACCTGGGGGCGTGTTGGGGGCGCAGCTGGAGATGCTCTTAGGGGTAAATCTGAGTAGGTGGTTCGAGTTAGGGACAAAAATGCAAATGGCCCATGTATATATGTAGTAATAATGTGTAATGAACTGCAAAATGTTGCCATGGCAGATTTTTTTTGTTGGTCATCTTACAGAGATCAGTGGTGGGCCTTAGTTTGGATGGGCCTAAATAGGCGGAATTAACTCCAAGCCTAAATTAGTAGTGGTGGGCCTAAATCTAGGCCTGTCGGTGGTGACCTTCCTAGCAATGGTGGGCCCAGGCCCGCTACTGACGGCAATTACCAGTGGTAGGAGACCAGTGGCGAGCCTGTATGGGCCTAAAGCCCGCCGCTGAAGCCCATTTGGTGTCCGCCACTGGTAGGCCTTTTCCTAGTAGTGGGAGCGGTGCATAGTACTGGGTTCAATCTTGTTGTGTCCTTACTCTGTGACAGGAGGAGTTGCAAGACATGTATTGTATTATTGCTACTAAGGATAAAACGACGGGGTTCAAACATATTGATTGGTCTTACTTTGTCTACATTATGTCATTTGGCTTAAAACGTTACTCTGTTTGTCATGAACTTGATACTTTTAGATGCATACTGGATAGCGATCTTGGGGTGGAGTAATAGTAGTAGATACAGTCGGATTAACGGTCTACTTGTCACGAACGTAATGCCTATATGAATCATGCCATTAAGAATCATAATCATAATTATGCGTAATTCTGTCAATTGCCAAACAGTAATTTGTTTACCCCATCGATGCTATGCTTATGAGAGAGATGCCTCTAGTGAACCTATGGTCCCTGGGTTCATTTTCCATTATTACTAAAAATTCTACAATCGCTCGTTGTTTTCCTTTATTTTATTTTATTTTATTTTATTTGTATACCTATCACTACCAGATTTGATCCATGCAAAGCGAGGGCAAGGGGATTGACAACCCTCTTGCCTTTTGGGGTGCAAGCATTTGCTTTGTGTGTGTGCAGGTACTGTTCATGCTGTTTGTGTGTCATCTCCTTCTAGTTCAATAAACCTTAGTTCTTAACCGGCGGAAATACTATCTGCTACTATACTACTTCACCCTTCCTCTTCAAGGAAGCCCAACAACTCTACAGAGAGTAGCAGGAAGGCGTTCGATAAGATACCGTGGAATGTCTGTGGTGGGCCTTGGAGAAACACAAACTCCCAACAAAGTACATTACCCTCATCAAGGACATTTATGATAATATTGTGACAAGTGTTCGAACAACGTGATGGCGACACTTATGACTTTTCAATTAAAATAGGATTGCACCAGCGGTTAGCTTTGAGACCTTATCCTTTTTTGCTTTGCCGATGGATGAGGTTACAAGGGATACACAAGGAGATATCCTATGGTGCATGCTCTTTACGGGTGATGTGGTGCTAGTCGATGATAGTCGAGCAGGGTTAATAGAAAGTTATATCTATGGAGACAAACCTTGGAATCGAAAGGTTTTAGGCATGGTAGAACTAAAACTGAGTACATGAGGTGCGGTTTCAGTACTACTAGGCACGAGGAGGAGGAGGTTAGCCTTAACGGAAGGTGGTGCCTCAGAAGAACACCTTTCGATATTTGGGGTCAATGGTGCAGAAGGATGGGGATATTGACGAAGATGCGAACCATTGAATCAAAGCCGGATGGATGAAGTGGTGCCAAAGCTTCTAGTGTTCTCTGTGACAAGAGAGTGCCACAAAAGCAAAAAGGTAGGTTCTGTAGGACGGTGATCTGACCCACAATGTTGTATGGCGTTGAGTGTTGGCCGACTAAAAGGCAACACGTTCCACAGTTAGGTGTACCAGTGATGCACAAGTTGAGATGGATGTGTGGCCACACAGGGAAGGACCAGGTCCGAAATGATGACATATGTGATAGAGTTAGGTTAGTACCGATTGAAGAGAAGCTTGTCCAACATCGTCTGCGATGGTCTGTGTATATTCAACGCATGCCTCCAGAAGCTCCAATACATAGCAGGCGGCTAAAGCGTGTTGATAATGTCAAGAGAGGTCAGGGTAGACTAAACTTGACATGAGATGAGTTCGTAAAGAGAGATCGAATGACTGGAGTATCACCAAAGAACTAGCCATGGACAGGGGTGCGTGGAATATCCATGTGCCAGTACCATGAGTTGGTTGCGAGATCTTATGGGTTTCAACTCTAGCTCACCCCAACTTGTTTGGGACTAAATACTTTGTTTACAATGATGAAAAGGTGCCCATATGCTTTCTTTAAAGTTGCCATGAAGTGGCCAATGAACTTGACACCATGCTAAACTGCAAAGTTAATGTCCCCGACTAAAAACACTTGATGCTCACTTGATATGTAGGGCGTCTTTGAGAAATATGATCCTTAGAAAATTTTCATACGTGTGTTGTTTGATTCATAGGATAACAATCCATAGTTTTCATTCTTCTTTGGATTCATTTACACTAGAATCCATAAGAAATTTTTCATCCACTCTGACCTCTTGTTTTTGTAGGTTGTCGTACGTGGGTTGTTGCCCATATGTTTCCTTTAAAGTTGCCATGAAGTGGCCAATGAACTTGACACCATGTTAAACTGCAAGTTTATGTCCCCGACTAAAAACACTTGGTACTCACCTGATATGTAGGGCGCGATTTCTAAAGGGATTTTTTGGAGGAATATGATCCTTAGAAATTTCTTGTATGTGGGTTGTTTGATTCATAGCATAACAATCAATAGTTTTTATTCTTCTTGTAATTCATTTACACTAGAATCCATAAGAACAATTTCATCCACACCAACCTCTTGTCTAGAATATTACATTTTCCCCTTGTATAATCAAACATCCATGGAATCATGTAGTATTGGAGATGACATGGCATTCCATTCTTGATGTCAATTTGGAATGGATGGGTGCCCGTGAAGCGCAAGATATTTCTTTGGACGTCTCTCCAATGAAGAATTATCACTATCGATCTCCTTCTTCAACGGGGATGGGAAGATAACTACTTCTTCCCCTTGTTCTTACAGAGCCTAGAAACGAAAACATACATCCTTACTAAGCACCCATGATCAAAGGTTGTTTGTCACACTATTTTTTCTGTTGTGAGATTGCTATTTGTGGAGGCCAACATGTGCTACCCTTAGGGCAAGAGCTATGGGGCCAACTTTATGGTGATGCCCCATGCTTCCACATAAGTAAAGTTTTATGAAGCATCTATTTGGTATCACCATCTTTCCCACCGCATACAACACTAGGACCCACCATTTCAGCTTTTCCGCATCCGATCCTCTCTTCCTTGAGTGATCTTTTCCTACATGAGCTCATCTTTGTCTTCCTTTCACCCTTTACAATTAGCTATTGTTAGTGAGGAAGAAATTTTTCGGGATCCTATTTCACTATGCAAGCAACAAGTTGGGCTGAGGTGGAGCGTCTGAACTGACATGGTGTGTCGGGGAAGTAGTCCAACATGGAGCGTAGACCATGGCCTATTGTAGTTTTGTTGATTGGATGCATTCGTTACCTGAACATGTGTGATGCTCTCGATTCAATCGTACACTAATCATACACGCAAATGTGTATGATCAAGATCAAGGACTCACGGGAAGATATCATAACACAACTCTAGACACAAATTAAAACAATACAAGCTTTATATTACAAGCCAGGGGCCTCGAGGACTCGAATACATAAGCCCGAATACACAAGAGTCAGCGGAAGCAACAATATCTGAGTACAGACATGAGTTAAACAAGTTTGCCTTAAGAAGGCCAGCACAAAAACAACATCGATCGAAAAGGCAAGGCCTCCTGTCTGGGAACCTCCTAACTACTCCAAGTCGTTAGCGGTCGTCACATAGTAGTAGGCACCCTCGGGGTAGCAGTAGTCATCAGTGGTGTCGTCTGGCTCCTGGGATCCGTCATCTGGTCGCAACAATCGGGTATGGGGGAAAAGAGGTAGCAAAGCAACCGTGAGTACTCATCCAAAGTACTCGCAAGACTTACATCAGATCTAAACTAAGTATGCATCTGTATCAAAGGAAATGGGCTGTATCTGTGGACTAAACCGCAGAATGCCAGAAAGAAGGGGAAAGCCTAGCCTATCGAAGACTAGCATCTTCCAGCATCTTCAAGCATGTAGAAGAGTACAGATCAACATAATGTAAAGTAGTAGTAGTGTTATCAACCTCGGCCAGAGATCCTTTCTCGACTCCCTGCGAGAAAGCAATCCCAGAGTCATACTGTCCATTTCTCATATCCATTTCTCATCTCAAGTATCCAGTTCTAGTTGTATCGACCGGGATACAACTCCAAGTTTCTGTTACCATAGGACAGGCTATCGATAGATGTTTTCTTCCCTGCATGGGTGCACCAACTTACCCATCACGCTTGATTAACTCTGGCCGGACACACTTTCCTGGGTCATGCCCGGCCTCGGCCAAACAATACGCCGCAACCCGACCTAGGCTTAATAGAGAGGTCAGCACGCCGGACTAAACCTATGCCCTAGGGGTCATGGGCCATCGCCCCGGGAACTCCTGCACGTTGCGTGGGCGACCGGTGAGCAGACCTAGCTACCTCCTTCAAAAAGGCAGGTGCTTACGCAGTCCAACCCGGCGCGTGCCACTCAGTCGCTGACGTCTATTAAGCTTCGGCTGATGTATACGACGCAGAACGCCCATACTATGCCCACGTGATGGTTAGTGCTATCAGGCCAGAGGCCCCTCGGATCAAATATCCAAATCGTAGTGGATTAGTAACGCGCGGTAACAGGCAGAGACTCACGAAAGATGTGACCCCGTCGCCCCGTCTCGAGTACTTGCAGCAAAGGCTAAGAATGCCCGGCCACGCCTCGTAAGTATCTCGCGGGCACCTTCCAGGTCAACCCGACTCCACATCACTCGTTATTAAGCTCGCGCGGGTACCCCTCAGGGCCGACCCATCTTTGGTAACATGGTTTGGTATAAAGTCATAGTAACCATAGTAACTGTGTGCCTAACACCAAGGGGGAAAAACCGAAGAATCACCCCCGATGAATTCCAGTCGATGTTGTCATCAAGGTGAACGTAAGAGGATCCACCCTCGAGGTTCACTCTTGAGGGGTTGCACGACAGAGCCGTAACGGAAGTGGTTAAGGAGGAAATCACCCTCGATGACCTCGACCGTATAGCTACACTATAGAGGTCTCATCAGGAGTGATGTAAGAGGTTCGACCCTCGGCACTTGATGGTAACTCTGCAGAGTCGTACAACTAGGGGGGTGATGTGCGGTGTCGGGGCCTGGGCGTTGATCATGTTGATCGAGTCATCGAACATAAAGCGGGGCAACTGGGATAAGGTGGGGGTCACTGATGGATCTCTAACCAACCTATACTAAGCAATTTAGGATAAGCAGGTAAGGTAACAATAAGCAGGTAACAAAAACAGGCTATGCATCAGGGTAGGATCATACATAAAGCAGTAGCAGTTCTAATGCAAGCATGAGAGGGAAAGAAATGGGCGATATCGGAATGCTCAAGGGGGGGGTTGCTTGCCTGGTCGCTCAGACGAGAAGGAGGGGTCGTCGGTCATAGGGGCATCAGCATCGTCACGGGGTCTACCAAAGAGAAAGAGGGGGGGAGAAACAGTAAATACATAGCAAGCAAGTGCATAACAGGATAATAGGCAGAGCTAGACGTGTTCTAACACGGTGCTACACGATACCGGTGAAAGGGGAAGTCAACCGGGAATGTTTTCCCAGTTCCGGATCTGTGTCAGACATATGACCGGAGGGGGAATGTTCCATGTCAGATAGTTAGAGGCATCTGACAGGTAAACGGACCGCGTATTCAGATTCGTCTCATCGTTCTGAGCAACTTTCATGTACAAAACTTTTTCATCCGAATTACCGATTATTTTCTATGATTTTTCAAAGATTTAAACAATATTCTAAAATTGTTATTAAATAGAAATTAAATAGCTAAAATGCTGTGTGCACCCGGATCTGTGTACACAGGGGTGTACCAGAGGGTGACAAGCGGGTCCAGGGGGTCCCAGTTGACCAGTCTAATTACACAATATCAAACTAATAGTTTGATATCTGACTAAACTAATAGTTTTAATTAGTTAAATTAGGTTATTAGCCTAATTACACAATATCAAACTAATTAATTATTAATTATTTTATTTATTTTAATATAATTTTTTTTGTTTAGAACAGAGCAGCGGGGGGGGCATAGGCTAGTGGCCCAGGGGCCAAACGGGTCGGGCACAGCGGGCAAATGGGCGGGCGCGACCGCGCGAGGCCGGCTGGCCGAAGCTGTGCCCGGCAGCGGCAACGGCGGGAGCGGGGCTCCGGCGGGCGCGGGGACAGCGGGGAGCGGTGGCGGACGGGCGCCGGACCCGGGCAGCGAGGCCGCGTGTGCGCAAGCGGGGCGATGCGGTCGGGCGGAGGCGGGTGGCCGGCGGCAGCGATGGCGGGTAGCAGCAGCAACAGGCGCGAGCGGCGAGGCGAGCAGCCGGGCGGCGACCGCGACAGCGGGCGGGCGCACGGGGGGCCGTGGATGCGGGGAGCAGGAGCAGCGCGAGCGCATGGCTCGGGCGGCGAGCGCGGCAGCCGGCGAGGCGTCCAGGCACGCGCGAGCGCAGGCCAAGGGGGCGAGGACGACAGAGGTTGCAGCGGGCAGCAGCGGCATCGGGAAGCGCGGGACTGCAGGCCAGCGTGCACGCGGGGCGAGGGGAGCAGGGCGCGGGGACTACGGGCGGCTACGGCGACAGATCGACGACGGTTAGCGGCGGCGTTCAACGGATATGTGTCTATGAGGCACATGAACGAGCAAGAGAAGGGCAAGGAGGACGAGGAGCTCACAAAGAGTGCGAGGGCGAGGGCGAGGAGGCTGGAAGAGGTCGAACGGCGACGAATCGACGGCGAGGTGTCGCGGCCGTGCGCGGAGAGGATGTCTCGTTGGCGGCGATGCGGCACTACCCCGCTTGAGCTGCTGCTTGGAATCGACGAGGATGAGGTGGGCAAAGCTCCTCGACGTCTTCACGTGGCTCGGGAGGACCGGTGAGGAGGTGAGGGCGACAGACGACGTCGGGGCAGAGGGGATCTACCGCGGGAGAGTGAGGGGGGCGAGATGGGGAAAGTGGGCGCTAGGGTTTGACACGGAGAGAGAGGAGGGGCTTGGGGTGCTCTTATCCATCCCCTCAACCGTGGGATGAATGACAGCGGCGGCATCAGCGGCCATGGCGGGGTGGACGGCCGCCATGACCCCCTCCCGTGAACAGGAAGAAGGGAATGGCACCAGTGGTGGGTTGGGCCTTCCCAGCCACTTGGGCCAAAGCCTAGTAGATTAGGTTGTTTTCCTTCTATTAGTATTTATTTACCTTTGCTTTTCTCCTTTGCTTGCATTTTAAATTAGATAGCAAAACGTTTCTTTTGCCCATGATATTTGGCAATTAAAACAAAGGCAATATTATGGAGTGGCTCACAAAGTTTGGGGACATTTGGAAAACTTTAAACATTTTTAGAAAATGAAAAGCTCAAGAAATTTGATGTTGATCCACTGAATAAATTTTCAGGGGCACTGTGGGAATCCAAAAGAGGTTGGTTCCAACATGACCATGATCAAGTGAATTTATAGGATATTGTGAACATTTTAGATTTGACATCTGAAAACTTTTATTTTCGATTTTGTTTTAGATTTGAATTTGAATCGGTTTCGAACCAACATGAGTTTAACAACAGTAATCATGAAGACATGGCATCATTAGCAGGGAATTACTGTAGCTTAATTATCTGGACGTCACAACATGTTGATGCAACGCTTTGAGAAGTGGCCAAGTCACTTGCGATGCTTGTTTGCCAAAAAATTTGGTTGGAGCGGAATAAGAGGATCTTCAACCATAAAGAGCTCTCCACTAAAGCCATAACTGTCTGAACTAAAGATGAGGTGGCCCACTGGATACTTGCTGGAAGCCCCCCCCCCCTTGATCTCGATTGAGTTCATTCATTCCTAGGCTTGGGATGGTAAGCAAAACTTATGTCTCGTTCGAAACCACCAGTCCTGTCGTGGAATTGTCACGGCAGATGTCCTCTTGCAAGGACTTGATCGTGGAGCCATCGCAGCTAGGAAGCTTAAAGGGGTTAATCGGGACAAAGGACACGCGAGGTTTATACTAGTTCAGCCCCTTACGGTGAAGGAAGGCCTACGTCTAGTTGGGTTGGAATTGTTTGAGGTTTCGATGACCAGGGAGCGAGATACGCCATGCCCGGTTCTCGATCTCTTATTTCTTCTGTCCCTAAGCCGCCAGCGGGTCGTCCCCTTATATACACGGGTCGACGCCCTACGGCTTACAGAGTCCCGGCCGGCTCATAAACAGTGTCCGGCTCGGTGACTAGTTATTTCTACCTTACAATACAAGTCGCGCCCTCATGGCGGTTTATCACCATGGGCCCTAAATCGTCTATGGGCCTTTAGACCCTTTACTGAACCGCCATCTTCACATCTTGGTCTTGGGCTTCAGATGGGCTTCTCTTTGCATAACCCGGCCCCTCCTGGGCGGCTTACGTAAATAATTATATCCCCAACATTAGGCTCCAGATTGATTTGAACCGGTTCATGTCAATCTTTAAAAACCTTATAAACTAGCCCTTAGTCTTCTGTTTTGCGCGGAAATTCTAACCCGCCGTGACGTCATCATCCGGATCCGGGTCAAATCTCTGTGACGTCATCTTCAATAAAATTCATATTTTAATCCGTCATGTCCTCCAACGAATCTTTGCCTTTACTGACCATCCCGAGAATCGAGGTGTCGGGGCCGCTGGATAATGATGCTTTGGTCTCCTCGTTTCTTGCGCCGTCTTGGTCGGCCCCTCCTTATAAATAGATGCGACCTAGGCCTTCTCCATTTCCTTCTGTTGTCTTCCTCCTCACACTTCTTCCTTTGCTGCTCAAGCTCCGCCGCCGCCGTCGAACTCCTCGTCTTCACCGACTCAGGCCGCTGCATCACCCTGATTTCGACCAGAAAACGACGGCGACCCTCCGCAGCTCTTCCGCATCTATGAGTTCCTCTTTTCCCCTTTCTCAGATCTGTCTTGAAATCGTCTTGAGTTCGTCGGTGTTCATCACCGCCCGACGCAGACCTCCATTAATTTCACCTCAATGCCTTTGTTTAGATTATAGAAACAACATAAAACTGCTGCGGAAAATATTCGTGCTTATCCTGTATAAGAACAGATCTCATTTCCCTTGTTTTGGAAACCCTCCGTGAATATATGAACTTCTCTGTACTGTTTTTAGGTCTAGAAATATTTTCTTTCTCAGAACCTCGTTTGATCCAAAATAATGATTGCAACTTGTGAAACCTGTTTGTTCCACACTTAACCAAAAAACCGCATCTATTGACTCTGCTTCAGCCATAATAATTCATGTGACCGGTTTAAAATAATACCGGTTGTCAGCACCGCTTGCTTATGGCGACTTAAGAAAACCTTAATCATCTTTAGTACCTGCAGCTGCTAATCATTATCACATAGTTACCTGTATGTCATTAGGCCCCTTCTTAAGCCGCCATCTCAGATAACCCAATAATGCTTATTCTCCGGGTTATAATGAACCAGAAAATTTCCTTTATCTTGTTGTAGGCTTCAATTTATCCAATGGCACCCAAAGCTGTTAAGCCTCCGATTACCTGCAACTGGGTCTCATCCATTGTTACAGAGAGCAAACTGTCCGAGTTTGTAAAGTCTGGCCATCTGCCCAAGAAGGATGTCATGTCTTATCGCGCTCCTGACCCGTCTGAAGAGAAACCTCAACCCAAGGAAGGGGAGGTGATCATTTTCACCGATCACATGAGTCGGGGATTTGCTCCTCCCGGTTCAAAATTCTTTAGAGACGTTTTGCACTTCTTTGACTTAAGACCTCAAGACATCGGGCCCAATTCGGTGTCAAATATCTACAACTTTCAAGTTTTCTGTGAGGTCTACCTTGGAGAAGAACCCAGCCTACTTTTGTTCAGGGAGTTGTTCTATTTTGAACCGGCAGAATGAACGCGCCAACGGACCCAGTCTAGAACTTGGTGGCATCTCGATTCAGCGACGAAGAGACTTCCTTTTCCCTTATGCTGAACTGCCGAGTCATCCAAAGGACTAGAACCAGACGTGGTTCTACTGCCAGGACACTTCTCCGGCTGGTGAAAACCCGCTGCCCGGCTTCCGCGCATTGCGCCTTGAACCTACTCACCCGCTGCCGGATAAGTTGACAGCTACTGAACGTCTGCCACTCACCCCCAAAATCAAGAAGATAAAAGCTCTTTTAGGGAACGGCTTAGATGGCATTGACCTGGTCCGAGTCTGGGTTGCTTGGAAAATAATTCTGTTAAGCCGCCGCCCCGGCTTAATGTGTAATTATTCAGGCGAGAAAGATGACCCTCAGTGTCATAGCCCTGACGACTTACCAGATGACGTAGTGGAAGCTACAACTCAGTCCTTGTTGAAGGAGGGCACAGTGAATAGTGACGCCTTCGGCTTACTACCTTTTTGCCAGAAGAACCCGGCCCCTGCAGTAAGTTTCCAGCCGTCGGGTTATTATTATCTCCTTTTTATCATGTTAGGCCGTATTCTTACGCATAACCCGTTATAACCTTTTACAGGCAAATGATAACTTCTGGAAAACCCAATATGATCATGAGGCAGCCAAGAAAACCAGGGCGGCCAAGAGAGCCGAAAAGAAAACCACCAAGCCCACCACCTCAAGGAAGAGGAAGCCAAGCGCCTCTGAGCTGTTTCAGCTTGATGATACTGATGATAATGAGGAAGAGGTAACCTTTGAATTTCCCTTTCTCCTTTATCACTACCTTACTGATACTAACCTTCTTTCAGGAAGACACGGGCAACAGCCAACCCGTCGAGGAAGAGGTAATTATAATCTCCTCCGACTCCGAGCTTCAGCCGCGTCAGAAAATTCGAAGAGTAACCCAGAAAGTAAGATTTTCACATCCTTTGGCTTACCAAGATCCTGACTTTCTTTTGAAGCGACAGATTTATGAGAGCCGGAGGCAGACCCGGACCAGCAAAGACGCGGAACTCTCCTCCGGCTTACCTGATGTGACCAGGAAACGCCAGGCTGAGGTTACCTCCGATTCACACCTTCTTTTTCCTTTGGCGGGTTTCATTCGTTATCCTCTCAATTCTTCTGACTCCAATTATCAGGATATTTCACCTTCCTCCGGTGAGTCTATGCAGTCCAACATGCCAGCCTTCAAAACTGCTCCCGGGTAATATAAACTTGTTGTACCTTATGCCTTTATTTTACTCATACTTTTCGTATTTAACCTGTCTACTTTTTCCGTAGTGTGCAAGTAAAGCCCAGCAAAAGGGCAAAAAAGAATAAGCCGCCCCAAGAGCCGGTTGTGACTGAACCAGAGCTGGGCACAGCTGCTCCTGATGCCCCTGCTCACGGGCCGCCGCCTCAACCATCTCATGACGCTCCTATATCTTCCTCTGACCCGCCTACTGAGCAAATCTTCAATAAGTCTGGTAACCCGGAGGCTCCTAGCCCCGCCAAAGCAAGTGATCCGGAAGTTGAGATCCTCAAAACTCAGTTTGTTGAACCGGCACAACCATCTGTACTTGCCAAGTGTTCTAAAGAGGAGTTGGTAGAACGCCGAAAGGCCAAGCTGGACGTCACTGACTATACTCATTTGAGTATCGGAGAGATCGTCTCCGGCTATATCAATCAAGTACATAGCAGCCGTGACCTGGAAATTGACATGGTGAAGCAGATACAGCAGAAATCTGAGGTATGACTTATGCTAGCTTTCTTTAACCATACTTACTGTACCAGCCCCCAAGTCTATTGCTTATAAGTAAATATGCTATAGACTTTTGAAAATTGCCTAGCACTGCTTATCCGGCTTAGGAAAAAGACTTTTAACCTGGTAACACTTGCGATACACATTAGCCCCCAAGTGCTAAACATCTTTGCTTGCAAAGTGTTTGGGACTTTAATTTCCATGAACCGGAGTAGTAATTGAAAATTCTTCAGGATACATTAGCCCCCAAGTGCCAAATACCTTTGCTTGCAAAGTGCTTGGGACTTAACACTATTTACCGTAATCTTGAGTGTTATCTGGTGCAATGCAGGTCATGATAAGTCAATTTGAATCGGAAATTGTTGACCTGAAGAACCGTGTGGCAGCCCAGGAGACTGAAACTCAAAAGGATAACTCCAAATTTGAATTCAGCGTCTCTGAACAAGAGAAGCTGAAGCAAAATTTTGAATCGGAGAAGAAAATTTGGGCTGATGAAAAAGCCGCACTGGTGACCCGGGCCGAGACAGCAGAGGCATCGCTGGCGGAAGCAACGGCCGAACTGTCCGACTTAAAGCGCCAGATGTCTCGAATGGTCTCAGCAATCTTTGGTGAGTGACTTACTCAAATCTTAAACACTGCAAAACTCCTTGAATGACCATTTCGGTTGTTTCCTCTGACTCACCTTATGCTTAATAACGCAGGCCCCAGGAGCACAAATCTCAAGTAGAACATGGTGATCAAGCTGAAGGCGGTTTATACTCTGGTGGAACAGCTCTACACCGGGTCACAACATGCCCTGGCCGTTGTGTCTTTATCAAATGATGTTCCCTATCTCCTGCAAGATGTGCTGAAGCGGCTTGTTGTGCTACCTCAGCGGATCCAAGAGTTAAGACGAGCATCTGCAAGAGCCGGAGCTATAGCCGCATTGAGCCGGGCCAAGGCGTGGCTTCCAGAACTAGACCCTGCTGATATTGCTCTTGGGTATCCAAGTTTAAAGGAAGATGGCACCGTGTTTAATGATAAAGATTTCACCGCCTGTGTGAAAGATATACGTCCGGTGGCTACTCTTATTGGGAACGACACTGACCTCTCCAAGTGTCAGCCGGGTTATGACAAGGAGAATTGGAGAATCCCCACGCCGCATTATGACGACGTCAGCTTGATCCCTCCAACCCGTAAGCACACCTTTGCTCCTGAAGTCGACCCAGTCGGTTTAATACATGATGAAGCTGAGTTTGAGGCCTTGAGTGGCATTGACTGGGCCTCATCATCCTTCCAGGACAAAGCAGCCGGCGGAGAGGCGGAGAAGGATAACCCGGAGGCTTCAAATCAACCCCAAGAGTAGATTATCAGGCGCCACCTGCTTATGTAGTTGTAGAAAAACAATGCCGCATCATTCTGACTCGGAGAGTCTTGTAATAGAGTAAAAAATACCTTGAGTTTTGCTATGCCTTTGCGTATGCTTATGGCCTTTAGTACTTGCATAAGCTGCCGTCACCATATACTTTATATGAATCTGTTATGCCCTTTGCAGAAATACCTTGCATTGCCCTGTAGTGCTTACAGCTGTTTTTCCGGCTTATATAAACCAACCCCTGAGGGTAAACTTAACTCCTGGAAATTGGTACATACAAGTTCATCTGGTTCTTAACAACATGATGTAACTAATATTAATTCTGGAAGATTGTAATGTATTCCATTGTACCTTCAAGAGGGTCACAAGATATCTAATGTTGGCACTTGTAAAATATGATGAACAAAATTCAAGGGTTTCTGATTCGAATACGATCAGTGACCCGTTCCAAAGGGGTTGAGCTAAGATTCGGATACGATCTGTTAGCCCCCAGTGGCTGTGGCGATGCCGATCAAGTGGGTATCGATAACTATGTTCTCTTTGGTTCGAATACGACCTATGTTTGAACAGGAAGCCCCCAAGTGACCATAAGAGTTGTTTAATGACGCTGATTCGAATACGATCCACGTCAGACCCAAAAGGAGTTAAGCTATGATTCAGATATGATCAAGAAGCCCCCAAGTGGGTTTGGCAGTATGCCGATCAAGTGGGTATCGACAGCTATGTTCTCTTTGGTTCGAATACGACCTATGTTTTAACAGGAAGCCCCCAAGTGATCACGGCTAGATTCAGATATGATCATAAGCCGGACCAAAGGAAAGCCGGGTTCAGATATGATCCGCTTCTCCTTGGTCATCTCCACCACCTGACAAGGAAAACACATAAACCTTTTTGGGAGTGGAAAAAAGGACAGAGGTCCTGCTTTATTGCTTTATATAATATACATAGTATAAGTATATACACATTAGAGCCGACGGCTCAAGTATAATAAGGCCGAAGATGAGCGATATTCCACGGCTGACGGGTCTCCTCCTCCGACTTACGTGAGTCTTTGTGTTCCCGAACGTCGATAAGGTAGTATGATCCATTGTTCAGATTCTTGCTGACCACAAAGGGTCCTTCCCAAGGAGGGGATAGCTTGTGCATGTTAGATTGATCCTGGATGAATCGGAGCACTAAGTCGCCTTCCTGAAAGGTTCTGGACTTAACCCGGCGGCTGTGGTAGCGGCGCAGGTCTTGCTGGTAAATCGCCGAACGGGCTATTACCAAGTCTCGCTCTTCATCCAACAGGTCAAGTGCATCTTGCCGAGCTTTTTCATTGTCTTCCTCAACATAAGTCGCCACACGGGGTGAATCGTGACGGATGTCACTTGGCAGGACCGCCTCTGCTCCATACACCATAAAGAAAGGCGTGTAACCCATAGATCTATTAGGTGTAGTATTGATGCTCCAGAGTACAGAAGGTAACTCCTCCACCCAACAACCCGGCGTCCACTGTAAGGGGACCAAGAGCCGGGGCTTGATACCCTTCAAGATTTCTTGATTGGCTCGTTCTGCTTGACCATTTGATTGAGGGTGAGCTACAGCTGAAACGTCAAGCCGAATATGCTCTCGTTGACAGAACTCTTCCATAGCTCCTTTGGAAAGGTTAGTACCATTATCAGTTATGATGTTGTGTGGAAAACCAAAGCGAAAAATCACCTTTTTCATAAACTGGACTGCTGTGGCTGCATCACACTTACTCACTGGCTCCGCCTCCACCCACTTTGTGAACTTGTCAACCGCCACCAAGAGGTGAGTCTTTTTATCCTTAGATCTTTTGAAAGGCCCGACCATATCAAGCCCCCAGACTGTAAATGGCCAGGTAATTGGAATCATTCTCAATTCTTGAGCCGGCACATGGGCTCGTCGTGAGAATTTCTGACATCCTCACATTTACTGACCAGGTCTTCTGCATCAGCATGAGCTGTCAGCCAATAAAACCCATGACGGAAAGCTTTGGCCACAAGAGATTTTGAGCCGGCGTGATGACCACAATCGCCTTAATGAATCTCACGAAGGATCTCCTGACCCTCTGCGGGTGACACGCAACGTTGAATCGCGCCAGTGACGCTGTAATGATGTAACTCGCCATTGACAATTGTCATGGACTTAGACCACCGGACGATCTGTCTTGCCAAGGTCTCGTCTTCAGGAAACTCTCCCCGGGTCATGTAAGCCAAATAAGGCACTGTCCAATCCGGGATAATGTGGATAGCCGCCACCAGCTGTGCCTCCGGATCTGGTATTGCCAGATCTTCTTCTGTAGGTAACTTAACAGAAGGATTATGCAAAACATCAAGAAAGGTGTTAGGCGGCACCGGCTTACGCTGAGACCCCAGCCGACTTAAGGCATCAGCCGCCTCATTCCTTCTTCGATCAATGTGTTCCACTACGTAACCCTTGAAATATCCAGCCACAGCATCCACTTCACGACGGTAAGCCGCCATGAGGGGATCTTTAGAGTCCCACTTGCCTGACACCTGTTGAGCCACAAGGTCTGAGTCTCCTAAGCATCTTACCCGGCTCAAGTTCATCTCTTTGGCCATCCGGAGACCATGGAGCAGGGCCTCGTACTCAGCTGCATTGTTATTGCAAGGAAACATAAGCCGGAGCACATAACAAAATTTGTCACCTCAAGGGGAAGTTAATACAACTCCAGCCCCCGAGCCTTCCAACTGTCTGGACCCATCAAAGTGAATAATCCAATAAGTGTTATCGGGCTTCTCCTCAGGTGCCTGTAGCTCTGTCCAGTCGTTGATGAAATCCACCAAAGCTTGAGACTTAATGGCAGTACACGGTACGTACTTCAGACCATGAGGCCCGAGCTCGATGGCCCATTTGGCGACTCGTCCTGTAGCCTCTCTGTTCTGAATAATGTCTCCCAAGGGGGCAGAACTTACCACAGTGATAGGGTGACCTTGGAAGTACTGCTTCAGCTTTCGGCTTGCCATGAACACCCCGTAAACAAGTTTCTGCCAATGAGGATATCTTTGTTTTGACTCGATGAGTACCTCACTGACATAATAAACCGGCCGTTGAACTGGATGTTCCTTACCAGCCTCCTTGCGCTCTACCACAATTGCCACACTGACGACTCGTGAATTAGCAGCCACATATAACAGCAAAGGCTCTTTGTCAATGGGAGCCGCAAGAACTGGCGGCTCAGATAACTGCCTTTTCAAATCCTCAAAAGCAGCATTAGCAGCATCACTCCAGACAAAGGTGTCTGCCTTCTTCATTAATTGATACAGCGGTAGGGCCTTCTCACCTAACCGGCTTATGAACCGGCTTAAAGCGGCAACACGACCCGCCAATCGCTGAACATCATTAATACATGCCGGTTTAGCCAAAGAAGTGATTGCCTTAATCTTCTCCGGATTAGCCTCGATGCCCCTGTTTGAGACCAAGAATCCCAAAAGCTTGCCTGCAGGCACACCAAATACACACTTCTCCAGGTTAAGCAACATTTTGTAAACCCGGAGATTGTCAAAGGTTTCTCTGAGATCAGATATCAAGGTTTCCCCCTCTCTGGATTTCACTACTATGTCATCCACATAGGCATGAACATTGCGCCCAATCTGATTGTGGAGACAATTCTGTACACACCGTTGATAAGTTGCCTGGGCACTCTTGAGCCCAAAAGGCATAGACACATAGCAGAAGGCTCCAAACGGGGTGATGAAAGCCGTCTTCTCCTGGTCCTTAACTGCCATCTTGATCTGATGATAACCAGAATAAGCATCCAAAAAGCTCAAACGCGCACAACCTGCCGTAGCATCAATGATTTGATCAATACGGGGAGGGCAAAAGGATCAGCCGGACAAGCCTTATTTAAGTCCGTGTAATCCACACACATCCGCCAGGTGCCATTTTTCTTGAGTACGAGTACCGGGTTAGCCAACCACTCCGGGTGAAAAACTTCGACAATAAACCCAGCCGCCAAGAGCCGGGCGACCTCTTCTCCTATAGCTTTTCGTCGCTCTTCATTGAATCGCCGCAGAAACTGCCTGACCGGCTTATACTTCGGATCAATATTAAGAGTGTGCTCAGCGAGTCCTCTCGGTACACCTGGCATGTCAGAAGGTTTCCATGCAAAGATGTCCCGGTTCTCACGGATGAACTCGATGAGCGCGCTTTCCTATTTAGGATCCAAGTTGGCACTGATGCTGAATTGCTTAGATGAATCGCCTGGAGTAAAATCAACAAGCTTAGTCTCTGCAGCCGATTTAAACTTCATGGCCGGGTCATGCTCCGTAGTCGGCTTCTTGAGAGAAGTCATATCCGCCGGGTCAACGTTATCTTGATAAAATTTGAGCTCCTCTGCTGCACAGACAGACTCGGCGTAAGCCGCATCGCCTTCTTCACACTCCAGGGCCACCTTTCGGCTTCCATGCACAGTGATGGTACCCTTGTAACCCGGCATCTTGAGCTGTAGATAAACATAACACGGTCGTGCCATGAACTTGGCATAGGCCGGCCGCCCGAACAAAGCGTGATATGGACTCTTGATTTTGACCACTTCAAAAGTTAACTTTTCCGCCCTAGAATCATGCTCGTCTCCGAAGGCCACCTCTAGCTCAATCTTGCCCACAGGATACGCCGACTTACCGGGCACCACTCCATGGAAGACGGTGTTGGAAGTCTTTAAATTCTTGTCAGTTAAGCCCATGCGCCGAAAGGTCTCGTAATAGAGGATGTTGATGCTGCTACCTCCATCCATGAGCACCTTAGTAAATTTATACCCACCAACCTGCGGTGCCACCACTAGGGCCAGTTGACCCGGATTATCAACCCGGGGAGGGTGATCCTCCCTGCTCCAGACAATAGGCTGTTCCGACCACCTCAAGTAACGAGGGACAGCCGGTTCAACAGAATTCACAGCCCTCTTACGAACTTTCTGATCACGTTTACACAAACTTGTGGTGAATACGTGATACTGCCCACTGTTTAACTGTTTTGGATGGCTCTAATAACCCGACTGTTGCTGCTGCTGACCTCCTTGACCAGACTGCTGTTGATTATAACCACCCTGGTTTCCCTGAAAACCGGATCCTGAACCACTGCCCGGGCCATGAAAGCCGCCGGCTCCTGAGCCGTCGCTTGGGCCTTGATTGCCATCAAACGTATTAGAATTCTTGAAAGCTTCATGATTGCGCAATCCTTCCATAAATGAGTCGCTGGTCGTTCCCGGGTGCCGTGTTTCGGGCAGGGCTCATTGAGTAGTTGCTCAAGAGACGGTCCTGACCCACCAAACCGGGGTGGCTTCCCTTTGCACTTCTGATTGTTACCCTGTGCATTGGCCACAAATTCCGGGTTACCGTCCGCCTTACGCTTATTGCCTCCTTGACTTGCCGAGTTATGCTGCTGACCCTTTCCATTACCGTTCTTCTTTCCCTTCCCCGTCTTTTCATCATCAGACGCGGGGTCCTTGGTACTATCAGAATCGGCATACTTGACTAAAGCCGCCATCAGCGTCCCCATATCGTTGCAATCACGCTTAAGGCGCCCCAGCTTCTGTCTCAGAGGCTCAAAGCGGCAATTCTTCTCCAGCATGAGAACTGCTGAGCCGGCATCCATCTTATCAGACGAATGTATTATATCTTTGACCCGGCGCACCCAATGAGTCGTAGATTCACCTTCTTCCTGCTTACAATTTGTCAGATCCACAATTGACATAGACTGCTTGCAAGTATCCTTGAAGTTCTGGATGAAACGGGCCTTTAGCTCCGCCCATGAACTAATGGAGTTGGGTGGCAAAGCCTTTAACCAAGAACGGGTCGTTCCGTCCAACATCATGGTGAAATATTTAGCCATCGCTTCATCACTAACCTCCAGCAGCTCCATAGCCATCTCGTAACTTTCAATCCATGCCCCAGCTGTAAATCGGCCGTATAATTCGGCACCTTCCGAGGTCTCTTGAAATCCTTGGGCAGACGTACATTACGTAGAGCCGGTACCAGACAAGGAACTCCTCCGGTTCTAGTGGCAACTCCCACCTCAACGGAAGTCGTCGGGTAAGCCGGTGAGTTCTGTTGGGCTGCTAGCTGAGCCGCCCGCACGTCCTCCTGACGTATCCGATCCTGAACCGGGTTATCCCCGCCGGGCTGGTTCCGGCGCTGAGCGTTACTTGACAAGGCCTCTGACTCCATGTGTCTACTGTAACTCGGGCTCCGATTTTGACGAGGCGGGGCTAACCAGGGCGGAGGAGTCGAGTGAATCCTATCCCGGCTGTAGGAGTAGGTCTCTTGCTGAGCCAGGGCTGTTTGGACAAGTTCTCTGATCTTCCGGGTTTCCACCGCTGTCGGATCATCCCCATCTACTGGGAGAGCTGCCAAACGTGCTGACGTTGCGATTAAGTTCTCTATGGGGTTGGAGAAGTGACCCTGTGGTATTGGTACGTAATTGGGCGGTGCCATATTGCCGTGAGGAGGTGCCATCCCCTGAGGCTGGACTGGACCTCCCGCTCCGGATGTAATAAGCTGATTCGCACCTGGCGGGTTACTTGGGCCGGCCCCGGGTGTAGCAAAGAGATTCCGAGGATCATAATTCTAAGGTAAGCGGGACTGAGTTTTCTGATGTCTCCTCCTCATTACCTCATTAGATGCGTTTAAGCTCAACGTGAGCTGCAAGGCCTCTGCCTAAAGTTCCTGCGCCCGCACATCCAAAGCCGCCCGCTCTGCTGCTAATCTAGCGTCCTCAGCTGCTAAGGTTTCCTTGACTCGGGCGATCTCGTCGCGAACCTGTGCCACCTCTGCCTCATGCTCAGATTGGTTCGCAGGGATGACTGTAACAGTTAACAAAGCCGTAAGCTTATCCATGAGATCCATCAACACCTGAGCCGGTGAGCGCACGGGGCCTCTTGCCCCGGCTGCTCCTAACCCGGACGTTATCGCTGCTGAGGCCGTAGAATTTTGGCCGGGTTGAGTACCAGCCATGAAGACTCCTGCCCAGTTTGGCGACTCTGAGAGGTCCGGAATAGTGCTACCATCGAAACAGCCCCCAAGCACACCATCTTGAACTTGATACAGCGAATCTGTTGAGACGGCGGATGAATCACCGTCAGAGAGGACGGCCGACTCACCATCACCTTCAGATCCTTCAGGAAGTTCACCTCCATGGATGCAACCCACAAAGGCACGCTTCACGACGGGTTGAGCTCGGGCGGGTTTCGCACGCTGAACCGTCTCGACGAGGTCGGTGCAGCTGTCCGGCTCAGGGCCTGGCTCACCAATCCGGCCGATGAAGACGTGAATTCCGCCAAAGGGGACCCGGTAGCCATACTCAATTGAGCCGGCGTCGGGGCCTCAGCCTTCGTCATCGATGTAGATCTTGCCGAGACGACTCTTGGTCATCCGGCCAACTGCGTATCCCTTGAGCCCTTCGAAGCTGCCCTTCAAGAACTCAAATCCATCGTGCGCTGGCCCCACGGTGGGCGCCAACTGTCGTGGAATTGTCACGCCAGATGTCCTCTTGCAAGGACTTGATCGTGGAGCCATCGCAGCTAGGAAGCTTAAAGGGGTTAATCGGGACAAAGGACACGCGAGGTTTATACTAGTTCAGCCCCTTATGGTGAAGGAAGGCCTACGTCTAGTAGGGTTGGAATTGCTTGAGGTTTCGATGACCAGGGAGCGAGATACGCTATGCCCGGTTCTCGATCTCTTGTTTCTTCTGTCCCTAAGCCGCCAGTGGGTCATCCCCTTATATACACGGGTCGACGCCCTACGGCTTACAGAGTCCCGGCCGGCTCATAAACAGTGTCCGGCTCGGTGACTAGTTATTTCTACCTTACAATACAAGTCGCGCCCTCATGGCGGTTTATCACCATGGGCCCTAAATCGTCTGTGGGCCTTTAGACCCTTTACTGAACCGCCATCTTCACATCTTGGTCTTGGGCTTCAGATGGGCTCTCTTTGCGTAACCCGGCCCCTCCTGGGCGGCTTACGTAAATAATTATACCCCCAACAAGTCCTTTTACTACGATTTTGTTTATTTTGTCTTTTTGGATCCTTTTATTCTTTGATCATTTGTATTCAATCATCAGTGTTTTTTTTGAGAAATTGGCAGAAGCTTTGTCTATTCTTATGGAAGAACATAGTTGTCCAGCTTATCAGGGACAACCGGATGAAAACCAAATACAAATGAGATAAAGACTCCCATGCCCGCCAAATCGACGAGACCCAAGACAAAACACAATGCCAAACACACCGACCCACCATCACCGCCTATTATGGGGAGAGAAACCAAGCCGCTATGGGAGGAGCAAGACTGCCCCCCTCCCGCCGACTTCGATGGTGAAAGAGGCAAACACCCTGACATCCACCTATCTGTCATGTCATGCACAACCCGCCATCACCACCCTCTAGGGCCGCTGCCCGACATCCACCGCTTGCACGGAAGCCGCAACGCCATAGGACCCAAACAATCACAACCCAAACTGCACAGAACATCCGCCCGTAGACCATCGACTTCTTCTTCTTCAATGAAATCTTACCAGCTGTCCTACTGACTTTTGTTTTTTCAGAAAACTGATCGGTTATAGCAGATGATTCCACAACATGTTTAAATTGTGGAAAAAACTAACGCCCACACGTGTGGCATCTTACACATCGCCCACACGCCTACTTTACCACTTATTTTGCCACATGTGAGCAGATGACATCAGCATGAATCTTTTTGGTTTTTGGCTTAAAAATATTTTATCTCCTAATTAAAAAATTAAATTAATTTTTCACCAATAAATCCGTCTCGGCGAGATCTTCAAAACTAGACCCCATGTTGATATATTTTGACGAATTTTTTTTACCCAAAAGTTGCCATGATGTTTACACTGTAGTTGCCATAGTGCTTAAACTAAAGTTGCCATGTGGCAATTTCAATTTGTAGAGCATGTCAATTTTAGTATTTTGATGATGACAACTCCAGTGCTTTGACCATCAAACTTATTTTTTATGAACCATGGCAATTTTAAGTGCATGTATCATGGCAATTTTAGTTTATGGTTCATGACAAGTCTAGTTTCTTAATTCCCGATATATAAATGTCAAAATTTACTTTTAAATATAGAAGAAAATAGCTGAAATATATCATGACAGCTTCAATGTAAATGTCATGGCAATTCATGTGCAATAGACATGACAACTTTTAACCTGAAAAAAATTCGTCGAAATATATTGATATAAGATCTAGTTTCGAAGATCTCGTCGCGAGTGATTTAATGGTGAAAACGGATCTTCAGTTAGATTTTTCATTTAAGAGATAAAATATTTTAAAAACTGAAAATCCAAAAAGATTACCACATGCATGCATACGCTGACGTGACGCGGTCGGTGTGTTATAGGCGTGTGGGCGGGTTTCGCTTCCACTACACTTGTGAGCGTTAGCGTTGTCCTAAATTGTAATTTTTTTTCCAGGTACTCGTTTTTCTAGATGCTGGAGATACTAGTATTGACTGTGGAATCATCTGTGTGGGTGTGAATGTTCTGTGAAGAACACGTGCATAATTATGCGCGGCAAACCTCCGGTACAAGACAGGTGGCTCCACCCCGTGCCGTCCATGAGATATTCCGACGGGTTGGTGGGGTATCTCCGTGGAGAGTGGGAAGAACGAGTGGTCGAGGCTCGAGGGAGACGGGGTTGGAAGCTGCGGAGCCAGGAGCGGGATGTGGAGAGGGGGAAGAAGACAAGCGGAGGTAGGAGTTACCCGGACGCAAAATGGGTTCGGTAGGAGCGATCTGAACGCAAGAATTTGATGGTGCACCAAGGCCTTCCAGATCAAAACTACCCCCCTCGGTCCTCGCCCTTCATTACTAGTACATCTGTTCCGTCCTCCGCCGAACACGCCTCGGGCACTGAAGCACGCCACCTGGAAGGTGTTCTTCCTCCTCCGCTCTACTGTGCTGCCGTGGCGTGGAGATCCAACCGGAGCTGGACCGACTCCTTTTGCTGGTGAGGAACCCTAACTTGCTCCGACTGTTTTTTACAGTGTTTTTTTTCTGGCGTTCTTCCTTTTTTCACGTGAGCCATCCAGTCCAAGTCATGCTTAAACGAAAGAAAATTTGAGTTCAACTGAACTCCCATGCCTAACGCTAGGTCCGCCCCTGCTTGTTCATACAGTACTTATCATTTTCGTGTAAGAAAATGGTACCAATCTGGTGCTGCCTTTTGTCAGAGTAATTAGCATACAATCGGTCATTCGTCAGAGTCGGATTCAGTTAAGTTGTTAACTGCTGAATCGAAGTGTTGTTTCGGATCCTTGTTTAGCTTAACTCCACTGGATCTCTCATATATGACGGCAAAAGTATTGCTTTCATTTCTCCGACCATATCCCCATCCCATATAGCCTGTGGAATTCTTCGTTCCTGTGCAACTCTGTAAATTTTGTTCGCTCCTCTGTTGCAGAACCGGTGTGCTAGCTACGGAAGCGGCCATGGAAGTGGTTTCTTCCAGTCACTCTTGCTTGGCATTTCATCAAACCCCTACCAGTGCGCGGAGGTCTCTGGGCACTGGTCTTGGTCCGCGGCATACCAAGCTTGCTCGGCCAAGAAAAAACTCAGTTCTCTGTGTTGGGAGAGCTTCAAATCCTGGTGATTCAGGAAAGCTTAATGTCAGCCGCAGCTTCGGTGTAAGCGATGTCGATGCTGCCCTCCAGGGCATCTCCAAGAAGGTAGGCCAGATCGAGAAAGTGGCGATTCCTGGCCTGCCAGAAGGGCCAGACAGTTCTCAAATCAGCACTGGTTTGTGGGAGTGGAAGCCGAAGCTGACGGTATACTACGAGAAGTCTGGCACCAAGAATAGCAAGGCGCCAGCAGTGCTTTTTCTACCAGGTTTTGGGGTGGGCACGTTCCATTTTGAGAAGCAATTGATGGATCTTGGCCGTGATTACAAGGTGTGGACGATGGATTTTCTGGGACAGGGAATGTCATTGCCGTGTGAAGACCCTGCTCCTAAGGCCATGGCAGGGGAGGAGGATGAGGAATCATATTGGGGTTTTGGACACGATTCGCAACCATGGGCAGATGAATTGGTGTACTCTGTAGACTTGTGGCGTGACCAGGTCCAGCATTTCATTGAAGAGGTACCATTTTGGAATATTTGTTGTTTCATCCAGTCTTCTTTTTGGCTTTGTGCTAATATGTCTTTCAAGTTAACAAATCTTCGTGTGCTTTGCACTCTCTGGAAGTCCTGAAATAATTAGCAAGTTAGTTTTTTTAGGGAGCAAGTTAGCTGTTTTACTTTCATCATGAGTGGTTGTTGTTAGATCATCAAGTGGTAACGGATACCAAGAATGGATTTCCAGGATAATTTGATTATCTAGGTATTTCTTAATACCATACATCTATACATAGACTTGTGAAAATGTTGTTATGGTGGTCTGGTCAAGAATCACATATATCATGTATATTCAAACTCTGTCATGGTTGCATAATCGAGTTCTTCCTTACTCGCGAATGTTCCAGTTGGAACACTATGTGATCATCTTTTTTGGTGCTTGATGGCTGTGTGCGCCGCAATGTTGCAGAGGCCAGGGTTCACCTCCTTTTCAAAAAAAGAAAGTCTTCGTTGGTGCTCACTATTCTTAATGAAAGCAAAATGATGTATTGATTCCTGTTTGGTGAATGTTTCTTGGTTTTTGGTCATACGAGTAAGAAAGGTCCTGGGAATATAACTGATCTTTGAGTTAACAGGTTCAACTTTGCTGGCTGTAAATGTTAATGTGTCTCCAAGGATTGTTATGTCAGTCTTACAACTTCTTTTTTTGGTATCATACTATTTAGAATCTTGCTATTCACAGCCAGTTTGGCGACATATATCTTCAACTGTTGGATTTATGTCTCATTTTTCTTACTCTTAAGTTTATAACCCTCTTGCAGGTTATCGGTGAACCAGTTTATATTGTGGGAAACTCTCTTGGAGGTTTTGTTGCTCTATATCTTGCTGCATCCAGTCCACACCTTGTAAAGGGGGTCACGTTGCTTAATGCAACGCCATTTTGGGGTTTCCTTCCTAATCCTGCAAGATCTCCTCGTTTGTCAAAGATTTTTCCATGGGCTGGGACATTTCCTCTTCCATCAGTTGTGAGGAAACTTACTGAAACAGTGTATGTGTTACTTATTAGGTTTCAGAACATCGACACGCAGATTGCATTATCTTAAAGTTACCCTGCTGTTAATTATTGGGCCTTGACGTTTTTTGTTCACTAAGCTGGATTCATGGATTGTAGTTTTTTATGGGATTCATGCCTTTTGCATTGTATGTGCAGGATTTACCTGAACCTTTAACATGGAAAGTTTAGCAATAAGTTGACATCTTCAGCTCTTGCAAAAAAAAAAAAACTCATATAAACCATGAACTTCTGCCTGGAATTTACTGAAATTCTTGCACTATTATTTCTCTCCACATACTAGGATATCATGGTTATTATGCATAATTACAGGATCATTAGAATTATGTTTGTTATCCATGCATTGGATCCTACAAATTGGATAGCCCATTGATCCCTTGTGATACAGGTGGCAGAAGATAAGCGACCCAAGAAGTATACAGAAGATACTCAGGCAAGTATATGCTGATCACTCAACAAATGTTGACAAGGTGTTCTCACGTATTATAGAGACAACAGAACACCCAGCAGCTGCTGCATCATTTGCCTCCATTATGTTTGCTCCAATGGGCCAGATATCCTTTCAGGAGGCACTATCTAGGTGAGATGGAAAACCCAACTTGATGAATGGCTCTATTGCTTACAAATATCAGTTTCCACTTTAACACTGATCATCTGCAGGTGCCAAAAGCAGGACATTCCCATTTCCCTTATGTATGGGAAAGAAGATCCTTGGGTTACACCTTATTGGGGTATCAGAGTCAAGCAGCAGGTGCCAGAAGCACCCTATTATGAAATCAGCCCTGCCGGTCACTGTCCTCACGACGAGGTTCCTGAGGTAACTATCGCATGCTGTGTAGAAATTATAGTCCCCCCCTTGTATTTATACAATATACTCCCATTGATCGTTCATAAAGGTACAAACATATATCTAGAGCAAACTACCATCAGGCTATAAACATGTAACTTTAAAATCGACAGTTAACAATCCGAAAATTTGAGAAGATCTTTGCTGGACCTGTGCATTATCCGTCAATTTTTTCTTCAAATTTAAACCTAAAGCGAGTTCGAATAAATAAAATATAAAAATATGTTTGTAAATTTTGCCTTTTGTTTTTATAGTAAATATCACCGAACTACATTTCTTTTGTCAAAACTATACTTTAAGCAGCCACTTCAAAACTATACTCAAGCAACCCATTCACAGAACTGTACTCTGTAAACATAATATTTCATACCTACACTTCTATATTTGCAACGGATGGGACCAATAGTGCCCACTAGTCAGCCACACTGGGAAATTAACAATGATATAATACAATAGTGCCCGCAAGTCATAAATTTATACCACATTAGAGGCTCATGAACCTGCCCTATTGTGCAACATTTTGTCAAGTTCGAAGTTTAGTAGGCTTAAGTCAAGTCTTAGATATTTCGGTAACCTAAGCAGTGGCGGAGCATTTCACACCTACACTTCTATATTTGCAACGGATGGGACCAATAGTGCCCACTAGTCAGCCACACTAGGAAATTAACAATGATATAATACAATAGCGCCCGCAAGTCATAAATTTATACCACATTAGAGGCTCATGAACCTGCCCTATTGTGCAACATTGTGTCAAGTTCGAAGTTTAGTAGGCTTAAGTCAAGTCTTAGATATTTCGGTAACCTAACTAGTGGCGGAGGATTTGGCCGTATGCATCGTTCTGATGCAGAGGCCGGGGAGTCCCCCTTTTCGAAAAAAAAACTAGTGGCGGAGGATGGGTCAATTTTGAGGTGGGGCGAACTCAATAGTGTGCTAAAAGTATGATGTAATACGAAAATAGTTTGAAAATCGTTTTTAACTATAAAATTCAAAATCACAAATTCGCATTATACACAAATGCAGACATTTTAGAAATTTATACCTCTTCCTTCCCAATTCCCCTTCACCGGCAGCGACGGCATCCAGCCGCACCACCTAGTCAGCAACTTCCAGCGGCGCCGCCTTGCGCCGTGCCTGCGCACCTACATCCAGCAGGCTGGCCTGGATCAGTGGATCCCATGTGGTTTTTGCCGCCGTCAAATTCAGCCGCCGTTGTGGCCCCTGCCCTGCCCATTGGCTCACGCTACAAGGTTCGTGCAGTCGTGTCCCGCGGCGTGCGTGTGTGCGCGTTGCTTGACATACTTGGCTAATTAATCGTGCATTGATATGAGATCACGGGCTGGGTACAAATAACGTGGCCCATGTGCACGATGCAACCAGCCCTTCCATCGTTCTTCTGTTCTTCTCAGCGGGGCAGGATTTTCTAACTAACGCAGCTAGGCACGATGCATACGCAGCATATAGGTATAACTGTTCGTGCCAAAAATCAAGGTAGGGCGGCCGCCCAGCCTCGCTCTACCAAGTCCGCCGCCCAGCCAAAGCAAATTTTACGTTGTCATGGGTCTTTAATTTGTTAGAAACTACACCAGTCGTGAAGTCAAAGCTGTGACACCAACAGGGGTTTACAGTCATGGCTAGTGAGTTCCATTTCAATGATGATGAACGCTGATCTTTTCTCTTTGGTCAGGTTATAAACTATTTGCTCCGAGGATGGCTTAAGAATGTGGAGTCTGAGGGTTCAGTTGACCTCCCATTTCTTGAAGATTCCAGCTTTGAAGAACATGGTGTATCGAGGGAGCTGGAGTTTGTTAGGACAGGGTCCAAGAAATCAGTTAGTGTGCGGCTCTTCGGTTCCCAAATTTCCCTGTGGAACCAACTGAGCTCATTCTTGAAGCGGCATGCCTCCAGCATACGGGTAGTATCCAGATGATTTGTCCGTAGTTTGTTAGATAGAAGTTTCAATTGTATATTGTATTCATTATTCTTTATGTAAAGTAGTCAGGTTGATGCCTAGATGTATGAAATAGCGACAAGTTCAAATATCTCTAGTGAATGTGAATATGTGCAGTACAGGGTTAGTATTGAGCGTCAGATATCCGTCGTGGTTGTATTCAGAGGAATTCAAGATCAGATATTTTCCTTCTGTTTGAATACCTGTAAAGTTTGAGGTAAGCAACAGTTTTAACACCGAACATTAAGTACAACTACATTCCCTGCTCGGTTATCTTTGTATCCTCTAGCGCGTCTTCCATTCCAGGTATATTGGCATCATCCGTTTCCGACCTACTCCCTCCATGTCAAGCCCCGGGCTATGAACTACTGGATTTAACACTCAAATCAACCAATTTCAGAAAGAAGTGAGAGCTTGGCCCAGGGTTCTATTGCTTGGGGAAAAAAAGGGAAAAGTAGTTTAGCACGCCACCGCCGGCTAGGGTTTACACCCGAATACAAGTCAACATAGTCCAAAATGAGGAGGGTTGGCTTCATAGCCATTACTACCTCCGTCCTTGTTTATTGATCTCCTTAGTATATTGTGTCAATTTTTGACTGTAGATTTAACTAACAAAATAATAATGCATGTCATTAAAAATTATATCCTTGGATTCGTATTTGAGGAATCAAAGGATATAATGTTTGAACGTACATCCACAAAAAAAAGGAGTATTTGAACGTAGCTTTCATTGATATTATTTTTGGGTACATGCATTAACATTTTGCTAGTTGAATCTATAATTAAAATCTGGCACGAAATGCGAAGGGAACCAATAAACAAGGACAGAGGTAGTACAACTCAGTGAAAAGAAAAGAAAAGCACATTACTGCAGGAATGCCTATCATAGGCGGGCGTAGAAAAACCCAGCAGCGTCGGGCAGGGCTCTCAGGGGCGCCCACCACATACATCCCAGAAAATAATGTAAGGACGGAAATTATCACGTGCAAAGACAATGGCAAGCAACTCTTTCTCAGTGGTAGCTAGATGTATTTGATCCTCATCCAAGCTCCGACTAGCATAAAAGACAACATTGAGTTTTTTATCATCTCGCTGATGAAGGACAGCTCCAACAGCATAATTGCTAGCATTACACATAATTTTAAAGGATTCATCCCACTTTGGAGGTTGGATGGTAGGAGCCGTGATTAATGCGTCTCTTAGTTTTTCATATGCCTGCACGCAAATTTTGTCAAAAGAATATGCCATGTCTTTGTGCAAGAGGTCAGTCAAAGGTTTTGATATTTTGGAGAAATTTTGATAAACCTTTTATAGAAACTAGCATGTCCCATGAAAGTTTGCATACATTTTATGTCTCGGGGGTAAGGTAAATTCTCTATTGCCTCAATTCTATCTTGATCTATCTCGATGCTCTTTCCTGAGACAGTGCCCCAACACTACCCCTTATGTGACCATGAAGTGACTCTTCTCCCAGTTCAGCACAAAACATGTTTCTTCACATCACTGCAAATTTTTTGTAAGATTATAGAGACAATTATCGAAGGATGTACCATGAACAGAAAAATTGTCCATAAACCTCGACAATTTTTTCAATAAAATCATGGAAAATTTTAGAAATGCATTTATGAAATGAAGGTGGTCCATTACATATACCAAACGACATTCTACGATATGCATATGTATAGTACATGCAGGTGAAGGTAGTCTTTTCTTGATCCTCGGGCTGGATTGGTATTTGTGAAAACCCAGAATATCCATCAAGATAGCAAACATAAGAATTGTTGGCCAACCTCTGAAGTATCTCATTTATGAACGGTGACGGGTAATGATCCTTCTTAGTCCATTTATTTAATTTCCTGAAATCAACACACATTCCATACCCAATAACGGCCCTAGTAGGGACTAGGTCATTATTTTCATTAGTCACTAAAGAAACTCCACCTTTCTTAGGAATGCAATGGACCGGACTTACCCACTTACTATCAGATATTGGGTAGATTACCCTGCATCGAGGAGACGTATTACCTCTTTTCTTACCACATTTTTGGAAGCCGAATGCAGTCTTCGTTGGCTTTCAATTACGGGTTTAGCACCTTCCTCAATAGGGATAGCATGAGAATAAATGGATGGATTTATCCCCTTCACATCCTTCATTGAGTAGCCTAAAGCCTTATGATGCTTGCTTAGCACCACCAATAATTTCTCCTTTTCTTTCCCTCAAAGGTCGGCATTAACAATAATAGGGAATCTTTCTGTATTATCCATAAATTCAAACCTCAACCCTTGGTAAGGGTTTCAAAGTAGGAGGAGATAGTTCCTCATCCCCCTTTCTTTCAAGCACCTCATAGACTTTATTCAAGCGCGGGCAAACTATTGGAGTAGTGTCCATTATCATTTCAATTTCCTCCTTCTCTCCATCCTCAAATAAGGATTCAGGCCTAACCAATACCCGCTCAACTTCATCTTTGGTGTTTGGAGACGAATCTCCCAATTGATTCACTTTCTGTTCTTCTTTATCTTGAGCTTCTTCTTCATATGGCTTGCATAATACAGAGGAAAATGGGAATTTGATCATCTCATCTCCCCACTTCATAGAGATAGACTTTTTCTTGATTTATGCTCATGCAACATTCAGAAAGAAGTTCCAAAAACAATAGGGCAATCTTTATCCTCAGAGATCATTAGTACATAAATATCAATAGGATAAATGAGCGAGCCTATTATAATATTGACATCTTTAAGGATACCACAAGGTTTCCTATCGGTTTTGTCTGCAAGCTTAATAACAACATCAGTGGGCTCAAGAGTACAAGGAGAAATCTCATTATAGATTTTTGCATAAAGACTGTAAGGAATAATATTGATTGGGGAACCAGGGCCACATAACCCAAAATAGGACTTGCACCTGAAGGAACATGATAAAATTTGTTTACCTGCATCTTTACCTTCGGTACAACCTTTAAGATAAGAAGTTGTATCTTTGTCTAGGTGGACTTCTTTGTTCACCATTGGTATAGGTGTAGCAACTTCTTTTACTATATCGACATAAGGTGGAGGCCCACATTGTTCTAACTTGACATTCCTCTTCCCTTTAGCTGAAGGGGTTCCCTCTGGCTTCCTGCCATTTGACTTATGATGATCTTCTTTCCTTCTCTAGGTGGAGTAGTCTTCTTCTTTATAGCCTCCACCATGCGAATAGCTTTAGACTCCCTATTGCGTTTCAAGTACTTTTTCTCTGGTAAATTCAAGAACTTAGAAAAATCTTTCAAAACATACAACATGGGGTCAGTTCCACCATTTAACTCATGACGTAAGTCTTTTACTTTTGAAGTTATAAGGAAATATTTAATACTATCATAAACAGGATCAACCTTACTATTTTCCTTTGAACAAAGGTACCAATTCTCAGCATTATACCTCATCATGTCAAGTAAGCTCCAAGCCTCTGATATTTCAGTTCGTAGAAAAGAACCTCTAGAAGCAAGATCTAAAGCTTGTTTACTTTGTGAGTCAAGTCCACCATAAAAGAAGTTAACAATTAAGTAATAAGGATAATGGTGTTCAGGACATGCAAAGATTATTTCACGATACCTTATATATGCATCTACCAATTACTCACCTTCTCTTTGTCCAAAGCTGTTGATTTTCCTTCTTAATGTATACAACTTTCCTTGAGGGTAATAATAAGTAAGGAATGCTTTCAAAAATTCTGGCCAATTCCTCAAGATGTTCACCGGCTGGCGCTCTAGCCATTTAGTAGCTCCTCCACCTAATGAATAAGGAAAGGTTTTTGCTTTTATTTCTTCATTAGTCAAGTCCTGCAAGTGAAAAGTTCCACACGCAAGATAATTTTTTTAATATGCTTATATGGGCATTCAATTTCATAACCTTGGAATATATTTTCTTTCACCATAGCAATCAACCGAGGGTTTATCTCATATATTTTGCCAGGTAGGTCAGGACCAACTAATATAACATTCTCTCCTCGAGATGGTCCTGCAGCCAATTCCACTTCTACCTGACAAATTTGCTCTTGAAGGACCATGGTTGCTTTCTATCTGCAAAAATCATTAAGACACAAAATAATTCAATACTTAAGACAAAGCCCAAAAGCACTCAGCTCCCTGATAACGGAGCCAGAAAAAGCTTGATAACCTGCAAGTGCACAGGGTTTAGTTGTAGCCTTTTCAAAGTAAGAGTATCGATCCCACAGGGAGCACATGAATCATACTTTTGCCTCTTGTAGGGAATTATGTATTTTTGTGCCTGCAAATAATTGTAGACTTAAAGCAGAGTGAGAGCGGATATAAATGATTGTTCAGTAGTGTTGTAATTGGTGGCTAAATAACATAAAATAAATGATGTGTAGGGATTGTGATGACTAGTGAAACAACATAATAAAAAGGCGTTCTCAGGAAGTCTAGAATCTTCATTGGTATGTTTCAAATGCACATATGCATAAGCATAGTATACACCGGATACTTGAGACACTGTTGATGATTATGCTAGGCGGAGCCGGGCACAGTACACGTTCTACTCGTGGTAGACTTCATGCCACGCACGCCACCATCATAGTCTCCCCAGAGGGTTAAACTCATGATAATTAAGGGTTTCCCCGTGGACGCGGCCTCTCTAAGGGTTCTTCGTAATTCCCTGGTCAATTGCAAAGGCCAGGAGCAGTAGGCTTTTACTGTCACCTCGAATTACCTCAGCATCCTAAACCTTTACAATGACAGTGATATACTTCGTGGCCACACGACATAAATGTTGAGTGGGGCCCCTTCACAACATTCACGAAGTTATTAAACTAAGCATTCAACAGGAGATCTCATTCCACAATAACGTTTCAGATCCTACACATACCAAGGTTCATCCATATCCCTGAGAACTAGGAGTCTACTCACACATGAGGACAACAAACGTCGTAGCAATGGTAATAATACATGGATGAGTGATTCAAATGATACACTAAAGGATCCACTAGGGTTCTTGATGTTGCGGATGATAAGGATGTGAATGATGATGTGGTTGACGATGATAGTGGCGATGATGTTGCCCCCCACTAGTAGAAAAAGACCCATTTGTCTCGGTTCCAGAGGGCCTTTAGTCCCGGTTCTGGAACCGGGACTAAAGGCCCCCCTTTAGTCCCGGTTCTGTTATGAATCAGAACTAAAGGCCCTCCACGTGGCCCCTATTTGGAGCTCCACCTTTAGTCCCGGTTGGTAACACTAACCGGGACTAAAGGAAATTTTACGAATTTTTTCCGAATTTTTTTCCCGATTTTCAAATTTCTGAATTATTTTACAATTTAATCTCTATCATCCCTCATCACTTCTCAATTTAACCTCTAGTCTCTAATCACCCCTCATCGTTCCAAATCATCTAACTTCTCGGACGGTCACCCATCCTCTCACTACTCCATCCTGAGCACACTTAACTTCCGGGTTCTATTCCCCCTCGTTTCCAAGTCTCCACTTGTTGTTTTCCTAACAATAGTAAGATGTCAATCCTATTAACCCTCAGGAGTTTAGATTGAGCATGAAGTCACACGTTTAACCATAGTTTGACCACAGTTTGACCAGATTTGACCGAAATTCAAAAAAACTAAAATAATTATTTAGTAACACTAATATTCTTGAATAATTATTTAGTTACACTAATACTTCTTGAATAAGTAGTTTGACCATAGTTTGACCAGAATTAACCAAAATTCAAAAAAACCGAAATTTGAGCATAACTTTTGAACCTTTTAAAATTTGAGGATTCTAAAGATTTTCAAAATGGCCTATGGCCGTCAAAATTGGATGCGGATTTTTGTGCTGAACATTTTGATATATTATACGTTTTTTCCAACATCGTATGCAAAAGTTATAGCCGTTTTACTTTTTCATAACACTTTTTTGCAAAACATGTCCAAATTTAAGTTTTTTAATTTTCCTAACTAGTAGATGTAGTAATATAACTACATCTTGAAGGATTTTTTTTTGAAGTTTTTATCATTTTCTTTTGGTTTTTTTCAAAACTGAAATGGCGATACGCCGGGGGGGGGGGTCCGGTTCGTGTCTTTAGTCCCGGTTTGAGACATGAACCGGGACTAAAGGGCATCGCACCCTTTAGTCCCGGTTTGTGTCTCAAACCGGGACTAAAGGTCTAATCTTTAGTCTCGGTTCGTGTCTCAAACCGGGACTAAAGATCTCATTTAAACCAGTGTCGGTGTCAAAACCGGCTGATCTCGGGTAGGGGGTCCCGAACTATGCGTCCGAGGATCGAAGGTAACATGAGACAAGGGACACGATGTTTACCCAGGTTCGGGCCCTCTTAATGGAGGTAATACCCTACTTCCTGCTTGATTGACTTTGATGAGTATAGGGGTTACAAGAGTTGATCTACCTCGAGATCATAATGGCTTGACCCTAGATGTCTAGCCTATATGGTTATGATTGTCTCTACGGACTAAACCATCCGGTTTATATAGACACCGGAGGGACCTAGGGTTGTACAGAGTCGGTTTACAGAGAAAGGAATCTTCACATCCGAACGACAAGCTTCCCATCCACACAAAGGAGAGTCTCGTCCGGACACGGGGGAAGGCCTTTTATCTTGTATCTTCTTGGCCCATTAGTCCGGCCCATGTCACATAGCCCGGACGCCCAGGGACCCCCTAATCCAGGACTTTTTCATAACACTTTTTCGCAAAACATGTCCAAATTTAAGTTTTTAAATTTTCCTAACTAGTAGATGTAGTAATATAACTACATCTCGAAGGATTTTATTTTTTGAAGTTTTTTTTATCATTTTCTTTTATTTTTTTTCAAAACTGAAATGGCGATACACAAGGGAGGGTCCGGTTCGTGTCTTTAGTCCCGGTTTGAGACATGAACCGAGACTAAAGGGCATCGCACCCTTTAGTCCCGGTTCGTGTCTCAAACCGAGACTAAAGGTCTAATCTTTAGTCCCGGTTTGAGATACGAACCAGGACTAAAGGGCATCGCACCCTTTAGTCCCGGTTCGTGTCTCAAACCGGGACTAAAGGTCTCATTTGAACCGGGACTAATGCCTTTAGTCGCTCAAACCGGGACTAATGCTCACATTAGTCCCGGTTAGTAATGCAACCGGGACTAATGTGTATATTGAGTTGTGACCAAAGCCCTATTTTCTACTAGTGCCCCTCCTTGCGGTGGGATGGATCCCCTCCTTCTCTTTGCCAATCCCTCCTCCGAATGAACTCCGGAGGCTAGGGTTCTATCTTCTGGATGAGTTTCTAGTGTCTCTGGGCGTCTGATCCATGATCTGATTCGACGGGTGAAAATAGTCGATCCAACGGTGGTGGCGGCGCGCCATACGGCTGCTCATATGGGCGCTCGCGGTCATATGGAACGCCATCTTTTGTGCTGGGAGTGTGGCGACGTCCATTCCTTTGGTCTTCTTGCTTGATTTTTTATAGAAAGTGATTATCACCTTAAATGCATGATTCCACTACCATTTTTGAGGATTTTCTCCATTAAAGGATAATTGATCCAAACGACATCACCTGAGGGATTATCCACAAAAAGAAGTACGCGGACGCGGTAAAATTCCACAAAGCCTACCATGTAGGCACATAATACATAGTAAAACTATCACATAAATTGGACTCATCACCTATTAACCTAGTGCCTAGTGCTAGTTGATGTTTTATGCATATTTTTGGTTTTAAAAAAATCCATACCAAACGAAGTCCAAACGCTATGAAGCTTTTTGATGATTTTTTTCTGGACAAGGAGAGACCCTAGAAGCTTCAGGGGAGGACCAGAAGCCAGACGAGGAGATGACAAGGCAACAGGGCGCGCCTTGGGGGTGGCGGTAGGCGTTCCCTCATGTCTTGTGGGCTTATTGTAGCTCCGTCTGACCTAATTCTAGTTTCATAAATTCCCAAATATTCCCAAACCCTCAACAGAGCCAACGAAACAATTCTTCCGCCGCCACAAGCCTCTATTCTTCCGCGATCTCATTGTTGCGGAACGCAGTATTTCAAAAAAGTTCCAACGAACATGCAAGATCTATCTAGGAGATGCATCGCAACGAGAGGGGAGAGTTTGTCTATGTACCCTCGTAGACCGAAAGCGGAAGCGTTGACTAATGCGGTTGATGTAGTCGAACGTCTTCACGATCCAACCTATCAAGTACCGAACGCACGGCACCTCTGCAATCTGCACACGTTCAGCTCGGTGACGTCCCCCGAACTCTAGATCCAGCTGAGGCCGAGGGAGAGTTTCGTCAGCACGACGGCATGTTGATGGTGATGATGAAGTTACCGATGCAGGGCTTCGCCTAAGCACTACGACAATATGATCGAGGTGGAAAACTGTGGAGGGGGGCACCTCATGCGGCTAAGAAATCAACTTGTGTGTCTATGGGGTGCCCCCTCCCCCGTATATAAAGGAGGGGAGGAGGGGGGCCGGCCAGCCTCAAGGGGCGCGCCCTAAGGGGGGGGGAATCCTACTCCTACTAGGAGTAGGTTCCCCCCTTTCCTAGTCCAACAAGGAGGGGAAGGAAGGAGGAAGGGGAGAGAAGGAAGGAGGGGGCGCTGCCCCCACCCCTTGTCCAATTCGGACTGGGTGGGGGGGGGGGGCGCCACCTCCAGGCCGGCCCTCTCTCCTCTAAGGCGCATGGGGGCCCATTAACTTCCGGGGGGTTCCGGTAACCCTCCGGCACTCTGGTTTTATCCGAAACCATCCGAAACACTTCCGGTGTCCGAATAACATGGTCCAATATATCAATCTTTATGTCTCGACCATTTCGAGACTTCTCGTCATGTCCGTGATCTCATCCAGGACTCTGTACAACCTTCGATACATCAAATCACATAACTCATAATACATATCATCATTGAACCTTAAGCATGCGGACCCTACGGGTTCGAGAACTATGTAGACATGACCGAGACACATCTCCGATCAATAACCAATAGCGGAACTTGGATGCTCATATTGGTTCCTACATATTCTATGAAGATCATTATCGGTCAAACCGCATAACAACATACGTTGTTCCCTTTGTCATCGGTATGTTACTTGCCCGAAATTCGATCGTTGGTATCATCATACCTAGTTCAATCTCGTTACCGGCAAGTCTCTTTACTCGTTCCGTTATGCATCATCCCGCAACTAACTCATTAGTCACATTGCTTGCAAGGCTTATAGTGATGTGCCTTACTGAGAGGCCCAGAGATACCTCTCCGACAATTGGAGTGACAAATCCTAATCTCGATCTATGCCAACTCAACAAACACCATCGGAGACACCTGTAGAGCATCTTTATAATCACCCGGTTACGTTGTGACGTTTGATAGCACACAAGGTGTTCCTATGGTATTCAGGAGTTGCATAATCTCATAGTCATAGGAACATGTATAAGTCATGAAGAAAGCAATAGCAATAAACTAAACGATCATAGTGCTAAGCTAACGGATGGGTCTAGTCCATCACATCATTCTCTAATGATGTGACCCCGTTCATCAAATGACAACACATGTCTATGGCTAGGAAACTTAACCATCTTTGATTAATGAGCTAGTCAAGTAGAGGCATACTAAGGACACTCTGTTTGTCTATGTATTAACACATGTACTAAGTTTCCGGTAAATACAATTCTAGCATGGACGATAAACATTTATCATGATATAAGGAAATATAAATAACAACTTTATTATTGCCTCTAGGGCATATTTCCTTCAATCTCCCACTTGCACTAGAGTCAATAATCTAGATTACACAGTAATGATTCTAACACCCATGGAGTCTTGGTGCTGATCATGTTTTGCTCGTGAAAGAGGCTTAGTCAACGGGTCTGCAACATTCAGATCCGTATGTATCTTGCAAATATCTATGACTCCCTCCTTGACTTGATCACGGATGGAATTGAAGTGTCTCTTGATGTCTTGGTCCTCTTGTGAAATCTGGATTCCTTTCCCAAGGCAATTGCACCAGCATTGTCACAAAAGATTTTCATTGGACCCGATGCACTAGGTATTATACCTAGGTCGGATATGAACTCCTTCATCTAGACTCCTTCATTTGTTGCTTTCGAAACAGCTATGTATTCCGCTTCACACATAGATCCCACCACGACGCTCTGCTTAGAACTGCACCAACTGACAGCTCCACCATTCAATAAAAATACGTATCCGGTTTGTGACTTAGAGTCATCCGGATCAATGTCAAAGCTTGCATCGACGTAACCGTTTACGACGAGCTCTTTGTCACCTCCATAAACAAGAAATATATCCTTAGTCCTTTTCAGGTATTTCAGGATGTTCTTGATCGTTGTCCAGTGATCCACTCCAGGATTACTTTGGTACCTCCCTGCAAAACTGATAGCAAGGCACACATCAGGTCTGGTACACAGCATTGCATACATGATAGAATCTATGGCTGAGTCATAGGGAATGACTTTCATTTTCTCTCTATCTTCTGCAGTGGTCGGGCATTGAGTCTGACTCAACTTCACACCTTGTAACACAGGCAAGAACCCTTTCTTTGCTTCACTACCGCAGGATGCTGCTAACGCGACACTACGATCATAGACCCTTTGACGAAACTGTGTGCGATGCATTAATCACAAACGGGGATGTAAAAAACCGTCAAAAAAGGTGCAAAACATTTGCGATGGAGGATGCATCAAACATGGTCCAGATTTTAGTTGCGTGTGCGATGCTGGGCACACAGTTAACCCATTCGAACTGTTTGCGATGAGGCAGAACAACAGAAACGGGCAGCCATATCAATGTGTGTGCGATATACGACATACAGTTTGCTCCGATGAACCATTTGCTATTAGGAAGGGCAACATAAATGGTTAGCCAGATCAAGGTGTGTGTGCTACAGGGAATACGGTTCACTTGGACGAACTATTTTTGATTAGCGAACGCAACAGAAACTGTTCAAATTAACAAGATGTGTGTGATACGTGGCAAACAGCCGACTCGGATGAACTGTTTGCGATGAGAATTTACAAAACAGATGGTTAATACAGTTAGCTCGTGTGCGATTCTGTGTGTTCAAAAAACTTTGAAAAAATGCAAACTAGTTTCTCGTGGTGGCTAGGAGTATCGCACATGATGCATCTACGAGTACTCGTGTGTGATGATTAGTATTTTTTTGCATGGTGCGATGGTTAGTAAGTTACGCATCCATTTCCTTATGTTAACACTTGTATGATAAATAACACGTGGCAACTACATGGTCAACCTTCTACCATCAATAAATTTTGACCTTGTTTCTCGTCACATTGCTGATTACAACGCAATAAGTAATTGCAAATCTGTTCACACCTATCAAACTAATACGTGTTCACACTTAGCACCGGGCTATAAAAACTACCCACTCGAAAATTAATTCATAGTTTCCTATCCTCATCACCCACAAAAATGGTTTTTTGTCAAGTCATTCCACCATGACCAGTAGGAGGAGTTTAGGGTGGACATATAACCAGGCAGCAAAGACCAACGCCGCGAAAGCACTAGAGAGGTCCCACCGCGAAGCCGCAGCCGCAACAGAGATGTCCCGACGCGTCGCAGAGCCCTCGAATGAGCTCTCATGGGCACACGAGGGCTCTCACAAGCGCATTCGCGGTGTCGGCCATCGCAATGAGCCGGCGTTCCTGAAGTCCTTCGTCGGCAACAACGACATTCTCGCTGGCATCACTATGCAGCAGGAGCTGGTCGACGGCTTGACGAAGCTGCTCAAGATCAGTGATGCCTCGGTTGACAAGGCGACCAACCTCGTCGAGCAACCATGGATGACAATGCGAAGCTCCTTAAGTTGGTCGCCGAGAAGGAGGAGGAGGCCGCCGGCTGGAAGATGCTGCATGAGCAGAGTAGTGCCTCAGAGATGACGCTGAAAGCGGTCATCGAGGAACTGATGGGTGCCTTGAGGAAGCTCTGGATCAAGCGCGAGCAGGAGGTGGAGGAATCTGTGGCTGCTTTCAAGCAAAGTCGCGAGGAATTGAAGAAGGAGCTGGAGGATTTCGCCGCCCGGCAATCCATCGACGAGTAGAGACAGTAGCGACCCATATCATTGTCTGCAATTCCTTCTTCTCTTGCCCCCGTGTCTTCTAGGATTTGCCGCATGTGGCATTTTAAATTACCCGGAATATGTAAGACAATTATTATCTGCGCCACTGTAAATTTGTCATTGTATTATCCGTTGCCATTTTATTTGTGGTCGTATTATCCATTGCCCTATGTGGCAATTTAAATTAGGGCGGAATACGAGTTGAAAACACAAACAAAGCAAATGCTGCCATGGGATCACAAGCAAACACTCTCTGTCTAGGTGCTTTAATTAACCCATTAATGGAGAAGTTGTGAGCGAGGTGGGCGGCGGCTGGTGCATGGAGGTCAAAGAGCTCGCTTCCCGGTGAGCATGGGCGGCCTTGCTGCTCGCACGTGTCCCATCGAGCCTGCGAGGTGGACATGATGCACGCGTCCCGTCGAGCCTGCGCAGCGGACTGCTCGCACGCGTCCCGTCGAGCCTGCACAGCGGACTTCTCGCGCTCGTCCCGTCTAATCAAACAGCTGCACGCACGCCACCGAGTATGGTTAAATTTCGACACGGTAAATATAATACAACCGTTTGTGATATTAACGTGTCAGCTTTTTGGTTCAAAAAGGATTTCGTTGGCTACTAATGTGTGCGCCTCTTCTCAAACTGGACGATTTTTTTTGCCACGACATATATGTGCTATGTCAAGAAACCATGCCAAGTTTCTTGTTTTTTGGGTGACTTTTTGATTTATTGGGATTTAAAACCGAGATTCTCAATGTTTCAGGATGACGACAAGTTTGTAATTCATTCTCATTCCTTAAACGAGACCTAAACATGCACCCAATGACACATGTATGATTTCCCACCCATTTTGCTTCACTGGAGCATGTGGTTGTAGTTCAAATTTGAATTTGCATAGAAAACTTAGTAATTAGTAATATATATATATATACATATATATATACAATGGCCAAACAAACCCTGAACAGTTTCAAATTTCAGCCCGACACTCCTGTTTATTCTATGTTGCCTGTAGAAAACAAAGTTCAAGGCGAGAATAGGCAGCGATTATCGTTTAAATTTTAGCACGGATATCCTATCGTTCCATGTTGCCGATAGAAGAAAATACAAGGCGAAAAGAGGCAGTGATTACATTTCGCCCACAAGGGGGACATGTTTCCCTATCGAAACCACGAGGCTTCTTTGAGAGAAGCTCCAGTTTTTGTAAGAGGTTTATAATAAAGCTTGGCCCAAATTGGACAATGTTTTTACCACGACATATATGTGCCATGACATGACACCATGCCACCTTTGATGACTTTCTGGTGAGTTTAGGATTTATGGGGACTTAAAAACCGAGATTAGAAATGTTTGAGGACGAGCCATGACATCGGTACGGTTGTAATTCGTTCCCATTCCTGGCATGGGACCCAAACATGCACCCAAGGACACATGTATAATTTTTCTAGCCATTTTGTTGAACTGGAGCATGTATTTGTAGTTCAGATTTGAATTATGGACATTAAATGCCTAGGAAACTCAATTAGTGTATAAAAAGGCCAAACAAACCCTGAATAAGTTTAAATTTTAGCATCGATATCCTGTCATTCCATGTTGCCCGTAGAAGAAAATACAAGGTGAAAAGAGGCAGTGATTACGTTTCATCCACAAGGGGACACGTTTCCCTATTGGAACCACGAGGCTTCTTTGAGAGAAGCTCCGGTTTGTAAGAGGCTTGTAAAAAAACTTCCGCCACAATGGAAAAAAAATCCTCGACATATAAGTGCCATGTCCTGACACCATGGCAGGTTTCATGATTTTCAACTTAGTTTTGGATTTACGGGGATTTAAAAACTGAGATTCTTCTCACGAAATGTTTTCAAATAGCACACGGTTCTCTCACAAAAGCCGATATTCAATGAAAACTTCGTGGAAACCATATTTTAAAGTTTCATAAAAATCTGAAAAATGTGGGATGTTAAGAAGCTGATGTTTTATTGTGACACAAAATTTCAAGTAGAAAAACATTACGAGATGTGAGCTATGAAAAAGACAAATTCCGCCCTGAATAGTGACATTACTATTCGGCACTATTCAACACTGATTTTTTCTTTTTCATAGTTCACATCTCGTAATGTGTTTCAACTTGAAATTTTGTGTGCCAATAAAACATCATCCTCTTAACATCCCGCATTTTTTGGAACTTTTTTGAAGCTTCAAAACATCTTTTTCTCGTGGTTTTCACCGGTTTCCACCGAATGTTTGTTTCCGTATGATATCCCTCCCCCCGCTGCGCGCGATCTGAGTCGTGCATTCTGACTGGCTAGAACCCAAAACCCACGGATCGTACATGTGCACCATTGGATGCTCCCAGATCGAACGGAAACCTTGAGCCCTTTCGATAACACATGCAGTACAGGGTAAGCATTGTGCGCATGCGTCGTGTAGCTCACGCTTCCTTCTCTACTAGGTTTTTATTCAAAACAGACTACCGTTTCTCGCCACTCCTCTCATCGGTTTCCCGCCTCTTCTCCCAGATATGCATGATGTAGATGTTCGCTTAATTCTTATAGTTCATCTCATCCAAAATCTATAGTTTTATAAAAAAACTATTTTAAGATTCATGGAATTGTGCATTGTAAAGGTAAAAAGAAAAAAGTGACAATTCATTTATAAAAAAGGTTTGGGCAATTAAGATATGGAAGATCCTAGAGAACAAAGGAGAAGTGCTTGTGTTTTGAGGTTTGTGCATTATGCTTAAGTTCAACCATGGAGTCTTCTAGATTGTACATGTGGCATAATCTGGTGGAATGTAGATGATATCCAACGGCCAGTACTGCTCTGATTTGCCATCTCTGGACCGTCAGATTGGCTTCATCCAACGAGCAACTTTCAAAGTTATTCGCACACTATATAGGTGCATAGATATAGATGTATATATATGTATGTATGTATGTGTGTGTGTCCCATGCTAGACAAAATAAAGTTTGAGCGTGTGCGTGGGATGACCCCCCCCCCCCCCCCCCCCCCCATTGGACCAGGGGGGGGGGGGCCCCCCCCCCCCCCCCGGCCGCCGCCTCGAAGTTGGGAAACTGACATCATAGGTATTGAACCAAGCTTGGAGTCGGGTATGATGTTCGGTTTGTAATGTAGTTGGCATGGCCCATTGAAGTTGTGCATTTGGGATTTAAACACATCATACACCATCATACCCATACATATTTCAGGCCGCATGCAGTTGATACGTCTCCAATGTATCTATAATTTTTGATTGCTCCATGCTATATTATCTACTGTTTTGGACATTATTGAGCTTTATTATCCACTTTTATATTATTTTTGGGACTAACCTATTAACCGGAGGCCTAGCCCAGAATTGCTGTTTTTTTTGCCTATTTTAGGGTTTCGAAGAAAATGAATATCAAACGGAGTCCAAACGGAATGAAACCCTCGGGAACGTGATTTTCTCAACGAACAAGACCCGGGAGACTTGGACCCTACGTCAAGAAAGAAAAGAGGAGGCCACGAGGTAGGGGCGCGCCTAACCCCCCCCCCCCCCAGGCGCACCCTCCACCCTCGTGGGCCCCCTGTTGCTCCATCGACTTACTCCTTCCTCCTATATATACCTTCGTACCCCCAAACGATCAGATACAGAGCCAAAACCCTAATTCCACCGCCGCAACTTTCTGTATCCATGAGATCCCATCTTGTGGCTTGTTCCGGAGCTCCGCCGGAGGGGGCATCGATCACGGAGGGCTTCTACATCAACACCATAGCCATTCCAATGAAGTGTGAGTAGTTTACCTCAGACCTACGGGTCCATAGTTATTAGCTAGATGGCTTCTTCTCTCTTTTTGGATCTCAATACAATGTTCTCCCCCTCTCTTGTGGAGAACTATTCGATGTAATCTTCTTTTTGTGGTGTGTTTGTTGAGACCGATGAATTGTGGGTTTATGATCATACCTAGATATTCTCATAACTATGCTCAATTATATCAATTTCTCAACAGTAATTTGTTCACCCATCGTAGAATACTTATGCTCTCGAGAGAAGCCACTAGTGAAACCTATGCCCCCCGGGTCTATCTTCATCATATTAATCTCCTACTACTTAGTTATTTCCTTTGCTATTTCCTTTGCCTTTATTTACTTTGCATCTTTATCATAAAAATACCAAAAATAGTATCTTATCATATCTATCAGATCTCACTCTCGTAAGTGGCCTTATAGGGATTGACAACCCCTATTTGCGTTGGTTGCGAGGATTTATTTGTTTTGTGCAGGTACGAGGGAATCGCGCGTAGCCTCCTACTGGATTGATACCTTGGTTCTCAAAAACTGAGGGAAATACTTACGCTATTTGCTGCATCATCCCTTCCTCTTCGGGGAAAACCAACGCAGTGCTCAAGAGGTAGCAGCAGTGTATGCAGGGTCTTCTGATCGACCATGTCTCCCTTGTGCGGTTTTTTGTGACGACATGGATATCTGTGGGCTCCCCGAGTGTATATATATCATCCCTTTGATCAATAATGAGGGGTATGTGTTGGCCATGAATGGATTCCTCCTAGTTCGTGTTGGGGCCGGTCACCGTCAAATGCCGGCCAACCAAAGCTCGAGCTCATGCGTTGTCAGGATTCCCTCCTAGATGCTCGGATTGCTGGGTTCAACCTACATCAAACCCTGCGTACGTATCTCGTCCTTAACTACCTTGCCTTCATGGTTGTTGTCTGTATCGAGAGCTAGGCACCACATCAAAATTGTACATTATTCTATACTGAAAACACACATCACGCCTTCCCAACGTACATCATTTTGGGCCGCATGGAAGAGGTGCTGGTTTTGTGGTCCCTCTCGTGAGATTTTTATGATGGTTCAATCTATTGGCCCAAGTGGTTTATCAACGACAACAACTGTCATTTGACCAAACGATAGATTCATTGGTCCGTCTTATGGTAGGTCATGGTGACATGCATGTATGACCAAAGTATCGATCATTACGTGCATCCGCCCCACTGACACGAAGTGGGAGGTGGTGGGCCAAGCATCCTAGCTAGGTATGACATTATGCCATTATATATATCCTAGATAGGTGGTTGTTAGGGTGCTTTTGGGTTTGTGAGGTAGGTGCCACCAAAGTTATGCATTGTGTATTTAAAGTTTTAAACATCCCCAATATTCGTACATATATTTGGCCACTTCTAGGTGGTTCTTGACTTTTGGCCCCTCTCATCGATCTTCAACGACGCGCCCAACCGTGGGCCCGCGGGGTCAAAGTTGTGCATTGGAATTTTGAACATCATAGACCACCCTTTTCACTCATATATATTTGGGACACATGCTGGTGTGGCTGTCTTTTGACCCTCTGTAACGTTATTTTTTGCTGCAAAGACTCTGATGACCCTCAACGGACACGGGGTATAATATCTTAACCGTGTGTGATACAAGTGTGATGTGAATCACCATGCCTGCGCAAGCGTGATCAAATTAAGGTGGAGGTACTGGCTCAACCGTGTGTGATGCAAGTGCGCTAAAATCACCACGACCACGCAAGCGCGAGCAAAGGGTGGAGGTACTGGCTTAACCGTGTGTGATGCAAGTGCGCTGTAAAACCACCACTTGTGCAAGCTAAAGGCGGGTAAGTTTATTTGGAAATTAGAACGAACTGTGTGCGATAGACCAACTAGCTAGAAATATAAAAAACAAACTACCCGCCTTGAGCGTTGCAAAAATCAGCGGATCCGCGCCACTTTTCCTTATTATCATACACGCATATTGTTATTGGACCGTGCGCGATCTTGGGCACTCCCGCCCCGCATCAATTCCTTTACCAAAATTTTAGTAGTTGCCGTACTTCAACCGTCGCCCACACTCCTCTAGCACCGACCTTATAGTAAAATTGTAGTAGCCGAGGCATTTGAACCGTCACCCTCCCTCGTCCACCACCATCTTCACCCACCATTACTAAAATTTTCAGTAGCTGTGGCGTATCCTCAAACACCACCCCCCTCGAACCCTAGCTCGCGACCGTAGCCGCCAATCCCTGCCGGTCTGCCCGTTCCTCCTAGCTTAGATAATAAAGTTCAGGTTACCCAGTGATTCCCATACTGTCGTCCCACTCCCCTGAGTTTTTAGATGAGGCATGTGGTGTCCCTCCCCGCCAGATCCACATCCCTTGCTCCAGAATGTCATAGCCTAAGCTCGACCATGTACCCCAAGGAGCCCGGCAAGCGTTCGACCAAGAGGAGGTTTATCATGGCCTCTTCGACGGACGTTGGCGAGGTGGCCGCCGTTCGCCCCGACCTGTTGATCCCGGAGCAACACGTCACCGCGGAAGCCGGCGAAGATGTTGACTACGTTGCCATGTCTAAGGCTTCATCTCAGCGAGCTAGCGTATTACTGTATCTCAGGAAAGCTGGCTACGACATCAAGCTCGTCCACACCGACGGCTTCACGCGGGCCACGTCACAGGTTAAGTGGTTCATCTCCAACCCCTCTGGTTCAACCGCCGTCGATCTCTTCGACGACCCTGCCGCTGATCTCCTCCGCCAAGCGGTCAAGGATTTGCGAGCTTTATACGCCATCGAGCCCATGTTGTCACTTCTGAAGGACACGTTCTACGGCGGCGGCTTGGGATCCTCAATTGCCAAGTCATATCTCATCGACCACGACCACGAGGAGGGCACCCACAAAGGCTCTTCCAAGGTGAAACAACCCATCTGTGACATCAGAGAGCGCACCATAGGCCTGTGCTCTTCCAACTGGAAGGATCCCGTCCATGAAATGTGAGGCAACATTCTATCAGCAAATCTTACCTTTTCTAGCTTGCCAACCCGTACCCTTTGTTGTAGTAGCATTTGCTATGTGGTGCTTTAATTGTGTCGTGTTTAATTATTTCAGTTATGCAAAAATGTATTGTTCAATAGGTCTATGTGATGTTTAAGTATGAATTGTCCACTTCGATTTCACGAATGGCTATATTTGGTTGTTTATAGTGAGTAGATGCCTTGTTTATCTGTATTTGGTTGTTAGGTTGGTTGGGGTGAGCATTTTTCCAGTTATCGAGCAGATGCCTTGTTTATCTGTATTTGGTTCTTAGTTTGGTTGCAGTGAGTATTTGTCCAGTTATCAAGCAGATGACTTGTGTATCTGTATTTGGTTGTTAGGTTGCTTTTTTAGCATTTGTCCAGTTATCAAGCAGATGCCTTGTTTATTTGTATTTGGTTGTTTGGTTGCTTTTTTAGCATTTGTCCAGTTATCAAGCAGATGCCTTGTTTATCTTTATCTGCTTGTTAGGTTGGTTGCAGTGAGCATTTGTCTAGTTTTCAAGCATATGCCTTGTTTATCTGCATTTTCTTGTTAGGTTGGTTGCAGTGAGACTCTGTCCAGTTTTCAATGGCTATATTTGGTTGTTATACTGGTCATGTATGCCTTGTTTATTTCAGTCAGTCACAATGTGTTGTTCATTATGTGCAAGTCGGAACTGTGCCACTCGACTACATCAATACCAGTTTGAATGGCTATATTTGGTTCCAGTTATTCCTGGTGTAGTTAACACATGCCCTTTATTTCAGTTTTACACATTTATCCAGTGTGATGTTTAAGCATTACCTACGTTCTATTCATTTTCAACAATACCAGTCTGAATTGCAATATTTGATGGTTGTTAAGCCTGCTGTCGGTAACATTGCCTTCCATTTTATATCTGCTTTAACAGCACTGTGAAACCAACACATTCAAGCTATCATTTGGAGATGATGTTGTTTACCTTTGCTATATTTGTTTGATGTTAAGATTGTTGTACTTATCATGCTTTTCCACTACTTATGCAGGATAACAACGGGAGTGGCCACCATTTTCCGCCGAGGTTAGCTTCATCCCTCAGCTTGTACTCCCCCTGCCGTTCCATAATGTAGTGCATATAGATCCAGGCCTGGACACTAGTTAGCTTCTAATATTGACTTGTTTCTTGTAGGTATATATGCCCTTGGTAAGGATCCACGCATCGACCCTTTTTGCGTATGGGGCAATGAGATATTGATGAACAAGCATCAAGCGAGGAAACTAATAAGGATTATTAGCAAAAAGATATGAATGGTGGCAAGTATATTATTTGTTTATGCTCTATCCGACACAATAGTGAGCTGTAGGATGGTAACTACAAACTCCGCAACCTTCTCTTTTTACTTCCCATAATGAGTTGTTAGACAACAATGTTTGGATCTTTTTCGTTCCTAATGGTTCCTGAAGCAGTTCACTCAAGATTACCTTGCAAAGTACATGATTGGTGGACACGCAATGAAGGTTAAAGTATTTCATCCAGACTACAATGAGCATCGAGAAGTCCTAATGAATACAGTGAAGGATGGACGGGCAGCCATCACAAGGGGTTGGCCTAGAGTCGTGCGCGCATTATGCATGGAGGAGGGCACAATAAGGGCATTCCGCTTCACCTTCTCTAGCAACCAGAATGTCTTTCGCCTCTCTCTTTACAGTCTTTAGTACAATTGTGGTTCATCATTCTTTACTTGGTGCTTCTGTAGTTCTTCAGTATATGTACCTGTGCATCGAATTATGGATTCATGGTTGAACCTATATTTGTAATAAACATGGTTGGATATGAAATAAGTGATTGCCTACTTTCAAGTTCAAAACATGTGATTTTTAAATTAGGGATTACACTGCACACGGTTTGCGAAAGTGAAACGTCTGCGATATACGTGCAGATCAGAAACGTTTCTAGGATCCACTACGTGTGCGATCAATCTCCACTGCACACACGACTTTCTCTTGAAAACTGTTTGCATTAGGCCACCTTGCGCAAACGTTTACCACATAAAAAGTGTGTGTGTGATGGACAGCCTTTGCCACACAGTTTCTTCGACGCACCGTGTGTGATGCATTTAATAACGCAAACGATAAAATTATTAATATCGTGTGCAATGGCAACGCTATCGCAAACGATTTAACGAGAAAAATTGTGTGTGAGGTACCTGTGAACGGAAATGTTTTCCTTGGAGCGACCGTGTGGGATGTACATACGAACGGAAACGTTTAGCGGGGACTGACTGTGTGGGATGTACTTGCGACCGGAAACAATTTTGCCGTATAATTGTATTTTTAGCTCTACTGTACGTATTTCTGTATTTGAGCGCTCGTCGGTCGCACACGACCTCATTTTGCCGAGCGTGTGTGCCAGGAGGGCATATCCCAGACAGTTTCTGGGTCATGTGGGAAGGACCCCCTATCACCCACACTCACTTGGCGACGGTTCCAAATGCTATCGCGGAAAGGGGTTAAAAACCAATTGTTTAGGACCGACGCGCACCAATGCTTGATCCATTTTGAACTTCTTCAATACTTTATCAAGGTATGTGCTTTGTGAAAGTACAGTTACGCGTCTTGATCTATCTCTATAGATCTTGATGCCCAATATATAGGCAGCTTCACCGAGGTCTTTCATTGAAAAATTCTTATTCAAGTATCCTTTTATGCTATTCAGAAATTCAGTATCATTTTCGATCAACAATATGTCATCCACATATAATATCAGAAATGCTACAGAGCTCCCACTCACTTTCTCGTAAATACAGGCTTCTCCAAAAGTCTGTATAAAACCATATGATTTGATCACACTATTAAAGCGTATATTAAAACTCTGAGATGCTTGCACTAGTCCATAAATGGATCACTGGAGCTTACACACTTTGTTAGCACCTTTTGGACTGACAAAACCTTCCGGTTGCATCATATACAACTCTTCGTTAAGATATCCATTAAGGAATGCAGTTTTGACATCCATTTGCCAAATTTCATAATCATAAAATGCGGAAATTGCTAACATGATTCGGATGGACTTAAGCATTGCTACGGGTGAGAAGGTCTCATCGTAGTCAACTCCTTGAACTTGTCGAAAACCTTTCGCAACAAGTCGAGCTTTGTAGACAGTAACATTACCATCAGCATCAGTCTTCTTCTTGAAGATCCATTTATTCTCTATGGCTTGCCGATCATCGGGCAAGTCAACCAAAGTCCACACTTTGTTCTCATACATGGATCCCATCTCAGATTTCATGGCCTCAAGCCATTTTGCGGAATCTGGGCTCATCATTGCTTCCTCATAGTTCGTAGGTTCGTCATGGTCAAGTAACATGACCTCCAGAACAGGATTACCGCACCACTCTAGTGCGGATCTTACTCTGGTTGAACTACGAGGTTCGGTAGTAACTTGATCAGAAGTTTCATGATCATCATCATTAGCTTCCTCACTAATTGGTGTGGGAATCACTGGAACTGATTTCTGTGATGAACTACTTTCCAATAAGGGAGAAGGTATAGTTACCTCATCAAGTTCTACTTTCCTCCCACTCACTTCTTTTTAGAGAAACTCCTTCTCTGAAAGGATCCATTCTTAGCAACAAATATCTTGCCTTCAGATATGTGATAGAAGGTGTACCCAACAGTCTCCTTTGGGTATCCCATGAAGACACATTTCTCCGATTTGGTTTCGATCTTATCAGGTTGAAGCTTTTTCACATAAGCATCGCAGCCCCAAACTTTAAGAAACGACAACTTGGGTTTCTTGCCAAACCACAGTTCATATGGTGTCGTCTCAACGAATTTCGATGGTGCCCTATTTAACATGAATGCAGCCGTGTCTAAAGCATAACCCCAAAATGATAGCGGTAAATCAATAAGAGACATCATAGATCGCACCATATCTAATAAAGTGCGGTTACGATGTTCGGACACACCATTCCGCTATGGTGTTCCAGGTGGCGTGAGTTGCGAAACTATTCCACATTGTTTCAAATGAAGACCGAACTCATAACTCAAATATTCACCTCCACGATCAGATCGTAGAAACTTAATTTTCTTGTTAGGATAATTTTCCACATCACTCTGAAATTCTTTGAAAATGTTTCAAACGTATGTTTCATCAAGTAGATATACCCATATCTGCTCAAATCATCTGTGAAGGTCAGAAAATTACGATACCCTCCACGAGCATCAACACTCATGGGACCGCATACATCAGTATGTATTATTTCTAATAAGTCTGTTGCTCGTTCCATTGTTCCGGAGAACGTAGTCTTAATCATCTTGCCCATGATGCATGGTTCGCAAGCATCAAGTGATTCATAATCAAGTGATTCCAAAAGCCCATCAGCATGCAGTTCCTTCATGCGCTTTACACCAATATGACCTAAACGGAAGTGCCACAAATAAGTTGCACTATCATTATTAAACTTATATCTTTTAGTTTCAATACTATGAATATGTGTATCACTACTATTGAGATTCAGTAAAAATAGACCACTCATTAAGGGTGCATGACCATAAAAGATATTACTCATATAAATAGAACAACCATTATTCTCTGATTTAAATGAACAACTGTCTCGCATCAAACAAGATCCAGATATAATGTTCATGCTTAACACTGGCGCCAAATAGCAATTATTCAGGTCTAATACTAATCCCGAAGGTAAATGTAGAGGTAGTGTGCCGGCCGCGATCACATCGACTTTGGAACCATTTCCCACGCGCATCATCACCTCGTCCTTAGCCAATCTTCGCTTAATCCGTAGCCCCTATTTCGAGTTGCAAATATTAGCAACAGAACCAGTATCAAATACCCAGGCGCTACTGCGAGCATTAGTAAGGTACACAGCAATAACATGTATATCAAATATACCTTTCACTTTGCCATCCTTCTTATCCGCCAAATACTTGGGGCAGTTCCGCTTCCAGTGACCAGTCCCTTTGTAGTAGAAGCACTCAGTCTCAGGCTTAGGTCCAGACTTGGGCTTCTTCACTTGACCAGCAACTTGCTTGGCGTTCTTCTTGAAGTTCCCCTTCTTCCCTTTGCCCTTCTTCTTGAAACTAGTGGTCTTGTTGACCATCAACACTTGATGCTCCTTCTTGATTTCTACCTCCACAGCCTTTAGCATTGTGAAGAGCTCGGGAATTGTCTTGTCCATCCCTTGCATATTATAGTTAATCACCAAGCTTTTGTGGCTTGGTGGCAGTAATTGAAGAACTATGTCAATGATACTATCATCAGGAAGATTAACTCCCAGTTGAGTCAAGTGGTTGTGGTACCCCAGACATTCTGAGTATATGTTCACGGACAGAACTATTCTCCTCCATCTTGAAGCTATAGAACTTATTGGAGAATTCATATCTCTCAATTCCGGCATTTGCTTGAAATATTAACTTCAACTCCTGGGACATCTCATATGCTCCATGACGTTCAAAACGTCGTTGAAGTCCCGATTCTAAGCCGTAAAGCATGGCACACCGAACTATCGAGTAGTCATTAGTTTTGCTCTGCCAGATGTTCACAACATCTGGTGTTGCTCCTACAGCGTGCTTTGCACCTAGCAGTGCTTCCAGGACGTAATTCTTCTGTGCAGCAATGAGGAAAATCCTCAAGTTACGGACCCAGTCCGTGTAGTTGCTACCATCATCTTTCAACTTAGCTTTCTCTAGGAACACATTAAAATTCAATGGAACAACAGTACGGGCCATTTATCTACAATAACATAGACATGCAAAATACTATCAGGTACTAAGTTCATGATAAATTAAAGTTCAATTAATCATATTACTTAAGAACTCCCACTTAGATAGACATCCCTCTAGTCAACTAAATGATCACGTGATCCATATCAACTAAACCATGCCCGATCATCACGTGAGATGGAGTAGTTTTCAATGGTGAACATCACTATGTTGATCATATCTACTATATGATTCATGCTTGACCTTTCGATCTCAGTGTTCCGAGGCCATATCTGCATATGCTAGGCTCGTCAAGTTTAACCCGAGTATTCTACTTGTGCAAAACTGGCTTGCACCCGTTGTATGTGAACGTAGAGCTTATCACACCCGATCATCATGTGGTGTCTCGGCACGACGAGCTGTAGCAATGGTGCATACTCAGGGAGAACATTTATACCTTGAAATTTAGTGAGAGATCATCTTTGTAACACCCCGGATGTAACTTTCCATTATTGTAACTCCAACTCTTGCCATTTTTGGCTATGTGATATGATATTTCCTTCAATGTTGGGTTTTGTCTTTCGTTTTGCATTTTGTTCATGTCATACATTTCATCTCATGTCACCATGTGCATCTCATTTGAATTCGTGTTCGTCTCATGTATCCGGTCATTTTCCCCGTTGTCCGTTTCACAATCCGACGCTCTCTCGTGCCCTGTTGCACCCCTCTAATCTCATTTCGTGAGCGGGAGAAAAACGTTCTCGGAATGGGTCGAGATTTGTCGAGTGGCCTTGGTACATCACCGTAGGCTGCCTGTCAAATTTCATTCCATTTGGAGGTCGTTTGATGCATCAACGGTTAACCGGGAAACCACAAAACCCCTCTCTTGTTATAGCCCAACACCCCTCCAAAACAGCCCACTAACCCATCTAAACCCCCTCCATGCTCTCCGTCGTTGGATCACGACCGTGTGGGCAAAAACCGCACCTCATTTGGACTCTCCTAGCTCCCTCTACCTATAAAAAGGGCCTCCCCCTCCGAAATTCGGGCGAAACCCTAGCCACCTCACCTCCATCGCCGCCGGACATGTCCGATCTCACCGGACAAACCGCGCCGCCGCCCCTCCGCCAATCCTAGCCCGCCACATGGCCCATCGCCACCTCCCACTGCGCTGGCCTGCCTAGCCCAGGGTTGGCCCGCTCCTCCGCGCGCCCGGGCCCGAGCGCCCCGCTCCTCCGCAGCCGCCCGCCACCGCCCTTCGCGCCGCGCCGCCACCACTTGTCCCCGCGCCGCCGTGCTACCTCGCTGCCACCGCCGCACCTACGCGCCACCCCGCGCTGCTCGTCGCCACTCCGCCGCCGCACCTCCGCACCTACCTCGCCGCCCGTCGCCTCCTATCGCCGTCCGACCCCGGATCCGGCCGGACCCGGCGATCTAGCTCCGGCGACTCTCCGTCCACTCCGGCGCAAGCTCTGGCGAAGCTCCGGCCCTGCCTCGATATCTGTGCAAACCCTAGATCTGGGATCCGGAGGGTGAGATTTGGCTAAGCCCCAAAAATCCTCATAATTTTATGCCCTCTTCATCATACTACATCTCCGTGCTTAGTGCTCCAAATCATGCATATGATATATCAAAATGTTCGTCTCGTGATGCTCGTCATGTTAGTGGCATTTGCATGCATGTTATTTTCCATATTGATTCCATTATCATCGTTGCAAAAGTGCTATATGATGTTGTCTGCTGGAAGTTAACAAAACTTGATGATTTGTCATTTTCGTTGCATTTTGTGTGTGCATCCTATGAGCATGATGTCTACATGTTTTATGAGCTCCATCATGCCATATTTATAGAGGTGCAAGGCTTGTATTTTTGTGATCTATGTGGTGACTAGAACAAGCATGCAAAGTAGGCTTCATAATGTTGTTGTTTTCAGACACTTAGAGATTTTGCCAAGTCCTTTTCCTGTTACATTTTTATGCCATGTAAACTTGTTGCTACCATGAGATCCATGCATATTTTGAGGTAGTTCAGTAAGAATGTTTTGAAGATGTGGTATTGCTCGATCCATTAATGCATCTGATTGTATTTATGGAGTGCTCTAACATGTCATTTCCTTGCTCTACTTTTGCTAAATATTGTTCCTAGCAGGTTGTTAACATGAGATTAAATATTGCCATGTGTGTTGCTAGTGATACATGTACCCTATGAACTTGATCTTTCCATGCTTAGCTTCTTGAATATGTCTAATTCATGTTGGTTTCCTTTTCATGCCATGAAATGCCTTGTGATGAGTGAATTGAGCTTGCAAAGTTGCTATCATGAATCTATTCCTGCCATGCTCTGTTTTTTTTCTAATCTGGAACTGATAATATAACTTGTCATGTTTGCATGGGTGCCACATCATTTTCTATGCATCTGTGGTTAAAGTTTAGTAAGGGAGTTTTGTTCTATGCTTTGAGTACTACCATGTCATGCCTTTGTTTGCCATGATATGTTCTTGTAGCATGTTGTTTGCTAGCTCTAAACATTGCTGCCTGATGTTGCTTATGCCATGTTTAGTATTTTCACTAAGTTTGTGAAGCTGATATCATTTGCATCTTTGCCATGCTATTTTGAGCTTGTTCTAGTGTGATCTAGCAGGAGCTCAGTGCTCATGTTTTGTAGAGCTTCATGTGTACTTTACTACCATATGCTTTGTTGCTATGTTGGAGTGTTGTAGCATAGTTTGTTGTTGCATTCTAAGTGCTATGGTGCTGTTAATCGCAGATTTGTGTCATTATTGTTTTGCTTGTCATGTGCAAACCGTGCATCCGTTTCCGGTGATCCTTATATCTATTTCGACCGAAATCACCTCATCTTTCCAGGGCACACTTGGTTTGCCAAGTTGATGCCTTGATCATTTTTTCCTTCCGGAGTACCCATATGCATTGCACATCATATCTTGCATTCCATGCCATGTATTGCATCATGTTGCTTGTGCATTGCACCGTGATTTATTGTTGTTCCATTTCTTGTGTTCTTGCTTTGGGTAGAGTCAGGACACGAGTACGTGAACGAGGAACCTGTTGAGTACGCTAACGAGGAGCAAGCTTTCGACAGCTCAGAGAACTTTGCAGGCAAGATGATCATTACCCTTGATATCACTTATATCTTTGCTTGCTAGTTGTTTGCTCTATCGCTATGTCGCGCTACCTACCACTTGTTTATCATGCCTCCCGTATTGCCATGTCATGCCTCTAACCCACCTTCCTAGCAAACCGCTGTTTGGCTAAGTTACCGCTTTTGCTCAGCCCCTATTATAGCGTTGCTAGTTGCAGGTGCAGAGCAGGTTGTTCCATGTTGGAACATGGATACGTTGGGATATCACAATATCTATTATTTTAATTAATGCATCTATATACTTGGCAAAGGGTGGAAGGCTTGGCCTTTTTCTCGGTGTTTTGTTCCACTCTTACCGCCTTAGTTTCCGTCATACTGGTGTTATGTTCCTTGATTTTGCGTTCCTTACGCGATTGGGGTTATGGGACCCCCCTTGACAGATCGCTTTGAATAAAACTCCTCCAGCAAGGCCCAACCTTGGTTTTACATTTGCCTAACAACCTATAACTTTTCCCTTGGGTTCTGCAGACCCAAGGGTCATCTTTATTTTAACCCCCCCTCGGGCCAGTGCTCCTCTGAGTGTTGGTCCGAACCGGGCAGCCTGCGGGGCCACCTGGGGAAACTTGAGGGTTGGTTTTACTCGTAGCTTGACCTATCCGGTGTGCCCTGAGAACGAGACATGTGCAGCTCCTATCAGGATTTGTCGGCACATTCGATGGTCTTGTGGTCTTGTTTTACCATTGTCGAAATGTCTTGTAACCGGGATTCCGAGACTGATCGGGTCTTTCTGGGAGAAGGAATATCCTTCGTTGATCGTGAGAGCTTGTGATGGGCTAAGTTGGGACACCCGTGCATGGTATAAACTTTCGAGAGCCGTGCCCGCGATTATGTGGCAGATGGGAATTTATTAATATCCGGTTGTAGAGAACTTGACACTTGACTTAATTGAAATGAATCAACCGCGTGTGTAGCCGTGATGGTCTCTTTTCGGCGGAGTCCGGGAAGTGAACACGGTTTGAGTTATGTTTGAACATAAGTAGCTTCAGGATCACTTTTTGATCACTTCTAGCATTTCGACCATTGCGTAGCTTCTCATCTTACTCTTATTTGCGTATGTTAGCCACCATATTTGCTTAGCGCTTGCTGCAACTCCACATCATTACCATATCCTACCCATAAGCTTAAATAGTCTTGATCTCGCGGGTGTGAGATTGCTGAGTCCTCGTGACTCACAGATACTTCCAAAACAGTTGCAGTTGACGATGATACCAGTGCAGGTGATGCTACCGAACTCAAGTGGGAGTTCGACGAGGAACTTGGTCATTACTACGTGTCATTTCCTGATGATCAGTAGTGGCGCCTAGTTGGGACGATCGGGGATCTAGCAGTTGGGTTTATCTTCCTTTTCATTTGGTTGTCCTAGTCAGACTATGAGTGTATTCTTATGATGTATGACTTATTTGAATATTGTGTGACGTGGCCAGTGTAAGCCAACTCTATTTACCCCTTTCATGTTCATTACATGGGATGTTGTGAAGATGACCCTTCTTGCGACAAAACCACCATGAGGTTATGCCTCTAAGCCGTGCCTCGACACGTGGGAGCTATAGTCGCATCATGGGCATTACAATCTTATAATGCTACCGCCGTACTAAGCAAAATAAGATGCATAAAGGATAAATATCACATGCAATCAATATAAGTGATATGATATGGCCATCATCATCTTGTGCCTTTGATCTCCATCTCCAAAGCACCGTCATGATCACCATCGTCACCGGCTTGACACCTTGATCTCCATCGTAGCATCGTTGTCGTCTCGCCAACTATTGCTTCCACGACTATCGCTACCGCTTAGTGATAAAGTAAAGCAATTACACGACGATTGCATTTCATACAATAAAGCGACAACCATATGGCTCCTGCCAGTTGCCGATAACTATGTTACAAAACATGATCATCTCATACAACAATTTATATAATCACGTCTTGACCATATCACATCACAACATGCCCTGCAAAAACAAGTTAGACGTCCTCTACTTTGTTGTTGCAAGTTTTACGTGGCTGCTACGGGCTTAGCAAGAACCGTTCTTACCTACGCATCAAAAACCACAACGATTTTTCATCAAGTGTGTTGTTTTAACCTTCAACAAGGACCGGACATAGTCACACTCGATTCAACTAAAGCTGGAGAAACAGACACCCACCAGCCACCTATGTGCGAAGCACGTTGGTAGAACCAGTCTCATGAACGCGGTCATGTAATGTCAGTCTGGGCCGCTTCATCCAACAATACCGCCGAATCAAAGTATGACATATTGGTAAGCAGTATGACTATTATCGCCCACAACTCTTTGTGTTCTACTCGTGCATATAACATCTACGCATAGACCTGGCTCGGATGCCACTATTGGCGAACGCAGTATTTCAAAAAATTTCCTACGGACACGCAAGATCTATCTAGGAGATGCATATCAACGAGAGGGGAGAGTGTGTCTACGTTCCCTCGTAGACCGAAAGCGGAAGCGTTGAGTAACGCGGTTGATGTAGTCAAACGTCTTCATGATCCAACCGATCAAGTAACGAACGCACGACACCTCCGCGATCTGCACATGTTCAGCTCGGTGACGTCCCTCAAACTCTAGATCCAACTGAGGCCGAGGGAGAGTTTCATCAGCACAACGGCGTGCTGACGGTGATGATGAAGTTACCGATGCAGGGGTTTGCCTAAGCACTACGACAATATGACCGAGGTGTGTTTCTGTGGAGGGGGCACACGGCTCAGAGAAACTTTGGTGTGCCTTTGGGGTGCCCCCTCCCACGTATATAAAGGGGGGAGGGAGGAGGAGGCCAGCCAAGGGGAGGAGACGCGCCATGGGGGGGCAATCCTACTCCAAGTAGGATCCGACCCCCCCTTTTCCTATTCCAATAAGGAGAAGGGGGAAGGTGAGGGAGGAGAGAAGGAAAGGGGTCCGCCCCCCTAGTCCAATTCGGTTTGGGCTGGGGGGCTGCCTTGGCCTGCCTCCTCTCTTCCACCAATAGGCCCATGAGGCCCAATAACCCCCCGGGGGTTCCAGTGACCCTCCCCCCGGTACTCCGAAAAATACCCGATACAGCTCGAAACTGTTCCGGTGTCCGAATATAGTCTTCCAATATATCAATCTTTATGTCTCGACCATTTCGGGACTCCTCATCATGTCCGTGATCTCATTCGGGACTCTGAACTACCTTCGGTACATCAAAACACATAAACTCATAATACCGATCGTCATCGAACGTTAAGCGTGTGGACCCTATGGGTTCGAGAACTATGTAGACATGACCGAGACACATCTCCGATCAATAACCAATAGCGGAACCTGGATGCTCATATTGGTTCCTACATATTCTACGAAGATCTTTATCGGTCAAACCGCATAACAACATACGTTATTCCCTTTGTCATCGGTATGTTACTTGCCCGAGATTCGATCGTCGGTATCATCATACCTAGTTCAATCTCGTTACCGGCAAGTCTCTTTACTCGTTCTGTAATGCATCATCCCGCAACTAACTCATTAGTCACATTGCTTGCCAGGCTTATAGTGATGAGCGTTACCGAGTGGGCCCAGAGATACCTCTCCGACAATCGGAGTGACAAATCCTAATCTCGATCTATGCCAACTCAACAAACACCATCGGAGACACCTGTAGAGCATCTTATAATCACCTAGTTATGTTGTGACGTTTGATAGCACACAAGGTGTTCCTCCGGTATTCGGGAGTTGCATAATCTCATAGTCATAGGAACATGTATAAGTCATGAACAAAGCAATAGCAATAAAGTAAATGATCATAGTGCTAAGCTAACGGATGGGTCTAGTCCATCACATCATTCTCTAATGATGTGATCCCGTTCATCAAATGACAACACATGTCTATGGCTAGGAAACTTAACCATCTTTGTTTAACGAGCTAGTCAAGTAGAGGCATGCTAGGGACACTCTATTTGTCTATGTATTCACACATGTACTAAGTTTCCAGTTAATACAATTCAAGAATGAATGATAAACATTTATCATGGTATAAGGAAATATAAATAACAACTTTATTATTGCCTCTAGGGCATATTTCCTTCACTCGTCTGGAGGCCTTTTTCGGTTATTTGCCAAAGGGGGAATCGATCACGGAGGCCTTCTTCATCAACCTTATTGCCTCCATGATGATGTGGGAGTAGCTCCCCTCATGACCTAAGGGTGCATAGCAGTAGTTAGATCTCTCCCTCCCTCTCTCTCTCTCTCTGATCTTCAATAAATGTTCTCTCTGGAGATCGATTCGATATCATCTTTTGCGGTGTGTTTGTTGGGATCCGATGAGTTGTGGGGTTTATGATCAGATTGTTCATTGAAAGTAATTGAGTTATTTTTGAACTTTGTTATGTGTGATTGTTATAGCTTTGTATTTCTCTCTGATCTAATCGTTTAGTTTGGCCAACTAGATTGATTTATCTTCAGCGGGAGAGGTGCTTTGTGATAGGTTCGATCTTGTGGTGTCCTCATCTATGACAGGAGGAGTAGTGAGGCACGTATTTGTATTGTTACTACTAAGGGTAAAACGGCGGGGTTTGATCATATTGGTTGTTCTTATTCCCTCTACATTATGTCATCATATTTCATGCACTGATTTGTTTGTCATGAACTTAATACGTAGAGAGACAAGCATAGAAGCGCTCTCAAAGTGGAGTCATAGTAGTAGATGCAAAATCGTTTCGGTCTACTTGTCATGGAGGTAATGCCTATGTACTGATCATGCCATGAATAACATCATAACTATGCACTTTTTTATAAATATTATCATAGCTCTGTAGTGTCCCTTGTCCCCAAGGAGTCGCATGACCCGGCTTGAACTTTAGGGTTTGTTTGTTATCCAATAATGAAAGAGTGTGTTGCAAGATTGCAGACAAATCCTATATATAACTAAGTAGTTGATCCCTCCTAACATATTTATCTAACCATGCAACTAAATCACCTCAACAGGTAATCATGTATAAAAAGCCCACCTCAACATGTAATCATGTATGAAAAGCCCACCTCAACATGCAAACATGCATGAAAAAGACTTAGATGTCTTAATTATATTATTATGATCCTTATATTCAATAAACATGTTGTAATTAAATAATAATCATATGTATTTTCAGTTTAACCTTTTATATTATTAATCCAAATATTCATGTTCATGTAACATAACTCATTAAAATTATCACAAACAATTCCCGCGGCAACACGCCGTGTTTCACTAGTAAAAAATAGCATTGTACACTGCAAGAAAAATTAAATAAAAAAGATGAACTGAAAATCACATTGATTTCATTTTTTGAGCGATAATGACATGGATTTCTAGTACTTGACACTCCTGCATATCAACATATCATACCATATTTAATCCTACAAACCGAAAACACATGAATTTGTATCCTATGCCTTTTTGCTTAAGGAATTCCTTACCTTTGTTGTGAATTCAATTCCATAGTGATTTTTGTTTCCCTTGAAGAGTTTGTTAGATTTGAATGATCGAAACTTCATTTGGAGTACTAGAAAATTTCCACTTAGCCCAACTCCCTGAAAAATGTTTGCAATGCAAAGAAAGTGGGAAAGTAGCATTCTGCAGTAAATCTAAAGCCAGCCCCTTGATTCAGAATTTCCGAGACGCCTTCATAGAATTGCATCTTTTTAATAAATCTTAAGCTCCCATCATATGAAATTCCTACAGCAATTTTTCGCCCCAATAAGGGATTCAAGTCCTGTTGCAGGGGATTCAACAGCCATTGCCTTGCTAAAAAAATAAAAGAACAAGAAAGAACATGGTAAGCCAGCTCTATAGAAGTAGAGCGGAGCCCAGGGGGAGGGATGATGACGGGGATAAACAAAAACACGGTGTATATAATCAGCATGCTAGTTACAACACCAGCCGGCACCTAGAGATACGAGAGGGAGAGGGAGGGGGAGGGGGGGAAGAAAAGCAGCAACTTCTACAAAAGCAAAGCAACAATCCAGGCACGCACGCAGCTAGAGGGAGGGAGGGAGGGGGGCGAGAGATCGGCGCGTGCGGCAACTGAATCCTTCCATATCATTCCTTTCCACTGATCCTCGAGAGCTCCACGGGATGGCATCATGGCAGTGCAAAAAGGAGCGAGCACCAACTCCCCCGTCTTATCTGCCTCCATCATTGGCTCGACCTGCATTGCCATGTGAGGTCGCTATCCCTCCCTAGCTTCTTGATCCGCGCACCCCGAGCTTCTTCACCTCCACCTTGAGCGACTTGAGGTACCTGACGGCCTCATCCAGGACGGCGGGCGTGTCCATCCGGTCGCCGCCGGGGATGATCCCCTTGAGCGTCTTCATCATCTTCTTCATCCGTTCCTTCTTCCTCTCGCCGCCTCCGCCGGCGCCGGTGGCGTTGCCAGTCGGGCTGACGCTCACCACGTACCCGGAGGAGCAGGTGGAGTCCGGCGAGCCCCCTCCGCGGCACGCGGGCGTGCGACCCGTGCTCAGCACGTCGTCCTCCTCGTCGCCGTCCCCGGAGCTCATCAGCGCGTCGATCTCGTCGGTGTCCTCCTTCTGCCGGATTGAGCACTCGCCGCCGTCCTGGTCGCCGCCGTAGTAGGTGCTCTTGCCGACGTAGTTCTGATCGTAGCCGCCGTTGTTGCAGTGCTGCTGGTCGTAGCCCCCGGAGGAGCCGAAGTTGTTGGCCAGCGACGGGTGGTACATCACCCTGCTCCGGTCATAGGTCTGATCAAAGATGACGTAGTTCTTGGGGCAGGTATCCGACGGCTGGAACTCGAGCCCGGTGAGCGGAGCCGGGAAGTCGTGCTGCCTCCGACCGGCGAGCGGGTCCTCATAGGCAGGCGGCGCCGCCGCGGGGTACCGGTCGTTGGTGTAGTACGCTCCTCCGGCTCCGTTGCCGTACCCGGCCATGTCATAGCCGGCGCCGTAGCCACCGCCATAGCCGTACCCGTAGCCGGCGCCGTAGCCACCGTACCCGTAGCCTGGATCTCCCTGCATCACTTCGCTCGTTGCTGCTAGCTGCTCAACTCCTAGAGAGAGATGTGTTTGTGGATGGATGGGTTTGGTGGAGAATTCAAGGAAAACGAATAAGAAGAAGAATTCAAGGGTGTTTGTGGTTAACTGGAGCTGGACTGACTTTCTCTGGTTCAAATTCAAAATTGATTCGGTTAGTGTGTGAGTTTGAGGCTGTTTTGGAGGGAATGTCTGGTTGATGTGTGGGATTTTGTGGCCGAATCTACGTCACAGGCTTGAGCAGCTGGCGGAAGTATTCGGCCTGCAAGCAGTAGGCAGTGGCAAGATACGTTAGTGAACGATCACGAGCATACAATCAAACAGAAGTTAACAGAAATGGAAGTGCAATGTATGATTATGACTTATGAACACATCATCTAATGACACGTCTACTTGTTTTGAAGCATGGCAAGATTTCCCAGCGTGAGAACAGAGCAAAATGAGAACAGAGCATGGCAGCGACTAGTCTCTGAGACTGAAAATGAATGCATACATGCACGAACAGAGCACGAGCACACTGGTAGTAGCATGTAGTAGCACTTGTCAAAAGGAAAAGGTACTACGCTGCAATTAATGATGATTAAGGGTGGACAAAGCGTACTGTGGTACCAAACCATAGGACACAAGCTAGTCGTCCCGCTCGATTCTCCAAGGGAAATGCTCTAATAATAGCAATGTGGGCACGCGTCTAATCCTATGTGCCGATACTTGCACCTTGTTACTGAATAAATCTGAACTGTCGCCACTGTTTCAGTATGCAGCTACCGTACTAGAAGCAGAGGAACTACAGAGTGTGTGCTGTTCTTTTCTCCATACGATCCGACAAATGGAACTACAGAGTGTACTGTCATGCGAAACTACGATTCACTGACGCGGCAAAGTGCATTATGAATCAGACGAACTGTTTAAATTTCATTCATGTACCTTAGGATGTACTGCTGCTAATTGTTAATTTGAAGTTACTAGTACTACCCAGTATTTTAACTAGAAGTATATTTACGCTGGCAACCGAAGAAGCGCTCGAACATGCTCCCCTGTCTGAGGCAAAGAATACATACATGAACCAAAGCAGCGCTGGGCTGTACTACTGCTCCCATCTTTTGTCGACCAACGAAAAAACGCAGAACGAAAAGACACTGCTACTCCTACTTGAAAACGCCATGTCTTTTTCTTTTGACCACTAACAAACCACTTTGTTGTCAACACGGGCGTGGACGTCGAGTTCCGTCAAAATGTGGGCCCGATCGCAAGCTTTCCTGTCTGCATGCACAACGGCATTCAGGCCGGCATTTCCTTTCCTTTCCTATCTCAACACTAACGGAGGGACAGCACCAATGAGAAAGTTGCTGCTTATCTACAACTATACTAGAAGATGAGATGATGCATCATGATTCATTCCCGCTCCCACTAGCAAGCAGTAGTATCAGACTAGCGATGCTCAAAAGCAACAAGAAGAAATCATCAAGAAGAATCAATCTGAAACTAAACAAGTAGAGTAGCAGAAGAAAGAAGAACATTGTAGTAGTAAGTAGCTTACTAGTTTTTCGGTGCGCGAGGCTCTGTCCTCACCTGGCAGAGTTGCGTCAATCTGTAGTAACACGCGACGGCGCCACTTGTCATAACGATCGCGGCAGCCCCGTTGAACCCAGCTCGCATGTCCTCGTGGAGCGCTGCCGATCGGCGGAGCGGCGGCGATGATCAGAGGGCGACATGGAAGAACACCCACGGCATCCTACTCTGCATCATCAAACGGAAACGGCATCAAGGCACCGCGCAGCAGAGCCAGAGCAGGCGGGAGATGTAATGGCGATGGCTTTGTGGTTACCAGTCAGTCAGCGAGGTGTGTGTGTGTGGTATGGTATGATCTTGGCGAAGAAGAATTGCAGACGGCGAGCGAGCAAGCAGGCCGGTGGAGAGCAGGGAGGAGCAGAGCGGATGGATGGATGGATGGATGGCGCTGGGCGCAGCGCGGGGTTTTATACAAAGGATGAAGGGAGCGTTGGATGCTCGGATTGGTGCGTGCGTGCGTGCGTGGGTTCATGCCCCGCCTTCTCTCTATTGATTCTTTTTGCCCTGCACTCCTTTTGAGTAGATACAGAGAGGAAGGAAGGGGGAGGAGGATGGCGAGCACCGCGGCGCAGCGCAGTGATGGAAACGAATGAATGAATGGGGCGGGGGCGGGGGCGGGGGGAGAGAGGGAACGAAATTAATGAGGTGGCGTGCGCACTCGATGGGTTCGTGCTCGCTGTGGGTGCGCGTGCCGCTTCCCACCGCGCCCGAGCCCCCGAACCGCCCTGCGGCCCACGCCATCGTTTTGCCCGCGCGCACCATGACGCGCGGGCCCCGGGGAGAGGGGCGGCCCACATGCCGGTGACTGTAAGGCCGCTGAGCGGCGGTGCGGAGGGGAGGCGAGGCCCCGGTCAATGGAGGTGGGCATCGTGGCAGGGCAATCCACCCATTCCAACCCAGTCCCAAGCACGAAGCAAGCCGAGCCGCACGCACGCGTCCGCGGGAGGGAACCATTGAGTGCATGCACGAACGCCTGGCGCGCCGTCGGATCGGGATCGGGCGGCGGAGGGGCCTGGCGCCGTCGGACGCGACGCGCGTGCCCGCCGTGGCCATCGATCGATGCTGCTGCCCTAGGGCCGCCCCGTCGGTAGGGTAGGCGCCGGCGGGGCGGGGCGGGGCGGGCGGGATAGTCATGGCGGCGCGCCGGGGCGCCCGGGGGACAGCCATGATGGCCGAGGAGTACTGGCAGCGGGGCTTGCCCCGATGGACCACCGGACATGCGAGATTACCCATCGAGATTGTACTTCACGTGCTGTCTCCTAGCGGATTAGGATTACACCCCCCTCGCCTCGCCTCGCCTCTGCCTTTTGTGGTTCGGCTTGCTTCCATTCCATGTGAGTAGTACTACTACTTCAAGCCCAAGTAGCAATTCCACTGCTTGCTGCATTAGGAAATTTGGTCTGATGAATAGAAAAATGGGACGCAGCAAACGGCTGATCGACACACATGCCCGGGGAAGCATGATAGCAGTGCAACATATGGCACCATCGTCACCGGGGCGTCACCCGGGCCGCGCCGCCTGATTGGCGCGGGCGGAGGCCCGTGCGACCGGAGAATCATGGACGCCACCGGAGGCCGCCGCTGGCAGTGATGGTGTAGCGGCGCAGGGGAACGGCCCGATGCAACCGCCATTATAGGCCATCAAACGGGCTGCCCTGCCCTGCCTCGTTGCATCGCGAGCGACGCAACTCGAGCGCCCCTCCTCCTCCTACTGCGGGGTGGGGACCCGCCGTAGACCACGTCCAGGGCGCACACTCCACGCCGTAGGCGCTCTCGTGTCGGGGGAGGCGCGCCGCGCCGTGGAGGCCATCATCGCCGTCAAATGCCATCATGCGTCCAGCCCCCGGCCCGATCGAGCGTTCACGTCACGACGGGGCCAAGGCGAAGACCGCCATGCGGCCGACTCGAACGCCGGGCGCGGAGCTCCGATTTCATGCGTAGGTAGGGGTGCTAGCCAGCCCAGCCTGTCAACGTAGCGCGCGGGGCCGGCCTCAGGCACGTAAATTGTTTCGAGCACCAGGCCAGGCGCGTGCGTGCATGAACTGCGTCCTGCCGACTTTCAGAGTGAGTTGGATTCACGTGCTAATCATTGACTACCAAACGTATTGCAGTGAGATTTCCGCAAGTGCTACCGTGTAAGTAATCTCAGCTAGTACAATGTACGCAACAAACCACCAAAGTAGTACGTATGGTCCTTGTAGCACGGTGCTAGGAGTTTGGAGCATTTTGACGATAGACATGTGCGCACACCCAACTATGGCCAGGAACTAATTTCCAGCCACAAATGGTAGTATTTGGTCAGAGCATATCTCCTGACTCTCAAAATCATTTATTTTGACTCTTTTAATCTTTTTTTGAGAAACTCTTTTAATCTAAATTAGGATGATCTTTTGATGTGGCGTTTTAGTTTTCAACATTTTTTGTTGACATGTATTCATGCAGTATGAAAGTGGAGTCGATGTCATTCAAATTTTCAATAAATTTTTATAACAATTAATAAAAACCATGAGAACTTTAACAAACGAGGAGAACATCTTTTGAAAGGAAGATCATAAAGAAACTACAAAAATAAAAAAAAGTAAAGCAAGAAATTGTAGCAAGTTAACTTACAACAATGAAAGAAATTAATGTGACAATGTAGAAAAAGTATGGTGCAATTATCGAATGGCGAGATATGTATCGCCAAAAAATTGCTTACTTCAAAATTATAATATTTGTTACTGTCTGGTATAATTCTAATCTTTTTTAGTGTTGGGTTTTACTATTATTCAGTTTCCCCTACAATGATCACTCTAATGTTTTTTTAAATCCATTTTTCCAAAAGTCCCTGATATTTTATGTTTTTTCCAAAACTGACTTTTAACTATAAGTTAGTTGTGCTTACTTGAATATGTGTCCACATGGACATTGTGTAAACTAAATGACACATAGTCACCACATCAGTCCAAATAAACGACTATGGGCGGAAGAGGGTAGAATTAACGGTTTTAAGACCTGGGGGGGGGGGGGGGGGTTGTAAGTTGTATCGAAGCTCGAGTTTGAAAAAAAGAGGGTTTATTGCTAGTATGTTAAGAACATATTTCTAACATCTCGGCACCATTTTATTTAAGCTCTGTTAATCTAAAGCAAGATGCTTTTCCGACATGACATCTAGTTTTGGCTTAGTTTATTTTCCATCATGTTTGTTTGGTAAAAATCAAACTGAACATCAATAATTTTAAAGATATATTAAATTTCAAGGACACATTTTGTAATATATAAAACCCCGAGCTCCCCCACAAAAAATAAAAGCAGATAAGAAATTACAGAAAATAAACCTATAAAACAAGAAATTGTGAATTTGAAAAGATAAATAAATAATCATTAAAAATGAGTGTATTTCATCTTGAACAAGCATCATCGGAAAGGCTAAAATAATCCAGAAAAATGCGAACAGCGGTGCAAAGACTAGGACTAGAACCCCATTGGACTGATTTCCACAACAAAGAACATAACCATCTGAGTTAGGCTCAGTTATATTCACGTGGTATGAAAGTGGAGTCAATAGAAAACAGATTTTCAACATCTTTAAAACAAAATACTCCCTCCGTCCGGAATTAGTTGTCGCAAAAATGGCTAAAGTTGGATGTATCTTAGAATCAAAATACGTCTAGATACATCAATTCCTTCGACAAGTAATTTAGAACGGAGGGAGTATATATTAAGGAATAAAAACCACGAGAACTTTAGCAAACGAGTAGAACTTCTTTTGAAAGGAAGATCACAAATGAAACTATAAAAATAAAAAAGTAAATCAAGAAATTTTGGGAAGTTAAATTACAACAATAAAATAATTAATATGAAAATGTAGCAAAAATATATGATGCAATTATCAAATGGCTACTCCCTCCGTTCCTAAATACTTGTCTTTCTAGACATTTCAAATAACTACTACATACGGATGTATGTAGACATATTTTAGAGTGTAGATTCACTCATTTTGCTCCGTATGTAGTCACTTGTTGAAATGCCTAGAAAGACAAGTATTTAGGAACGGAGGGAGTAGATATGTATCGCCAACAAACTTACGCACTTGTTAATTTCTAATTCTTCTTATTGTGCGTTATACTTCTAATGTTTTCTAGTGTCGGGTTTTGCTCTTATTCAATCTTCCCTACAACGAGCACTCTGATCTTTTTCAAAATTTCTAAAAAACCGTAATATTTTATGGTTTTCTCCAAAATGACTTTTAACTACAAGTTGGTTGTGCTTACTGGAATCTATGTCCACATGGACATTTTGCAAAAATAATTGACACATAGTCACCGCATTAGTCAACATAAATGATTGTGGGTAGAATTAATAGTTTTGAGTTAAGGAGGGTGTTGTAAGTTGTATTAAAAGCTCGATTTTTGAAAAAAAAAATGGTTTATTGCTAGTGTTGTTTAGAACATAATTCACAACTCTCTGTATCATTCTATTTAAGCTTTATTAATCTAAAGTAGGATGGTTTTCTGACATAACATCTAGTATCAACTTAGTTTGTTTTCCATAACGTTCGTGTGGTAAAAGAGCGAACCAAGCATCAATAATTTTTAAAAACATGTTAAGTATATATTCAATTTCAAGGAAACATTGTCGAATATATAAGATCTCGAGTTCTCTGGTAGGAAATAAAAACAGATAAGAAACTATAGAAAATAAACCAATAAAACAACAAATTGTCAAATTTGAATTGAAAAATTCAAAGAAATTTATTTAAAAATACGACTCTATTTTGTGTTCTCCCTGTGCGGGAGCTCAGTTTGGTCAGGTCCAAGGTTCTCAGCCGACAACTCCAGCCATTCGATCTTGGTGTGAGACATTGTGCTGACACCATTGTCGCTTCCTCTGAAATTCCTAACCCTAGGCTCGCGGTGTGAGGAATGGTTGGGTGGTTTGATGCGGCTCAGTATTGGGTGTGGATTAATCTCGTGGGGTTTGTTAAGGTTCGACTGCGCACCGTATCGCACCACACTGAACAATAGACGCGCCCTAGCGAACATGTTTACTATATGCGAGTCCACAAAGACATGATGAGTCGGTCCATCTTGACAAAATTTGGGGAAGGGAAGGCAAATACTAAATGGGGGTAAAATCTATCATTTTGTAACAACATAGGGAGTAAAATCTATCATTTTGTATCAACACAGGGGGGTACAATCTATCATTTTGTATCAACATAGGGGTAAATGGTTGAAGAAACTCTTAATTGGAATAATTTGCGTCACAAATGCACAACTAGGACGTAAAATGGTGGAATAAACTCTAAGAATAATTTGTTTCCATTTTCATAAAACCCCCTAATCTCTTGTGTCTTTTTTCATGATTTATGAGTTTCTCTATAATTCTGTGTGCTTACTTGAATTTTAATCTACATGGACAACGTGTACGAAATATTGACACATAGCCACCACATCAACCAAAAGAGACATGATGTGGGTAGAAGATGGTAGAATTGGCGGCTCTGAAAGTTGATGGCGGCATTGTGAGTTTTATTGAAGCTCGGATTTTTAAGCATGACAAATCAAACATTTTTCTGGCAAATTATGTTCTCATGAGGATGACTATTTTCTTTAGCAAGAATGAAAATCTTGGCAAAAAGCTGAACATGGCAATAATTTTTCATACTTACTTGCTAAAGAAAATTGTCATCCTCGCGAGAACATAATTTGTCATAAAAAAGTTTGATTCCTCATGCTAAAAATTCTGGCGTTTGATTTGTGGTGAAATCCTTGACTAAAATGAACAAGTGGACACTATCTTTTGCTACTGTGTTGGCATTGGAGCAAACAAAGCTGAGGGGAGGGAAGGAAGAAGAGGAGGTTGGAGGTGGTCGTAGCGTAAAAGACAACAATCGATGCAAGCCCGCTGGAAACATGGGTAAATGGCACACGGCCAAGGTGATGATGGGTGGCTTTATAATGATCATGCCGTCTCGATCTAGCATGATCCTCCCTGGTGAGACAGGAGGAGGGCTGTCTGCCCGTGGGAGTTTCTTGATTACTCAGTTCCAAGGCGCATGATGTGCATGCAGCGGCACGGCAGAGGGGGGCATGATGGCTTTTCTCGCACACCGTGTGTACCGGAGTATCATCCATCATCTCAGATCTTCTCCCGAAGAGACAAACGCTTCTTAAAGAAAGGCCATGGATATATGCGTACCGAGGAAAAAGGCAGGCCAAAAGACGATGAATCTTGGATTCTTCTCCTCCCTTCCTCTTACGCGCAATCATGCGCGGGCTGCCCGCGTGTCGGACTCCTGTCCTGTCCCGCCCCCGCCCCAGCCCGGGTTTTGGTTCTGCTGTCTTTGCTTTGCTTTTCTTCCCGGCCATGGTTTATACGTACTCGTGTTTGTTACAGAGTGTACGAGCACGGCGGACAACGAGTACGTGATTACGCATGTTGTCTCCTGGCCTAGTGCCATCGCGCTCTAAAATTTATGCAGGGAGAATGTTCCACTGCGTGCATTACCCAATGCTCGCCCTGCTCTTCACTAGTAACATGCATATCTTTGCTAGCCTATATTACTACCGGTAATAACATATGTGTGATATATGTGTGATGTCATGCAACACTTTATTTATTAGCTTGTAGACTTAGGCTAGTTATGGAGCCACCTACAACTGCCGATCGACAAGGAGACATGTCAGTTCTTTCATGCCTCTACAACCTGGGCCATCGGAGATGGAAGCACATGCCGATTCTGCACCCATCATTGGATCGTTGGCTCCTCCGTTGCCGAGATCGCCCCGTCCCTGCTCTCCCCCATCCCGCGCCGTCGCCGTCGCCAACGTCTTGTCTGCGACGCCTTACAGAACTCCACCTGGATTGGGGACATCAACGGAGCTTTGTGCCCCGTTGCCGCCGTCGAGTATGTCGATCTTTGGCAGCGCATCCAGCGCTCTGCCGAGCCTGATATAATCACCTGGAAGTGGACCGAGAATGGGAGGTACTCGGCGGACTCCGCCTACCAGCCCATGTTTCGTGGATCAACCACAGCGCCACACTGGCGCCTCATTTGGCGATCATGGGCTCCGACCGAAGCCAAATTCTTCCTCTGGCTGGCATCCATGGACCGATGCTGGAGTGCTGAGCGTCGCGCAGGCCATGGCCTGCCACACGATCCCCTCTGCAAACTCTGTAGCCAAGAGTTGAAAGCCCTTGACCACCTGCTTGCGCGATGCGTGTTCTCCAAGATAACTTGGCACGAGATTCTGTCTTGGTGCCGGCTACCTGTGGCCATCCCAAGCTCGACTGATGGATTCTTCTCCTGGTGGTCCGCAACCAACAGCTCGACTCCGGCTCATATTCGCAAGGGGACGAACTCCCTCATCGTCCTCACCGCCTGGTCCATCTGGAAACATCGAAACGAAGCCGTCTTCAACAACGCCCCACCATCCAACAATGGTCTAGCCCGCAAAATCAAAGATGAAGCTCGTTTGTGGGCTCGTGCTGGGGCCAAAAGGCTTGAAACCATCATTCCTGTAACATAAATAACTTGTATGTGAGGCTGAGCATCCTCCCCCCTCTGCTCCTCTCACACTCTAGTGGACGCCGTAGCGCCCATGCCTACTAGGGATGCACTCTGTACTTTCTCTTCATTCTATTAATGAAATGATACGTAACCATGCGCATTCACCAAAAAAACTAGTCTATGTTACCGCCTCTATAGCGGGGAGTAACACATGTGTGGTAAGAGCATCTCCAACAGCCGCGCAACACGCGGCGCGCTAAAAAAGCGTGTGCAGCGCGCCGATCGCCTATTTTTGCGTGGCGAGGGGCGCTTGCTCCAGCGGCTGCTCAAAAATTTAGCGCGCGCGAGCCGCTGCAGCAGGCGCTGCAAATCTGGATAGTGCGCGCTCTCGCACAAACAACACATGCACTCCAAACAAATATAAAAAACATAGGCATAGATTAAAATAGATAAAAAACGATACATAGATAGTTCACATAGCATACATAGTTTTCATCATAGCATACATAGATAAAAAAACTAGTCCAATACGATAAAATAGATAAAAACTACGGTGCAACTAGAACCTACTCCGAGTTGTGCTCATCATTCTTGCTGGTGTCGTCCAAGGTATTGAGAAACTCGTCTTCCCAACAAGGATCGTCTGAGTCAAAGAACGACTCTTGTCCTGCGGAAACGAGATTGCACTGCGCCGAAATGAGTGCCTTCTGCCGACGCCTGTCCGCCCGCTTCGTGCGACACTTTGTCGTCCTCTCCGCCCAGAAGGCATTCTCGTCGGCGACGTCCTGCGGGTAGCGCTGGCGCCACTCTGCCATGGCTAGCTCGTCCGCCTCAGCGATGAGGAGGCGGCGCTGGCGTCTGCGGTGTTCCTCACGGTCCTCGTCTGTTACAAGACGGGGCGGCGGTGCGAGGTCCTATGCCTGCTGGCACGTTTGCGCGTCGTAGAAGTTCATCTGCGAGCATGGCCTGCTGAGGCGCCACGCCACAGTATAGTAGGCGCGGGTGGCCTCGTGTGCGGTCTCGAACGTCCCGAGACTGAGACGCACGTTGGCAGAGCGAATCTCCGCGTAGAACCAGCCGGAAGGGCGGACGCGGACGCCGCGGTAGCCCGAGCTGCTTCGACGACGCGGCGGCATGTTGGCGGCAGGGGAAGGGCGCGGTGGCGGCGGGGAGCAGGATGCGAAGAAAAGAGGGGCGGCGAGGGGAAGAAAGGGCCGACGGTAGCGGTCAAGTGTGCGGCTGGCTGCATCGGACGCGCGTGTTTTGTAGAGCGTGCCGGATGCCACACGCCAAATCTAGCGCGCGAAGGGCCGCCTCCCCCCCCCCCGCGCGATCTTTTGCCGCTCGCCGGAATTTCCCGCGCCCGCTGGAGCGCGCGAACCCGCTTCGTGGGCTAAAACTAACTTTTCCCCCGCGCGCGTGATATTTGCCGCCGCCGCTGGAGATGCTCTAACATGTAACACTTTATTTATTAGGCTATAGACACATCTTGCGTTGATATGTGTGATGTTACTCATACTACTAGTAACTAGGTATGTCACCACTTTCCTCTCTTTCTTCATTTATTGCTTGCCACGTCATCTATTTTATTTAGATATGTGTGATGTTACTACCTATGTTACTTCCACTGTGGGTAGTCTTAGACCAGAGTCATGCATATGATACTAGTCTATATTACTACCTTCATAGTGCAAAGTAACACAGATTAAAGTAGTATCATATATGGGCCCATTTATTAGCTCATAGACTCAACTTTTTTTGGAAGCGCTATGTGATGGTAACAAAATATGTTACTCTAACCACCTCTCTCCTCATTAACTAGCTGTCACATAAGCAAGGTTGTCTTGGGATATGTTATGTTACTAGCTAAGTTACTCTCACTATGACTAGCCTTATCTTGTCTATGTTACTATCGGTAGTAACATATGTGTGGTGTCTTGCTATGTTACTCAATTCATCTATCTCATTAAATCATTGCCACATAAGTAAATTTGTTGAGTTGGACCTTATGTTACTGTTGAAGTTACTCCCATTGATATAAGAGTGAAACAATCTTATGTTTGTTATAGAGGGAGTACTACTTAAGGACAATTGTTGAAGGGGCTCTTGGAACAAGAATGGAGTTGTAGACACCGCTACCCTGTGTCATGTCATTGGAATGTCTCACGACCATTGTTGCTGTGAAATCCAGCAGACACTGGGTAGTGTGCCGCAAGTAGTCGGAAAGCGTAGAATGGAAAGATCAAACGTTTTACTCAGGTTCAAACCCTCTCTATAGAGGTAAAACTCCACTCCTGCTCATGTTGGATTGATTTGATGCGGGTGTACAATAACAATCTCTAAGATTAGAAGTATACTGAGGATGATGATAAGGTGCCCTAATGACTACCCTGGCCTTGACTTGCAAAAGATAGCCGAGGCCTAGGGTTACATTGGTCCTAGTCGGCAAGGGCGGCTGGAGAGTGCTCCTGGAGATGAGGTCTTCTTACCTTGGACGTCAAGATATAATTTCCTTCTAGAGGGCCCATGATACGTCTCTAACGTATCTATAATTTTTGATTGTTCCATGTTATTATATTATCTATTTTGGATGTTTTATATGCATTAATATGCTATTTTATATTATTTTTGGGACTAACCTATTACCCTAGAGCCCAGTGCCAATTCCAGTTTTTCCCCTATTTTTGAGTTTCGCAGAAAAGGAATACCAAACGGAGTCCAAACAGAATAAAACCATCACGATGATATTTCTTGGACCAAAAGAAAACCAGGAGACTTGGAGATGAAGTCGGAGGAGCCACGAGGCGGCCACAAGGACAGAGGGTGCGCCCCCACCCTTGTGGGCCCCTCGCGCACCTCCTGACCTAATTCTTTCGCCTATATATTCCCATATATCCCCAAACCACCAGAGGCATCCACGAAAACACTTTTCCACTGCCGCAACTTTCTGTATCCGTGAGATCCCATCTATGGACCTTTTCCTGCACCCTGCCAGAGGGGGATTCGATCACAGAGGGCTTCTACATCAACTCTATTGCCCTTCCGATGAAGCGTGAGTAGTTTACCACAGACCTACGGGTCCATATCTAGTAGCTAGATGGCTTCCTCTCTCTCTCTCTCTTTGATTCTCAATACCATGTTCTCATCGATGCTCTTGGAGATCTATTCGATGTAATACTTTTTTGCGGTGTGTTTGCCGAGATCCGATGAATTGTGGATTTATGATCAGCTTATCTATGAATATTATTTGAATCTTCTCCGAATTCTTTTATGCATGATTTGATATATTTGTAATTCTCTTTGAACTATCGGTTTGGTTTGGCCAACCTGATTGGTTTTTCTTGCAATGGGAGAAGTGCTTAGCTCTGGGTTCAATCTTGTGGTGTCCTTTCCCAGTGACAGTAGGGGCACAAAGCACATATTGTATTGTTGCCATCGAGGATAAAAAGATGGGGTTTTCATCATATTGCTTGAGTTAATTCCTCTACATCATGTCATCTTACTTAATGCGTTACTCCGTTATTTATGAACTTAATACTCTAAATGCATGCTGGATAGCGGTCGATGTGTGGAGTAATAGTAGTAGATGCAGAATCGTTTTGGTCTACTTGACACGGACATGATGCCTATATTCATGATCATTACCTTAGATATCATCATAACTTTACGCTTTTTTATCAATTGCTCGGCAGTAATTTGTTCACCCACCATATTATTTTCTATCTTGAGAGAAGCCACTAGTGAAACCTATGGCCCCGGGTCTATTTTCCATCATATAAGTTTCCGATCTACTATTTTGCAATCTTTTACTTTCCGATCTATAAACCAAAAATACCAAAAATATTTACTTTGCCGTTTTTTTACTTTCATCTATCTCTATCAGATCTCAGTTTTGTAAGTAATCGCGAAGGTATTAACAACCCCTTTATCGCGTTGGGTGCAAGTTGTTTGATTGTTTGTGCAGGTATTCGGTGACTTGTGCGTTGTCTCCTATTGGATTGATACCTTGGTTCTCAAACTGAGGGAAATACTTATCTCTAGTTTGCTGCATTACCCTTTTCTCTTCAAGGGAAAAAACCAACGCAAGCTCAAGAAGTAGCAGGAAGAATTTCTGACGCCGTTGCCGGGGAGATCTAGCCCAAGTCAAGACGTACCAAGTACCCATCATAAAACTCTCATCTCTTGTATTACATTATTCGCCATTTGCCTCTCGTTTTCCTCTCCCCCACTTCTAAAATGATTTTCGAAAAGATTTGCCTTTTTCTTCGCCCTTCTTCCGTTCATTTTTTCATTTGCCCTTATGTCTTACTTGGTTTGTTTGCTCGTTTGCCTGGTATAATTGTGTGTTTATTGAAATTCGGAACCAAAGGTTTATGGATCTTCATCCACTTGCTAATCTTTTTAAGAGATCCAATTATGATGAACCAATTGCTAGCGAGTTGAGTGGACTAGATTATCTTTATGAAGTTTTGCTTGAGATCCGTGAATCTGAAAATTGTGATGAAGTGCTTTATGAAGTGATTCACCACAGATCTTTGAATGAAAAGCATGATTGCAATTATGTTATTATAAATTCTATTAATGTCAGTTCTGTTAATTATATGCAAAACGCTAAGCTTGGGGATGCTAATTTTGCTATGTCTACTACTTGTTGCAATGATCATGATTGGGGTGATTCTTCTTATGATTTTGAAAATTTATTTAAGCCCCATGATGAATATGAGATTGATAATAATGTTTGCAATAATATTGAAAGTGGGTTTGGAAGATTATCAACTTTAGATCCCACATATTTGGAGAATATTCAATCTTATGATTTTTTTATAAAAGTGGGTTTGGAAAGGTCATGACTTTATTTGATGGTAATCCCATTATTTGGGAAGAGTGTCAACTTTGCATGCATGTGGAACATCTAGAGAATATGTTATGTGATAGCTATATTGTTGAATTTGATTATGATCCTACATGTAATTATTATGAGAGAGGAAAATATGGTTGTAGAAATTTTCATGTTACTTAATTACCTCCCGTTATGTTGAGATTGTCAATGTTTTATTCTTTTTCCTTGCATACACTAGTTTTTGCTTGTCTTCATAATTTATTTGCTTATAAAATGCCTATGCGTATGAAGTATGTTAGACTTAGATGTGTTTGTCACGTGCACTGTTCAAGAATTCATTTGATTAATCAGTTAACGGGCCAGTTAATCGCTACTTGTAGGGTGACCGAATCAAATAACACCTATTCATCGTGTTAACTTGCCAGGCCGATTAATTGGCCAGTTAGACCGATTAATCGATTGTTAGGCTGATTAATCGTTGTTGATCCATTAACTGTGGGCAAACAAAACCCGAAAATTTTCCTAGTAACCCCTCCCGTCCCCCTCTCGCTCCTCAATAGCTAGGGTTCGACCAAACAGTAGCATATTTTGGTATATTATCTAGTTGAGAGCATGAGAGTATGGTATAATACATAAAAAACTAGATAAGTGTTAGCAATTCTTGTTTAATCCAATTAATCCAGTTAATAGGCCGATTCACCGATTAATCACTACTCCCACCGAGCAGCTACCAGTTACCGATTTCCTGAACAATGGTCACGTGTTTTATGATGCTCTCTTTGTGCTTCAATTCTTGTCTTTCATATCATTGAAATCTCAAAGCCTAGCTTAATGGCTTTAAAGAAAAGCGCTTGTTGGGAGACAACCCAATAATTTTCTTTTCTATTTTTCAATAAATAATTCATCTAGCCTTTGCTTATATGTGCTTTTGTGCTTTAATTAGTGTTTGTGCCAACTAAGACCTTTTGAATGGCTTACGGTGATAGTTGATTTGATCTTGCTGAAAAACAGAAACTTTTGCGATCAGGAAAATAATTATAATTTTTAACAGAAGCATGATAAAATACTGATTATTTTTGCAGAAGATTAATAAACAAAGTACCCAGGTTGTCCTAATTTTTCAGAATTTTTGGAGTTACAGAAGTATTTAAGAGTTACAAATTACTACAGATTGTTCTGTTTTTAACAGATTCTGTTTTCTATGTGTTGGTTGCTTATTTTGATGAATTTATGGGTAGTATTGGGGGGTATGAACCATGGAAAAGTTGGAATACAGTAGATATTACACCAATATAAATAAAGAATGAGTTCACAACAGTACCAAAAGTGGTGATTTATTTTCTTATACTAACGGAGCTTATGGGATTTTCTGTTGAGTTTTGTGTTGTGAAGTTTCCAAGTTTTGGGTAAGGATTTGATGGACTATGGAATAAGGAGTGGCAAGAGCCTAAGCTTGGGGATGCCCAAGGCACCCCAAGATAATATTCAAGGACAACCAAGAGCCTAAGCTTGGGGATGCCCCGGAAGTCATCCCCTCTTTCGTCTTCGTCTATCGGTAACTTTACTTGAGGCTATATTTTTATTCAACACATGATATGTGTTTTGCTTGGAGCATCTTGAATTATATGAGTCTTTGCTTTCTATTTTTCCACAATCATCCTTGCTGTACACACCTTTTGAGAGGGACACACATGAACCGTGATTTATTAGAATACTCTATGCGCTTCACTTATATCTTTTGAGCTAGGCAATTTTGCTCTAGTGCTTCACTTATATATTTTTAGAGCACGATGGTGGCTTTATTTTATAGAAATTGTTGAACTCTCATGCTTCACTTATACTATTTTGAGAGTCTCTAAACAGCATGGTAATTTTCTTTGCTTATAAATTTAGTCCTAATATGATAGACATCCAAGAGGGACATAATAAAAACTTTCATATAAAGTGCGTTGAATACTATGAGAAGTTTGATTCCTTATGATTGTTTTGAGATATAAAGATGGTGATATTAGAGTCATGCTAGTAAGTAATTGTGGATTGTCGAAATACTTGTGTTAAAGTTTGTGATTCCCGTAGCATGCACGTATGGTGAACCGTTATGTGATGAAGTCGGAGCATGCTTTATTTATTGATTGTCTTCCTTATGAGTGGCGGTCGGGACGAGCGATGGTCTTTTCCTACCAATCTACCCCCCTAGGAGCATGTGTGTAGTACTTTTTTCGATAACTAATATATATTTTCAATAAGTATGTGAGTTCTTTATGACTAATGTTGAGTCCATGGATTATACGCACTCTCACCCTTCCACCATTGCTAGCCTTTCTAGTGCCGCACAAATTTCGCCGGTACCATAAACCCACCACATACCTTCCTAAAAATAGCCACCATACCTACTTATTATGGCATTTCCATAGCCATTCCGAGATATATTACCATGCAACCTTCCACCGTTCCGTTTATTATGACACGTTCCATCATTATCATATTGCTTTGCATGATCATGTAGTTGACATCGTATTTGTAGCAAAGCCACCTTTCATAATTCTTTCATATATGTCACTCTTGATTCATTGCACATCCCGGCACACCGCCGGAGGCATTCATATAGATCCATATTTTGTTCTAAGTATCGAGTTGTAATTCTTGAGTTGCAAGTAAATAAAAGTGTGATGATCTTCATTATTAGAGCATTGTCCCATGTGAGGAAAGGATGATGGAGACTATGATTCCCCCACAAGTCGGGATGAGACTCCGGACGAAAAAAAGAGGCCAAAAAAATGAGAGAAGGTCCAAATTAAAAAAACGAAGTGGCAATGTTACTATCCTTTTACCACACTTGTGCTTCAAAGTAGCACCATGATCTTCATGATAGAGAGTCTCCTATCTTATCACTTTCATATACTAGTGGGAATTTTTCATTATAGAACTTGGCTTGTATATTCCAATGATGGGCTTCCTCAATTTGCCCTAGGTCTTCGTGAGCAAGCGAGTTGGATGCACACCCCTTAGTTTCTTTTTGAGCTTTCATAAACTTATAGCTCTAGTGCATCCGTTGCATGGCAATACCTACTCACTCACATTGATATCTATTGATGGGCATCTCCATAGCCCGTTTATATGCCTATTTGATGTGAGACTATCTCCTTCCTTTTGTCTTCTCCACAACCACCTTCTATTCCACCTATAGTGCTATGTCCATGGCTCATGCTCATGTATTGCGTGAAAGTTGAAAAAGTTTAAGAACATCAAAATTATGAAACAATTGCTTGGCTTGTCATCGGGGTTGTGCATGATTTGAATATTTTGTGTGATGAAGATGGAGCATAGCCAGACTATATGATTTTGTAGGGATAAGCTTTCTTTGGGCCATGTTATTTTGAGAAGTCATAATTGCCTTGTTAGTATGCTTGAAGTATTATTGTTTTTATGTCAATATTAAACTTTTCTTTTGAATCTTACGGATCTGAACATTCATGCCACAATAAAGGAAATTACACGAATAAATATGTTAGGTAGCATTCCACATCAAAATTCTGTTTTTATCATTTACCACCTCGAGGAAGAGCAGGAATTTAGCTTGGGGATGCTTGACACGTCTCCAACGTATGTATAATTTTTGATTGTTCCATGCTATTATAATATCTGTTTTGGATGTTTTATATGCATTAATATGCTATTTTATATTATTTTGGGACTAACCTATTAACCTAGAGCCCAGTGCCACTTTCTGTTTTTTCCTGTTTTTGAGTTTCGTAGAAAAGGAATACCAAACAGAGTCCAAACGGAATAAAACCTTCGGGATGATTTTTCTTGAACCAAAAGAAAACCATGAGACTTGGAGATGAAGTCGAAGGAGCCACGAGGTGGCCACAAGGACGGAGGGCGCGCCCCCACCCTTGTGGGCCGCTCGTGCACCTCCTGACCTAATTCTTTCGCCTATATATTCCCATATATCCCCAAACTACCAGAGGCATCCACGAAAACACTTTTCCATCGCCGCAACCTTCTGTACCCATGAGATCCCATCTAGGGACATTTTCCGGCACCCCGCCGGAGGGGGATTCGATCACGGAGGGCTTCTACATCAACTCTATTGCCCTTCCGATGAAGCGTGAGTAGTTTACCATAGACCTAGGGTCCATAGCTAGTAGCTAGATGGCTTCTTCTCTTTCTTTGATTCTCAATACCATGTTCTCCTCGATGTTCTTGGAGATCTATTCAATGTAATACTTTTTTGCGGTGTGTTTGCCAAGATTCGATTAATTGTGGATTTAGGATCAGCTTATCTATGAATATTATTTGAATCTTCTCTGAATTCTTTTATGCATGATTTGATATCTTTGTAATTCTCTTCAAACTATCATTTTGGTTTGGCCAACGAGATTCGTTTTTCTTGCAACGGGAGAAGTGCTTAGCTTTGGGTTCAATCTTGCGGTGTCCTTTCCCAGTGACAGTAGGGGCAACAAGGCTCGTATTGTATTGTTGCCATCGAGGATAAAAAGACGGGGTTTTCATCATATTGCTTGAGTGAATTCCTCTATATCGTATCATCTTACATAATGCATTACTCCGTTCTTTATGTTCTTAATACTCTAGATGCATGCTGGATAGCGGTCGATGTGTGGAGTAATAGTAGTAGATGCAGAATTGTTTCAGTCTACTTGACACGGACTTGATGCCTATATTCATGATCATTGCCTTAGATATCATCATAACTTTGCGCTTTTCTATCTTGAGAGAAGCCACTAGTGAAACCTATGACCACCGGGTCTATTTTCCATCATATTAGTTTCCGATCTACTATTTTGCAATCTTTTACTTTCCGATCTATAAACCAAAAATACCAAAAAAAAATTTACTTTACCGTTTGTTCACTTTCATCTATCTCTATCAGATCTCACTTTTGCAAGTAACTATGAGGGATTGACAACCCCTTTATCGCGTTGGGTGCAAGTTGTTTGATTGTATGTGCAGGTATTCGATGACTTGTGCGTTGTCTCCTAATGGATTGATACCTTGGTTCTCAAACTGAGGGAAATACTTATCTCTACTTTTCTACATCACCCTTTCCTCTTCAAGGGAAAAACCAATGCAAGCTCAAGAAGTAGCAGCCCACAGGCCACCGTGCATCAACCTAAGGGGCCTCGGGCCATCCTGATGGACCGACTTCCGGTGGCTGAACGGGTCCATGGATTAGGCTACTTCCGGATTGATGCAGCTCCCAGTATCGTGTCGAAGTCTTGCTCAGGTCATGAAGCTCCCTTAAAAACGGGTTCCGTATTAACTAGCCCCTAGGTAAATGTGTGGCACATTTCTTCGTGTTCTTAGGCCGATAGAAGATCACAAGGCTGGCTTCTCCAAACAAGCTGCAGCTGACCATCGGTCTCAAAGTTGTTGAAGTAGACATTCAACCTATGCAAAGCCTTCCTTGCGAAGCCGAATTCTGCAGGTTGATCTCCCATGGAACACCTTGAATCTTGATTGAAGAAAGCACTAGACTATGAGTACGGCTAACCCATCCGGCTGATTGAGCCCTTTGACCAATGGTCAAGGTGAAGAACTTGAAGTCATGTGCGGCCCACCAAGGCCACGTCACATCGGTCATAGGACACAACTGGGCAGTGACACCTCAGGTAATAGGGTAATTAACGGGAATTCCTCGATTCTCATGCATAGTGGGGATCCGACAAGATTTCATGGCCACGTGTCACAACATCAAATGCGGCGTTTAGGTATGTTGAAAGGCTTATAAGGAGCTTGCGTCGTAGCAGATGACACCTCCCTCATTTCCATCGCCCCCATTTCCTTCTTCCAGTGCTCTCTATTCCATTGCATACCCAAAGCTCCAAGCTTTACATTCTCCTCCACTTCACCGCACTGTGCCTTATTACCTCATGGCACCAAAGATGGCGAAGGTTCATAGCAGCGTCGATGCTAAGGGAGACACCTCAGGCAAGGATGATGTCTCTGGGAAGGGCGACGCTAGCGACAAGGGCAAGATCACTATCTCTTCAAAAATGAAGGGAAAGTGGATGGCGTCGGCGGCATCCATTGCCCTCAATGGGGTGACCAACCTGGTAGTTCTCCCACTAGGATGCTAGTGGTTCCTCCAACAGATGAGAGGCAAACCTGATGCTCTCGAGGTCTGAGCATCAAACATTCACAAGGTTCTTGTGAACCGACCTAAGCCAGTGGGCTGCCACATTTGCCTTAGGTGAGTTTGAAAACTTAGGTGGATGTAGCCTCAGAAATATGCTCGCCTTGGGGAGGTAGTGGTTGTGCTAGTTTGTGGTTGTTCTTATTGTCGGCCATGTTCTAGGTCAACAGATGGATCGATGAGCTTGGGTTGCCAAAAACTGTTAAATGTAAGCGGGCATGTGATTACCTTTGATTCAGTTTCAGATGTAGATATTGTCTTCCTTTTTTCCCAGAGGTGACCCTAGGTATTGAACCCAGGAGAAGGATGCTAATTGCAGAAGTGATCCTAGAAAGCATTTGTCTTTGCTAAGAATTCCAGTTTCCCTTACCGAAAATCTCACAGTTCCGAGGATGAAAACAGTTAAAGTAAAATAGGCTAGGCCTAAGGTCTTACTTGCAGCTTGTACTTGCACTTGGAATTTCATCTATTTATTCAACATGGTACTGGTAGACAACTCTACTATGTGTTATCAACGTGTATGTTGTGGGGGATGCATCCTAATAACCTCACGACTGCTCAACAACCCGCATCATGATTCGATTGTCCAACCATATGCCGTTGTCATCACGCAAGGTCTCCTTGGTTATGATAGTTTCTGCAGACCAACACATTGCGCGTTTAATGACTACACCTCATGCTTTCCCAGGGAAATAACTTCCAGCTACCGTACTCATCCATATTGTCAGGAGCTTTCAGCATAGCCTTCCAAACATCCTTGCACTTTACCTCCTCCCAGATCGATCTTGGGGATCCCAGGTGACGGGGTCCTGGACTCGGGGGTCCTAGCCCAGCCGGACTAACATATGGGCCGGACCACCAGCTCATTAAGGAAGAGGGACTCCGTAGGCCTTCAGGGTGCAGTGACCGAAGACTTGGAGTGTACTTAAAGCATATCTGATTAGATTCGGCATGTAAATTCTTAAATGGCAACTAACCATGTAACACTTGATACCCCTGGTGCCTATATAAACCATAGGGTTTAGTCGGTAGAGGGGATCCATCCATGCACCCACTCATCATACCCCTACGGTTTAGACCACAACTCATGATCTCGAGGTAGATCAACTCTGTACTTTGATACTTCCATAATATCAACAAGAGCAGGACATAGGGTTTTACCTCCATAGAGAGGGCCCGAACCTGGGTAAAATTTGTGTGTGTTATCTCTCGTTACCCATCGATCCGATCTAACAACTCAGCCCCCCTACCCGAGATCAGCCGGTTTTAACACCGACATTGGTGCTTTCATCGAGAGCTTACTTTTCGATCATCAGGGGTCGATGGCCTCGCCGATTGGTGGTTAGAACTCCCCCAGCGCCATAGGCGCATCAATGGTTCTTGCTAATGAGCCACTTGAAGGCCCGCCACACCCCAAATCATGCTCCCTCTTGAGGTGATAGAGCACGACCAGGAAACCGGCTCAGAGCTTTACACCCCCCCTTTATGTTCAGCCGACAAAACCTAATCTAAGGTAACCTCAGATCCGAACTCTCCCACAGAGAATAATCGCGAAACTAATCAGTTATGCGAGTTTGGTGCTTCAGACATCGAGCCAGGCCTAGACACATCGCCCATGCACACTTTCTACAATGGATGCGGGGTCGCCTTGGAGCCCCCCCGATCAGGTTAAGATTTTTGATCCCACCCACCGCCCACATTGAATACTGTCCAAGCAACTTGAGGCCTCCTAATGCGGAGCATCCTACGGTCATCCCCATGGACCTATCTTCGTCTCCCACAACACCACGTGGACCGATGACACAAGCACGGGCAAGAGCTATGAGACCGAGGTGACATCTCTCCTTAGTGACATTCCGTATGACTCACACAAGACAAGGCTACTACCTCAGTTCGGAATGTTATGAATGCTCAAGTATCAAGAGGACTCTCTCAAAGCTACTACATCCAATGGACAAGATGGCGAGGACACAAATTACAAGGAACAAGTGGAAGAGCCACCTGAAAGCATTAGCCACCGGACGGCGGGCCTGCACCGGACGTCCAGCACCTAGGAGATCAGCCATCTAGAAGGCCTAGACACAAAGTACTACAACGCCCGGACGACTGGTCCGCACCGGACGTCCGACACCCACCAGCGACCGGACGACTGGAATCCTCTAGACATCCGACATCTCCATCACAAAACCAAAATGCCAGAAATACGAAGTCCTTCAGACGACCACCGCGCCAGACGTCCGACCCGCGCCGAAAATCCGACTGCGCCACACCCGAGCCTAATTGCCGGAAGTCCGACTCTACCGGAAGTCCAGACCCTCACGAGCCACTGGACAACCAATAGCATCCGGACATCCAACACCTGTCTGCGCACAGTGACTAGGGCCGAGGCCCATGTACCCCTTCCCCCCTCTAGACTATATATACTCCTTCTCCCTCAACGTTTTAGGGTTAGCATTGTGATAGCTCATTTTGGAGATAGAGGTTTGCTCATGCACTTGTACCCCTACTCCATGGGAGACCAAGGCCTCCTAGGAGAAGATTCCCCAAGTGGATTCCAGACCCCCTTGTGGGAAGATCCTTCATGGATTCAAGACCTCGTTCCTTCTCGGATTGAGATGAACTAACCCATTTGTATCCCCATTTGTTGGATCTAGACCTTTGTTACCTCTTTGTGTGTTTGGATCTAGCACATGTGTGATCAGATCAAGTCTATTTGAGTGTTTCCTATCGTATCCCCCTCATGTTCTTCATAGGATCTAGTCCAATCGTGAAAGATCAGCCCCACCCCGTATCACCTCCTGATGTCTGGGACTTGTTGTATGTAAAACAGCGCTCCAAAGAAACAGCTCGGCAATTTTGGTCACGATTCCTGTTCGCTAAGAATGGAATGGTCAATTGCCCCGATGCAAAAATACTGGCTGCCTTTAGCCGCAACTGTCACAATGAGGGACTGTTAAATGCCCTCGCTCGGCACCGAGTCCAGACCGTCTCCGAGCTCACGGGATTGGTGTCAAAAATTTTCACCATTGAAGAGGCCTGCCTGGCCCAAGAATTAGCATACTCTGGTGAATCAAAGGCGCATGACCCCACGCGACGGGAGCCATTCAAACGTCTGATGCTAGAAGAGTCGCCGAGAAAAAGAAAGAAGACGGGACCCCAGACCTAGACGGACTGCTGGACCGACCATGCCCTATACACTCTACTTTGCTCAACACCAATCCAACCCACAACCTTCGAGATTGTTGGGTTGTAAAACAAGTTGCTAAGGGTGGTGAGGCTCTCCTCGCACATAGGAATACCATTAGTGATCCAATAAAGTCCTCGGAAGAGGTCGAGGTATGATACGTCTCCGACGTATCTATAATTTATGAAGTATTCATGCCATGTTTATAACAATTTTATATGGTTTTGGTATAATTTGATTAGAACTAACCCGGGCTGACGCTGTTTTCAGCAGAACTACCATGGTGTTGTTTATTGTGCAGAAATAAAAGTTCTCGGAATGGGATGAAAATTTACGGAGAATACTTTTGGAAAATGTAAAACATACTGGAGCGAAAAGATACCATAGAGGAGTCCCAGGGTAACCACAAGGGTGGGGGCGCCCCACCCCTAGGGCGCACCCCTACCTTGTCATCACCTCGTGGACCCCCTTGACTTGTCCCCGACGCCAACACCTCCTATAAATCCCCAAAACCTCATATATAAACCTAGACAGGGAGTTCCGCCGCCGTAAGCCTCTGTAGCCACGGAAAACCAATCTAGGCCCTCTCTCGCACCCTGCCGGAGGGGGCCATCATCACCGAAGGCCATGGAGGAGGTTCTCGGAGGGGGCCATCATCGCCATGGAGGCCAAGGACCAGAGGGAGAACCTCTCCCCATCTAGGGGGAGGCCATGGAGGAGGAAGCACAAGGGGGAGAACCTCCCCCTCTCTCTCGGTGGCGCCAGAGCTCCATCGGGGGAACCATCGCCGCAGTGATCGTCTTCATCAACATCACCATCTTCATCATGTTCCGCATCTCTTTTTTGCGGTCCACTCTCTTGCACCCCGTTGTAATCCCCTACTTGAACATGGTGCTTTACGCCACATATTGTGATCCAATGATGTGTTGCCATCCTATGATGTTTTGAGTAGATTTCCTTTGTCTTTTGGGTCGATTGATGATCTAGATTGGTTTGAGTTGTATGTTTTATTTTGGTGTTGTCCTATGATGCCTTCCATGCCACGCACACATGAAGGATTCCTGCTGCAGGATGTTGCAGTATGTTCATGATTCGCTTATAGTGGGTTGCTAGAGTGACAGAAGCTTAAACACGAGTAAGGGGGCTGTTGCATATGGGATAAAGAGGACTTGATACTTTAATGCTATGGTTGGGTTTTACCTTAATGATATTTAGTAGTTGCGGATTCTTGCTATAGTTCCAATCATAAGTGCATATGACCCAAGAAGAGAAAGTATGTTAGCTTATGCCTGTCCCTCATATGAAATTGCAATAATGATTACCGATCTTGTTAACAATTGCCTAGGACACTTCCGCACACCGATCCATCATTATTCCACACTTGCTATTTATAATACATAGTAATATATTATAACTTTATATTAGCAGCACCTACTTTTATATTTTAGTTCTCCGATATCATGAAAAGTTACCCTCTTCATACCCACAACATAGTTTTATTTCTCGTTTCTAGTCGGAAGCAAACGCTCGGAGTACGTAGAGTCGTATCAGTGGCAGATAGGACTTGAGAGAATATTGACCTTACCTTTAGCTCCTTGTGATTTAGACACTCCATACTTATCACTTCCACCTTTGGAAATTGCTACGATGATTCCTTGCACTTGGGGATTATCAAGCTCTTTTCTTGCGCCGTTGCCGGGGAGCAATAGCGTGGGGTTGATATTCTCATGTGTGCTTGTTTGCTTTCTTCACTAAGTACTTTTTGTTTTTGTTTAGTTGTGGGTGGAACAAACAATTTTTTTAAAAGAATGAAAATACATTTTTTACTTCCCTCTTATGCCTAGAAACTTTTTCAAAAAGAGAAGTGATTGAAAGGTTATGCATTGGAGAAGTGAGGGTTGATACGTCTCCAACATATCTATAATTTTTGATTGCTCCATGCTATATTATCTACTGTTTTGGACATTATTGGGCTTTATTATCCACTTTTATGTTATTTTTGGGACTAACCTATTAACCGGAGGCCCAACCCAGAATTGCTGTTTTTTTGCCTGTTTTAGGGTTTCGAAGAAAAGGAATATCAAACGGAGTCCAAACGGAATGAAACCTTCGGGAACGTGATTTTCTCAACGAACAAGACCCGGGAGACTTGGACCCTACGTCAAGAAAGGAAACAGGAGGCCACGAGGTAGAGGGGCACGCCCACCCCCACCAGGCGCGCCCTCCACCCTTGTGGGCCCCCTGTTGCTCCACCGACGTACTCCTTCCTCCTATATATATCCACGTACCCCAAATGATCAGAAACGGAGCCAAAACCCTAATTCCACTGCCGTAACTTTCTGTATCCATGAGATCCCATCTTGGGGCCTGTTCCGGAGCTCCGCCGGAGGCGGCATCGATCACGGAGGGCTTCTACATCAACACCATAGCCCCTCCGATGAAGTGTGAGTAGTTTACCTCAGACCTACGGGTCCATAGTTAGTAGCTATATGGCTTCTTCTCTCTTTTTGGATCTCAATACAATGTTCTCCCCCTCTCTTGTGGAGATCTATTCGATGTAATCTTCTTTTTGCGGTGTGTTCGTTGAGACCGATGAATTGTGGGTTTATGATCAAGTCTATCTATGAATAATATTTAAATCTTCTCTGAATTCTTTTATGTATGATTGGTTATCTTTGCAAGTCTCTTCAAATTATCAGTTTGGTTTGGCCTAGTAGATTGATCTTTCTTGCAATGGGAGAAATTCTTAGCTTTGGGTTCAACCTTACGGTGTCCTTTCCCAGTGACAGTAGGGGCAGCAAGGCACATATTGTATTGTTGCCATCGAGGATAACAAGATGGGGTTTTCTTCATATTGCATGAGTCTATCCCTCTACATCATGTCATCTTGCTTAAGGCGTTACTCTGTTTTTAACTTAATACTCTAGATGCATGCTGGATAGCGGTCGATGAGTGGAGTAATAGTTGTAGATGCAGGCAGGAGTCGGTCTACTCGTCTCGGACGTGATGCCTATATACATTATCATACCTAGATATTCTCATAACTATGCTCAATTCTGTCAATTGCTCAACAGTAATTTGTTCACCCACCGTAAAATACTTATGCTCTTGAGAGAAGCCACTAGTGAAACCTATGGCCCCCGGGTCTATCTTTATCATATTAATCTCCTACTACTTAGTTATTTCCTTTGCTATTTACTCTGCCTTTATTTTACTTTGCATCTTTATCATAAAAATACCAAAAACATTATCTTATCATATCTATCAGATCTCACTCTCGTAAGTGGCCATATAGGGATTGACAACCCCTATTTGCGTTGGTTGCGAGGATTTATTTATTTTGTGCAGGTGAGAGGGACACTACAAAAAAATACACTTCCGTGATGATATGTGTTTGTCACAGTAGGTCGCTTTTTTTGTCATGCATGTACATCCATGACAAATTTATGACAGAATCAAGATAGTCATACCTGTGCTGTCGTAGAAGTGTTCCATGACATTACCAAAATTATCATCACGGAAGTGTCCACTTCCATGACGATAAATCGCGCGTCACATAAGTGCTTTCATCAAGGGTGACCGACATGTGGCATCCACCGTAACGGAACGCCGTTAAGCTATCGGGTCGGGTTTTGGATCCGATAACCCGTTAACAGCCCCGACCAATGGGAAATTTCCACGTGTAAAATTCTTATTGGCCGGACGAAACACGTGTCAGTTCGTCAGTGGGTCAGATAGGCGCCTATGATACGTCGACACTTGGCACGGCCCAACAGAGGCCCATTCCTGTGAAAAGGCCAGCCCGTTTGACTTGGTCAAAAGGTGGCGGCCCGGCCCATGTAAAGCCTGTTAATGGCCTGTTCGCATATAGCCCATTTACAGCCCGCTAACCCAAGGCCCGTTACGCCCTATCCGAATTATGCCCAGTAGCGTCATCTGGGCCACCCAATATGATTCCAGCCCGTTTTCACTTCTGGCCCATGTATGGCCCATGACGTCTTTCGGCCCATATGAGGCCCTATGTAACTCTTGGCCTATTAAAGGCCCGTGGTGAAACTGGCCCGTAATGAACAGTGTATCACTTTACACCCATTAATGACCCATGGTAAAACTGGTCCGTAATGAACAGTGTATCACTTTATACCCATTAACGGCCCGTTATTCCGTTGGGCCGTTTCCAGCCCATGTTATCTTTCGTCCTTCTCAGAGCCCATTTATTCTTGGGCTCATTTCTAACATTCGTTTACTTACGTCCCGTTACTGTCATTTTCTGCTTGTGGGCCAAATTCAGCCCGTGGTTACAGTCGGCCCGTTTGTGGTCCGTTAATATGTTGGGCCGTTTTCATAGCGTCATCAAATACGACCTATTAACGATGGCCCATTATGGTCGGCCCATGAACGGATGATTCCAACTCTAGCCCATTTACGGCCATAATGCGGCCTGTTATTGGCCCATGTTTGGCCATCGATCATACTGCCCGTATAAGGCCCATTGATGATACGGCCCGTAGAAGGCCCATTGTTTCTACGGCCCGTAGAAGGCCCACTGTTTCTATGGCCCGTAGAAGGCCCACTGTTTCTACGGCCCGTAGGAGGCCCAGTGTCACTACAGTAAATATTAGCCCATGGTTATTGTGGCCTAGTTTTAAAAAATAGGTTATTGCGGCCACTAGCAAACCGCGGAAAAAGAACTGCAATGACTAGAAGCAAACAAATAAACAAGACACCAAGGAAATAAATAAGCAAGCAACTTACGCTAGGCTATCACGACTATCACACATATTACATCCACTGGGCATCAAAGTTCGCCACCAGTGCAAATAAACGCGCCGACAAAAGAATATACAAAACTAAGAGCACTTCAGAAGGCACTAGGCCTGGCTAGGTCGCCCTCCCAAACAGCTGAAGAAGCTGAGTAGACCTCAGTTGTGTCAACGATAGATGCATCAACACTAGATTTAAGGCATGATGGTGCGCACGGCAGTCCTCTGACATCTTCATTGCATCTTTGACTTCAAGTAGGACCTGAGCTGAAGCAAGCCTTTCCGCTTTAAGTCGAGACTGAAGAAGTCGAACTGATTGAGGCAGCAACTGCACAGAGGTTGTCTCACACCTGCTGGTGAGTAGCTTCAACTCACTGTCTTCATCAAGACAGGACCTTGGGGTCATCTCGCTGTCCTCAAGATGGTTTGGCTCACTATCTTCCCTAAAGTTCTGCATGGCATAAGAGACACGAGTCTGAAAGAGAAACAAGGAGACACGTAACAGGTTTCACAATTATATAAGCAAATAAATGGATCTGTTCTGCATAAGGAACATGTTTTTACAACTACAATTTGAAACTGGTAGTTGTTGCAAACATCCAATCAGATGTAAACAGCAAAGCAAACAACAGTGGAGGAAATGATGCCTATCCAAATCTATACTAGAACAAAGTTTGAAGGCTTGAGAAGGATGAACTTACATTACATGTTAACACAGGCTGGACAAAGCCCTTCTCCTTGTTGATGGAAGGATAATTCAATAAATCCCCCAAAGAAAATTCTTTATAAGCGTTGCCATTATTCTACATTTTGCAAAGAGTAAATATAGATCAAATAATATTGGAAGAAACAGAGGATAATGAAGCTCAGGTGCAGACTGATGATACATAATCAAATAGCAATTAATTAAGTACAGCGTTACAAGGCAAAAGGGAGAGAGGTACTGACAAGAGCAATGTAGAGCCCATTATTGTTTTGAGATCATATGATCCTTTGAGCAAGGAGATTCATCTGAAATTAGTTTTCATACAAGAGAGAAGTTAAGGCACAAGCAGAAATTTAGGAGTTCAAATTTTGAATTGATATCATAGACAGTACCTGACGCTGGGCTCCCAGCAGTTCTAATAGGGGTTTGGCCACTGGAGTAGGGGTAAAGTGTGGTACAGTTGGGCCTGTGTTTTCTGTGGCTGCTGATCTATCTGATTTAACAGGTATCACTACCTTTTCCAAATACCTAATTTGTACTCCTTGACGACCTGCACTCACCCTCTTCCTTTTGGACACCTATTACGAAAGAACAACATTTGACTGGAAAAACATAGTGTGACGACACATGGAATGGGTATAGAAAATGGATAGGTATGGCATATACTCATATATGATGCTTAAACTAAGCAGATGGTGTAACAAAGTAGAAGTAATGCAAGAGTTCAGAAGCAAAATATATGCGACCAATACAACTTTGCAAAGTTAGAGCAAGCACCTTGATGGGTGAATAAGATAGGCCATCCTCCACCATGCCAAGTTTGTTAGGCAGTGGATCATTCTGCAATATTCCTCTCGTGCGCCCATTCTCATATTCATTTTGATAATGTTCAATATCTGACATGCATGAAAGCATAAAAACAAGTGAGATTTTCTTTGTAATGCAGAAGTGATTCTAATCCAATACCGCCTCCCTGTAAACCCCTTTGTGCTATCTCTGCAATTCTTTTAAAAGATGCCATGCATGCTGTAATTTTTTGTGTGCATTAATATAATGTGGCCTACTACTCAAAATGTGAGAGCTCCAGAAGTGACGACACTTCGCAGATGATAGCTTCAACATATAGTGAAGAAGAACAAGTGGACCTAACCTGACAGATTCAAAATATACTAAGGGAGAACAACTGGACCTGACCAGTCGACCGCAAGAGAAGAGTATCATCTTAAAGAAGAGCAGAAGAGCAAGCGGATTGAAGATATTACAAGTCTTTTAATATTATGTCAGTTGGCCACCCATGATGAACCAGAGCGCACATAGAAATACTATTCTTTCCGGTCTCTCCATATGTGGCTCACATGCATTTCAAAACTAAAGTAGGAACATTTAGCTAACCAATTAACCATCTCCCCATTTTACTAATATCAGCAATAATATCAGATATGAATTTGTACAACTAAGCTTGTTTAGCTCGATGGGTGGAGCAGTGCTATTACGACACGAACCACGTAGGCTGATTGTGGTCATCATAAAATGGGGAAAACATAAGCATGATGAGTACAGTGTTGACCGTGGCAGTGGGATGGCAGATCTGAAGCTGAAAACCGCGCAAAGGGTAGTTAGAAACCGATGTTTGCTTTGAAATAACAACTAAGATTTGGTATGGACAAGAAAGTACGGTCAACAAGTTACAAAGAAATGCAATTATGCTGTCTCTCTATATGTCGCGACATGCATTTGGAAACTCAAGTGGGACCTTTAGCTAACCAATTAAATGTATCGGTTAACTAATATCAGTATCATATCACAATCATATTTGAACAACTAAGATTTCGAATTCTGAGTGTTGTGTTGTTTAGCTTGAAGGGTGGAGTAATGCTAGTACGATAGAAAGCACCTACGCAGATCATAGTAGAGTAGATAAAAGGGGAAAACCCTAAGCATCGAGAGAAAAATCAGGAAAGTGGAACTAGCTGGACCAGTGGGTGGTGCACATGCTTTTTGAAACGAATATAGGAACATTAGGTGACCAATTAAATGTTCTCTATTTTAGTGATATGAGCATCATATCAGATTCGTATTTCAACACGTAAGCTTTGGGTTGAGGTCTTGAGGAGCAGTGCTAGCACGACACGAAGCACCCACGATGATGGTAGTGAATATAAAGGGGGGAAACCGTAAGCTTTACGAGTATAGTGCCTGTGCCATGGCTGATCTGAAGGTGCAAACCGGACAAAGCTACTTCGCAACCAATGTTTGCTTTCAACTAGCCACTATGATTTGGTACGGACAAGAAAAGTACAGTAAACAAATTACGATCTATTTTCCGGGTGAGATCAATAACTTAAGGACATATGGAAGAGTACCACCTCTCTTGTGATGCCGTGTAGGCCTATGCTGATACGTTGAGGGTGCTGCGGGTGTGATGGCTGTCGGCGGCGGGGAAGAAGACTTTAGACGGCAGACGGCCGGGTCGGGGGATATATCCTGTTACCGTGGATGAGGTGGTCGTAGGAGCGGCAACGGCAAGGTGGATGATGGCGCCGATGAAGCGAGAGGAGGCGATGAAAGGATGCTGGTCCATCACCGTGGATGAGAGACGTCCATCTCTTGCAGTGGACGACGGGGTAGGAGTAGCGGCTCCGCAAGGTGGAGGATGGGGTGGCGGACGGAGGAGGCTGGCCGCAGTGCGGAGGTTGTCGTGCCGCCGATGGTGTATGAATGGGGAAATGGAGGGGAGGGGGGATCTCAAACTTTGGGATGCGCTTCTCTGAAACGGGGGAAGTTACGAACTTATCCCCTGTTTAAAATTTCGGACATCGCGTCGGTTGGGGATAGGACCGTAATCTCGCATCTCCCAAATATTTGCCGGTAACTATTTCGGGCGAGGAGAGGGTGTTTTGCCGCCCACGGTTGGCGCCCACGGTGTATGAACGGGGCTGACATGTAGGGCGGTTGTGTCACGTCTGATGGAAGCTACACATCTGCCCCTATTTAAAATATTAGCCTACATCGATTTTGGGCGAGGAGAAGGTGTTTTGCCGCCCACGGTTGGCGCCCACGGTGTATGAACGGGGCTGACAGGTAGGGCGGTTGTGTCACGTCTGATGGAAGTTACACATATGCCCCTATTTAAAATATAAGCCTACATCAATTTCGGACGAGGAGAGTTTGTTTTGCCGCCCACCATGTATGAATGGGGAAATGGAGGAAGAGACACATGTCTTTCGGATGAGCTTGAATCAAATGTGTTTTCCGCCCACGTTTGGCGCCCACTGATACGTCTCCGTCGTATCTACTTTTCCAAACACTTTTGCCCTTATTTTGGACTCTAACTTGTATGATTTGAATGGAACTAACCCGGACTGACGCTGTTTTCAGCAGAATTGCCATGATGTTGTTTTATGTGCAGAAAACAAATATTCTCGGAATGACCTGAAACTCCACGGAACATCTTAGAAAAAACAAGAAAAAATCCTCGCCAAAGATGAAGACCAGGGGCCCACACCCTTCTCACGAGGGTGGGGGCGCGCCCCCCCAGGGCGCGCCCCCTACCTCGTGGGCCCCCTGTTGCATCTCCGACTCCAACTCCAACTCTATATATTGAGTTTCGATGAGAAAAAAATCAGAGAGAAGAAATCATCACGTTTTACGATACGGAGCCACCGCCAAGCCCTAAAACCTCTCGGGAGGGCTGATCTGGAGTCCGTTCGGGGCTCCGGAGAGGGGGATTCGTCGCCGTCGTCATCATCAACCATCCTCCATCACCAATTTCATGATGCTCACCGCCGTGCGTGAGTAATTCCATCGTAGGCTTGCTGGACGGTGATGGGTTGGATGAGATTTATCATGTAATCGAGTTAGTTTTGTTAGGGTTTGATCCCTAGTATCCATTATGTTCTGAGATTGATGTTGCTATGACTTTGCTATGCTTAATGCTTGTCACTAGGGCCCGAGTGCCATGATTTCAGATCTGAACCTATTATGTTTTCATGAATATATGTGAGTTCTTGATCCTATCTTGCAATTCTATAGTCACCTACTATGTGTTATGATCCGACAACCCCGAAGTTAGTTTGAGGAGTTCATGTATTCACTATGTGCTAATGCTTGTTCCGGTTCTCTATTAAAAGGAGGCCTTAATATCCCTTAGTTTCCAATAGGACCCCGCTGCCACGGGAGGGTAGGACAAAAGATGTCATGCAAGTTCTTTTCCATAAGCACGTATGACTATATACGGAATCACATGCCTACATTACATTGATGAATTGGAGCTAGTTTTGTGTCACCCTATGTTATGACTGTTACATGATGAACCGCATCCGGCATAATTATCCATCACTGATCCGGTGCCTACGAGTTTTCCATATACTGGTTCTCGCTTATTTACTTTCCCGCTGCTACTGCTACAATCACTACAAAATACCACAAACATTACTTTTGATGTCTTTACTTTTGTTGCCTCTACCACCACTATCATATTACTTTGCTACTAAACACTTTGCTGCAGATACTAACTTTCCAGGTGTGGTTGAATTGACAACTCAGCTGCTAATACTTGAGAATATTCTTTGGCTCCCCTTGTGTCGAATCAATAAATTTGGGTTGAATCTCTACCCTCGAAAGCTGTTGCGATCCCCTATACTTGTGGGTTATCAAGACTAATTTCCGGCGCCGTTGCCGGGGAGGATAGATCTATTCTTTGAGTCACTTGGGATTTATATCTGCTGGACACTATGAAGAACTTGTGAGATCCAAAAACCAAGATCTATCCCTCAACTATGAGGGGAGGTAAGGAACTGCCATCTAGCTCTACACTTGATTCACCTTCTGTTATGAGTAAGTTTGCGACACCTACACTTGCTTCTGCTATTCGTTCTGATATGTCGCATGTTATTGATGATGCCACTTCTGCTATGCATGATACTTATGATGAAACTGCTTCTATGCCTGATACTACTGTGCCCCTTAGTGAATTTCTTGATGAAAAAATTGCTATGGCTAGAGAAAAAGAAATTATTGAATCTGAATATGATGATGATAGTGATGATGAAAATATGCCTGTTATTCCTGAGGGCTATCTTTTTGATATGGAATCTTCTGCCGCTATTTTTGCTTGCAAAGATAGATATGAGCTTAAGAGGTTATTAATTAAATGGAACAAAGAATCACTTAGAGATAAAATGAGACCCGACCTTGCTTTTGCTACTTCACCTATATGTGTTCCTGATAAAGATTATGGATTCTCTGTTGATCCTGATATAATTACTTTGGTTGAATCTGATCCGTTTTATGGCTATGAATCTGAAAATGTTGTGGCACATCTTACTAAGTTAAATGATATATCTGCCCTGTTCACTAATGATGAGAGATCGCGTTACCTTTATATACTCAAAATATTTCCGTTCTCATTAAAGGGTGATGCTAAGATATGGTTTAATTATCTTGATCCTGGTTGTGTGCATAGTCCCTAGGATATGATTTATTACTTCTCTGCTAAATATTTCCCAGCTCATAAGAAACAAGCTGCTTTGAGGGAAATATACAACTTCGTGCAAATTAAAGAAGAGAGTCTCCCACAAGCTTGGGGGAGGCTTCTCAAGTTACTTAATGCTTTGCCTGATCATCCTCTTAAGAAACCTGAAATACTTGATATCTTTTATAATGGACTAACTGATGCTTCCAGAGATTACCTGGATAGTTGTGCTGGTTCTCTTTTCAGGGAAAGAACACCGGATGAAGCTGAAATTCTATTGAATAATATGTTGACAAATGAAAATAATTGGGCACCTCCTGAGCCAACTCCCGAGCCACCTACTGAGCCAGCTCCTGAGCCATCTCCTGCTCCAATTACTGAGCCTATTCCTAAACCAACTTCGAAGAAGAGAGGTGTTTTATTTCTCAGTCCCGAAGACATGCAAGAGGCAAAGAAATCTATGAAATAAAAATGTATTAAAGCTGAAGACGTTAAGAATTTACCTCCTATTGAAGAAATACATGGTCTTAATTCACCGCCTGTTGAAGAAACATATGATCTTAATTATTTATTTACTGAAGAACCTCCTGATCTCGATATCCCGACACAGGTAGTAAAGGTAAATTCTCTCTATAGATATGATAGGGCTGAAATTCCTCCTACTAAAATTGCTAGTCAGTGCTTGGATGAGTTTGATAACTTTATGTTTAAGCAAGACAACTTCAATGCTTATTTTGGTAGACAATTAAAAGAAAATGCTTATATGGTTAGATGCTTGGGTGATTATATGGCTGATATTAAAGGTGAACTTAAACTTGTTAGCAAACATGCTTCTATGGTTATCACTCAAGTAGAACAAGTACTTAAGGTTCAAAAAGAAGTGCTTGATGAAATGAATAGTAAGAAAAATGATTATGCTGTTAAAGTGGCTACTAGAACTGGTAGAATGACTCAGGAACCTTTGTATCCTGAAGGCCACCCTAAGAGAATCGAGCAAGATTCTCAAAGAAATAATATTGATGTTCCTAGTTCTTCTAAAAAGAAGAAGAAGAAAAATGATAGAACTGTGCAAACTTCTAGTGAACCTATTGCCGAACCACCTGATAATCCAAATGATATATCTATGTCTGATGCTGAAACACAATATGGTAATGAACATGAACCTAGTAAAAATATTAATGATGATGTTCATGATGATGCTCAACCTAGTAATGACAATGATGTAGAAATTGAACCTGCTGTTGATCTTGATAACCGACAATCAAAGAATCAACGTTATGATAAAAGAGACTTTGTTGCTAGGAAACATGGTAAAGAAAGGGAACCTTGGGTTCAGAAACCCATGCCCTTTCCTCCAAAACCATCCAAGAAAAAGGATGATGAGGATTTTGAGCGCTTTGCTGAAATGATTAGGCCTATCTTTTTGCGTATGAGATTAACTGATGTGCTCAAAACAAATCCTTATGCTAAATATATGAAGGATATCATTACTAATAAAAGAAAGATACCGGAAGCTGAGATTTCCACCATGCTTGCTAATTATACTTTTAAGGGTGGAATACCAAAGAAACTTGGAGACCCCGGAGTACCTACTATACCTTGCTCCATTAAAAGAAATTATATTAAAACTGCTTTATGTGATCTTGGAGCTGGTGTTAGTGTTATGCCTCTCTCTTTATATCGTAGACTTGACTTGAATAAGCTGACACCTACTGAAATATCTTTGCAAATGGCTGATAAATCAACTGCTATACCTGTCGGTATCTGTGAGGATGTGCCTGTTGTGGTTGCAAACATTACTATTTTAACGGACTTTGTTATTCTTGATATTCCCTAGGATGATAGTATGTCTATTATTCTTGGAAGACCTTTTCTTAATACTGCAGGGGCTGTTATTGATTGCAACAAAGGCAATGTCACTTTTCGTGTTAATGGTAATGAGCATACGGTACACTTTCCGAGGAAACAACCTCAAGTTCATAGTATCAACTCTATTGGAAAAATTCCATCGATTATATTTGGAGGTTTTCAATTCCCTCTTCCTACCGTCAAAAAGAAATATATATTCTTATTATTGGGGATGTGCATATCCCCGTTGAGGTAACTTAGTGTTATTCGAAATTTCTCCGGTTTCATGATTATCGGAATGAGTTTGTTAACAAGACTTGATCAACCTTGTTAGTGGATTCTTTTTGATGAGCATGAGATGGATGAAACTAGAAGCACAACCTTCTGTACCCTCTCTATATTTTTTGTTAATTAGTAGAAGTAAAGTAAAAATAATATTTTCAGTCTGTTTCCTAGCTTATCCGTGCAATATAAAAATATCCCGAAAATAAAAGTCCTTAGAATGCCATGCCAATTTAATATTATTATTTTGGGAATATTTGAGGATTTACTGTGCAAAAATTACCGCGGGAGGAGCTGCCACCTGGTCACGAGGGTGGTGGGGGCGCGCCCCCTGCCTCATGGGCCCACAGTGTCCCTCCTCCACTTATCCCAGCACCCATCTTCTTCCTCTGTCTCACACAAACCCGAAAAACCAACTCAAGCACGAGTTCCAACCACTTTTGCTGTGATTTTCGATCTCCTTGCTCAAAGCACCTCTCGCAAAACTTCTTGGGGAGATTGTTCCTTGGTATGTGACTCCTCCATTGGTCCAATTAGTTTTTGTTCTAGTGCTTTATTCTTTGCAAATTTGTGCTGCATAGGTGACCATGTTCTTGAGCTTGCATGTCAAATTTATATGGTTCCAAGTAGTTCTAATGCTTGATATAGGCTCTAGGCACTTGTAGGAGTAGTTGCTATCAATATTATTGAGTTTGGTTTACTTTTATTTTGAAGTTACTAAAAATTTCAGATTGTTTCAGAAAAATAATGAGGAGATTTTTGAGGGGCTCGTCGAGCCAAAGCTCGAAGGAAAAGGCACCGAAGCCTAAGTATAATTTGCCGCACACCGCGGAGATTCGGGCGTGTGAATGGCCTTCTGAAGATTTCTTGAGAGCAGCCGGTATCTATGAAGATTTTCATGAATTGGCTCACAATGCAGGCCTCACCGCTTTCCTCCACGACCAATGCGATCAGTATCTCTTGCTCACAAATACTTTTGTGCAAAACTTTCATTTTCATTCTAGGAACTCACCACCTACGGTGGAGTTTCATTTATATGATGAGCATAAGGAGATGTCACTTTATGATTTCTGTCGGATTTGTCTAATCCCTTTTGAGGGCAAGACAGAAGAGCCACATTATGATGATGTGGCTGGGTTTATTGATACTATCACCGTAGGAGAAACTAGAAAGGTTTCCGATGCACGAATCACTAGCATACATTTTCCTGTTTTATGCTACTTTGCATTATTTGCTAGTCGTTGTTTAATTGGACGCGGAAACAGTGGAAACCTGAGTATCCCTAATATAATTATTTTGCACCACGGTTTATACAGTGATAACACTTTTAGTATGGGAGGTATTATTGCTAGACGGTTAAGTATGAACCGTACTAAGGGTCCCATCTTTGGAGGCGTCTATGCCACACGCCTAGCTGCACATTTTAACACACCTATTAGGCATGCTGAGAAGGAACAAAAGGTGTTGCCCCGTGTTTATCTAGATCATAAAAGTATGGTGGCACATGATTTTATTGTTAAGAATAGGGCAGGAGAGCTTAAATATCAATTGTTCTTTAACAAACATCATCCTGAGACTATTACCCTCCCTGCTCCTTCTTTGTTTAATTTTGTAGGACCCTACCTCGTCACGTGGGCTGCCGTCCAAGCTTACAAAAATCCTGCACCAGCCCCGGAACAGGAGCCACAAGATGAGCCTCCACGACAATCTGTTTATTCTTGGGATCCAGAGATGACTGTCAGCCAGTGGCAGTCAGAGTCTTCTTCTTCATCACAGTATGATCCCAACTATTCCTCCTCATCACAGTACGACCCCAACAACTATTATTATGGATATCCGCCAGGCCAGCCATGGCCATAGACCAACTTAGGCCAAAAGCCTAAGCTTGGGGGAGTACGTATTTCTCACCGACATTACATTTATGTTCACACACACTCATTGCTAGATGTCGGTGCTCATACTTTTTCACTGTAATATCCGTGCTAGTTTATTTTCTTTTTCCTGTTTTCTTCTTGTGTGTTTGTTAAACCTTAAGAAAAACCAAAAAAATTAGTAGTAGTTTATTTTTCTGCTGTAGTAGTAATAATTAAAAAGAAAACCCAAAAATATCTCCCGTTCTTCTTTTGCTTGTTGGGAGCTTTCCCGTGTAAATAGTTTTATTTCTTTTCTTTTCTTTGGGGGTCAGTAGGAGAAGACCATAATTAAATTGTTGAAGTGGCTCTTATATGCATTATTGTTGATTTAACCAAGAGCCCATATTGCCTTGTCTTTTCCTGTTTATTGTATGCTCGCAGATTCCAGCTTAGTCCAATGCACGTACACTCTTATTATTATTCACACCGTTCGGTCGTGCAAGTGAAAGGCAATTATGATGATATATGATGGACTGACTAAGATGAGAAAATCTGTTATGAACTCGACCTCTTTTGTTTTTGTAAATATGATGAGTCCCTCGTTCTTGATTCAGCTTATTATGAATAAACATGTTTGCAATGACAATTAGAGATCATAGTTGCTTGTGCCATGCTTGATTAGCTATGAGTTATAATGGTTTACCTTGTGTGCCAACATGCTATTGAGATGATTATGATGTGGTATGATGGGGTGGTATCCTCCTTTGAATGATTTAAGTGACTTGACTTGGCACATGTTCACGCATGTAGTTGAAACAAAATCAACATAGCCTTCACGATATTTATGTTCATGGTGGATTATATCCTACTCATGCTTGCACCCAATATTTATTAATTTTAATGCATGTACATAGCTATTGTCGCTCTCTAGTTGGTCGCTTCCCAGTCTTTTGCTAGCCTTCACCTGTACTAAGCAGGAATACTGCTTGTGCATCCAATCCCTTAAACCCCAAAGTTATTCTAGATGAGTCCACTATACCTTCCTATATGCAGTATCTACCTGCCGTTCCAAGTAAATTTGTATGTCCCAAACTCTAAACCTTCCAATAAACATTCTGTTTTGTATGCTCGAATAGCTCATGTATCAACAAAGGCTGTCCTTATCTTCCGTGTTAGGCAGGTTATTCTCAAGAGGAGTGGACTCCGCTCCTCACTCACGAGAAAATGGCTGGTCACCGGGATGCCCAGTCCCATGCTTTATGCAAACTAAATCAAAATTAATTGCAAACAAAACTCCCCCTGGGACGTGATGTATGTTGGAGGCACTCATTGTTTCGAGCAAGCCATGGATTGATGCCTGTTGGTGGAGGGGGAGTATAAACTTTACCATTCTGTTTGGGAACCGCCTATAATGTGTTTAGCATGGAAGATATCGCCATCTGTTAGTTGTTATGTTGAGAATGAAAGTATACCGCTCAAAATACAATTTATCTCTATTTCAAAACCGATCTCTGGCACCTCTGCAAATCCCTGCTTCCCTTACGAAGGGCCTATCCATTTACTTTTATGTTGAGTCATCACCCTCTTATTAAAAAGCACTAGCTGGAGAGCACATCCGTCATTTGCATTCATCACTGTTAATTTATATTGGGTATGACTATGATTGGATCTCTTTTACCATGAATTACAATGTCTAGTCAGTCCTTGATCTTTAAAGGTGCTCCGCATTTATGTTTTGCGGTCTCAGAAAGGGCTAGCGAGATACCATCTTGTTATATCGTATTATGATTGTTTTGAGAAAGTGTTGTCATCCGAGATTTATTATTATGACTTGCCAGTTGATTATGTTATTGATATGAGTAATTGTGAGACCTGAGAATTATTGCAAATGTGGTTAGTTATGATCTATGCTGAAAACTTGAATGCTGGCTCGACATAGTTACAACAACAAGAGCAAACAGAGTTTGTAAAAGTTTTTCTTTCTTTCTTTCAGTTTGTCAACTGAATTGCTTGAGGACAAGCAAGGGTTTAAGCTTGGGGGAGTTGATACGTCTCCGTCGTATCTACTTTTCCAAACACTTTTGCCCTTGTTTTGGACTCTAACTTGTATGATTTGAATGGAACTAACCTGGACTGACGCTGTTTTCAGCAGAATTGCCATGATGTTGTTTTATATGCAGAAAACAAATATTCTCGGAATGACCTGAAACTCCACGGAACATCTTAGAAAAAACAATAAAAAATCCTCGCCAAAGATGAAGACCAGGGGCCCACACACTTCTCACGAGGGTGGAGGGCGCGCCCCCCTACCTCGTGGGCCCCTTGTTGCGTCTCCGACTCCAACTCCAACTCTATATATTGAGTTTCGATGAGAAAAAAATCAGAGAGAAGAAATCATCGTGTTTTACGATACGGAGCCACCGCCAAGCCCTAAAAACTCTCGGGAGGGCTGATCTAGAGTCCGTTCGGGGCTCTGGAGAGGGGGATTCGTCACCGTCGTCATCATCAACCATCCTCCATCACCAATTTCATGATGCTCACTGCCATGCGTGAGTAATCCATCGTAGGCTTGCTGGACGGTGATGGGTTGGATGAGATTTATCATGTAATCGAGTTAGTTTTGTTAGGGTTTGATCCCTAGTATCCATTATGTTCTGAGATTTATGTTGCTATGACTTTGCTATGCTTAATGCTTGTCACTAGGGCCTGAGTGCCATGATTTCAGATCTGAACCTATTATGTTTTCATGAATATATGTGAGTTCTTGATCCTACCTTGCAAGTCTATAGTCACCTACTATGTGTTATGATCCGGCAACCCCGAAGTGACAATAATCGGGACCACTCCCGGTGATGACCATAGTTTGAGGAGTTCATGTATTCATTATGTGCTAATGCTTTGTTCCGGTTCTCTATTAAAAGGAGGCCTTAATATCCCTTAGTTTCCAATAGGACCCCGCTGCCACGGGAGGGTAGGACAAAAGATGTCATGCAAGTTCTTTTCCATAAGCACGTATGACTATATACGGAATACATGCCTACATTACATTGATGAATTGGAGCTAGTTCTGTGTCACCCTATGTTATGTCTGTTACATGATGAACCGCATCCGGCATAATTATCCATCACTAATCCGGTGCCTACGAGTTTTCCATATACTGGTTCTCGCTTATTTACTTTCCCGCTGCTACTGCTACAATCACTACAAAATACCAAAAACATTACTTTTGTTGTCTTTACTTTTGTTGCCGCTACCACCACTATCGTATTACTTTGCTACTAAACACTTTGCTGCAGATACTAAGTTTCCAGGTGTGGTTGAATTGACAACTCAGCTGCTAATACTTGAGAATATTCTTTGGCTCCCCTTGTGTCGAATCAATAAATTTGGGTTGAATACTCTACCCTCGAAAGCTGCTGCGATCCCCTATACTTGTGGGTTATCACCCACCGTGTCTGAATGGGCTCAGAGGCCGTCGTGTCACGTCTGATTGAAGTTACTAGTCTACCCCTATCGACAACAGTGTAAATCCTGTCGATAAGGATGTCAAGTGTCAGGGGTAGACAGTAATTTCCATCTCGCAAACACTTGCTTCGAGCAGCCCACAAATTATAGTGGGTGTTTAGTCGCTTCGTTCAAAACTTGGGAGAATTAGCATTCACGTTTGCCCCGGGACCTGGCAAACTAAATTCAAATCCAATTTGTATTCAATTACGAATATCCACAGATAATTATACGTTTTGTTATTTATTTCTTCAAAACCAAAACAAAGATTTATTCCACCTTTATATATGATTAAGATTTAGAAATGCCATGATCTTCGAATTCAGTAGGTTGGATACACTCTGAGTCAAACAATTATTTCATCCAATACAATATGCTCACACGACAAACAGTTCACCTTATGTCAATCATATAAGTTCTGAGGAGTACCTCGCCTAAAAAATTCGGATCATTACAACACATGGACAACATAGGGGGTCTTGCAACATAATCCATTCAGAGACATGACAAAACATGCAAGTACAATAATCTAATGAAAATTTCAACCGGTATCTAAAGAAGAACCGGGATTATCTTGGGCTTCAGATAGCAGAAACAGCAGGACCTCCTCCGTCTTCAAATGCAACATTCTTACTTCCTCCAATTCTTGGGTTGCTTGCATAATGCGTGCCGCTAATTCCGTAATTTCCAGCCTCAAGATAAATATTACCTCATGCATGGCAGCCACACCATCTCTTTCTACCTCTAGTAGAGCCTCAAGCACTATAATATCTGTGCTCAAACTGCTCTCCGGCAGTGTTGCCTCTGAACTGCTACCATCTGGTAACATGGATGGCACACTGCTTCCACAAATAGATTCTGGGGTTGCACATTGTGTCCTAGTGTGAACGGCATCCTGAAAGGTTTCCGCTGGACATCAGTAAGAGATAGTTATCGTATGATCCAGGCAGTAAGCTTACATGGTAAACGACGGCCGAATTATTGCCGAGCATGGCAAACTATATTTAAATGGTTCGAAGCAGCATCAGCCGAAAAGAAATTAAAATGGTAAGATGAAACTAGGGATGTAAGTGGCAAATAAACGAAATCCGCCAGTCCCATCTAGTTACTTTTTGCTACCTCCCTAGTTCATTTTCCTCCAAAAAACAAAAACTCTTTTGAACTATCATACCACTAGTGGACTTTAATCGGGATTAAACCGGACCAAGTTGACATCCCTAGTTGAAAGGGAGTGTACAACCGCTATATTTAAGTTGCCAAGGCATTTAAGCAGTTGAAATAATCTGAGAAAGCACTTAACAGTGTGGCCTCATATAAACTACGAAGACAGTCTTGTGATGAAGTTGAGAGGAAAAGTTAAGGACTCAAATGAAATAGGCATGCATTTCTTTACGATAGTACAACAGTCACTGTTGACATATTGGCCAACTCAGGTATAGCGTAACAACAAATAAACATTCGAATCAAGCAATACAGCAAAGCAGACAACTGAACTATTTGTAATTCGGTAGGATTACACGTTGAGTGCACAAGCCAAGAAAGCAGCCCACTCACATTACATTTCACATGTACTAAAACACACTGGCTTACCATATGTTGCTGTGAAGCCTAGCTGCTGTTGCAATGTTCTTTGAAGATATCGTCAGCATCCCATGGTTGCAAATCTAGTTGTTGTAGTTTATTATGCACCATCTATTTAGGTAAAATTAATTTTAATCGCATGCACTGGTCCGAATTGATCATCAATGGTTCATCTAAACTAATGAAAGAAGGGTGTGTGCATACACGACAATACTCCCTCCGATTCTTTTTACTTTGCGTATAAATTTTTCTCAGTTTTCTCGTATTAGTCTGCGCGTTGCCGATTCCTAGCGCTGGTTTCCTTTTGTGCCCCGCCCCATTCGTCTCTGCCCTAATTAATTGGCAAATTAGTCCAGAAAAATTAAACCAGTGCCCTCCTTGGTATGCGGGTCAAGAGTTATGCGCAGAGTAAATAGAATCGGAGGGAGTATATCTGCTTCCCTCTATTTTTATGCTTGTTCGGGTGCCAGCCCCAAAAGAACAAATATTTTGCTTGATGGGGTTGGCAGATCCATAATTAATAGAAGCATAAAATTAGTCATGCAACTTGGGAAGATCAAGAACACACAAACAAGTAATGAACAGAGGCTTAGAGCAGTGATGTAATAGCTAGCATCAGAAAATGTAGGGTAAAACGAACAAAAAGCAGCGGAACCACATGCTAGTTTGCTGATGTGTAATTAAGCATAAAGAACATTAAGCAGTTTGATGGAACCAACAGGTGGCATCAGAACAAAACTAAAGCATATTAACTATATGTGCACTAGTATGTAATTTAGCACATGTAACATGTTCACTGCCAGAAGTATGGCCCTACAGGTGCAAGCAGAATAACGCGTCTCATGAAAAACTGAATGATGCCCTGAACAAATTCAAAGGTGCGGTGCTTATGCTAGGAAAGTGAACGTAGGCGCCGGCCGTGGGATAATAGTACCTGATTCTCGGCGGCGTATGGGTATCGTTGTCATACTTGATAGCTAAGGATCGTCGATGGTGCTCGTGTTGAGGTTGAGTTTGGGCCAGCTATCGCTGTCGCTGAAGCGGCTCCGGTGCTACGGTTGCTGCGCCTGTCGACATACAAAGAAAGCCCATCTGCGATAAGTGAACAGTTGCACGATAAAGAGAAAAACCGAAGGAGTACAAATCGAAATAACCTGATGAGGCTGCGGCGTCGGTAAAGCAGGGCCGGTGGATTTGAATATGGCATCCGTGGAGCGGGTCCAGTGCAGTGGACGAAGGCTTCGGCGGGCGCGTTGTACAGTGCTTTCAGTGAGGCGGATCTCTTGCGGCGGATGAGGGCTTGTATGTGTTGGAAATATGAGCAAATTACTACGAGATTTAATCCGAATAAATAGGAAATAGATCATGACAGAAATAGTAGAGATTAAAATAATCATGCGAACTAGCATAGTAGATGAATAGATCACATCTAGGGCACATACTAGAAACATGAATTCTACCATGATCTCGAATAGGAAGGATAGAATCACATACGGTGCAGCAGGAGCAGCACCGCCGGCATTGACGTTGTCGCCCATGTCGTCGAGGATGATGTTGCCAAAGTCGTCGTTCGCGAAGTCGTCGCTGCCAACAGTCGCGCGAGTGTGCTCCCCAAAAAACTGATCGCCCCTCTCCCACGTACAGGATCACGAGAGGCGGGGTTCCGGAGGCCTGCTGTCCCTTCTCCCGGTGCATGCCGAAAGGAGGGATGGAGAAGACTTGCTTGGCGGCGCAATGATCTGGAACGATGGTGAGAAACCATACGAAGCGGCGGCGGCTAGGGTAGACGTCTGCCTGACTATATAGTGCGGGCCGGGTAGGTCGTGGGGGTAAACCCCACGTCCGAGTCGTCACGATCCAAAAGAATCGGAAACGGTTCAGTAATTAACGCGTCCGTTAATTATTAATTATTGACTCATTAATTTTTCCCGAGCTGCAAAAATATAGACAACGTGCATAGCTCTGTCCTCGGCTCGGCTCAATCCCGCAACCCGCGGCGCGTCGTGACGAGGCGTGGCGTGGCGAGGCGAGCGAGGAGGAGGAGTGCGCGTGTAGGTCTCCTCTTCTCATGCTCATACAAGTGGTAGAAGAGCTCACCTTATAAAGAGGTGCAACTCTCTCTCAACTTCCGGGGTGGGACTAAACTTTAGCCTCACTCACTCCACTCACATGTGTGCATGAATGGGCCAAGAGAATTTCAGAATTTTAGTTGGGCTTTGGGCCAAAGGCCTACTAGCAAAATTCCAAAAATTCCCCACAAAGTCTCATTGGCACATCTCATCATTTAGTTCCAAAACATTGTTTATATACCGGTGCTTAGTGGAGACTGTGAAGTTGAACTTCCACTTAGAGATTTATGCTACACTAGATCACAACTTGAATAGTGGACTATGCCTTGAACTACAAGTTTTCTGCGAGACTAGTTTCACACAAATTCTTGACCGATACTGGGCTGCCGCAAGGCTTCCCCGCGGGTGGAGCGTATACGTCATACTCCAGGGCCTTTTCATGAATTTATTAGAGAACACCCAATTCTCATAGACTGCGATGTTAACAGTTAAATTCATATAGGTGTGTTCCTCAGAAGATGTTCTGCAGGACAACATCTCTGCTTACCCGAATAAGCCACTTGGAACACATTAAGATAAGTATCAACCTGCCATGCAGATCAGGAGAGTATTGCATCTTCATGGAGTGGGATAGGTAATATAGGGATACTCTCCTCCCAGCTGACCAACAGCTTGTCTCCCACTTCTACTTCACGGGATCTCCGATCACATAGAGTGGGTTACCACTATGGACAACTCATGCGGTGGGTCTCAGACCCATCTCCATCGATGCATTATCTATCACATTACGTGATAGACCCTTTGTGAAGGGATCTGCCAAATTTTTGGACGTTGGATTATATAACTCCGGAGTTCCTCAATTTTCTGATAGATTTCAGTCTCCTCTTCACATGCCTTGAGGACTTCATATTGTCCTTTGAACTGTTTATTTTGACGATCACAGTTTGATTATCACAGTTCATCAGGATAGGGGGTATTGGTTTTTCAACCATAGGTAAGTCCATCAAGAGTTCACGAAGACACTCTGCTTCAACAGTGGCAGTGTCTAATGCTGTGAGTTCTGCTTCCATAGTTGACCTCGTTAAGATGGTCTGCTTGCAAGGCTTCCAGGAAACAACGCCACCACCAAGTGTAAAAACATAACCACTTGTGGCCTTAATCTCATCAGCATCAAATATCCAGTTTGAGTCACTATAACCCACAAGTACCCTTGGATACCCGGTGTAGTGAATCCCATAGCTCGCAGTGCCTTTCAAATAGCGCATAACTCTCTCAAGCACATGCCAATGATCATCTCCCGGTTTTGACACAAACCGACTCAGCTTGCTAACATCAAACGAGATGTCAGGCCTCGTGGCACTCACCAAATACATAAGCGAGCCAATAATCTGAGAATACCTCAGTTGATCTCTAGCAATCCGTCGATTCTTTCGAAGCAACACACTAGCATCATATGGAGTTGGAGAAGGTGTGCAGTCGCTATACCCAAAACGACTCAAGACCTTTTCCACATAGTGAGACTGAAGCAGTGTGATCCCACCATTCTCATCTCTCAACAGCTTGATGTTTAATATAACATCAGCTACTCCTAGATCCTTCATCTCAAAACAGTGAGATAAGAAATCCTTAACCTCCTTGATTAAATCAAGTTTGGTTCCAAAGATCAATATGTCGTCGACATACAGACAAAGAATAACTCCTTCGTCCCCACCATAGCGATAGTACACGCACTTGTCACCATCGTTTACTACAAAGCCGGCAGCAGATAATGTTCTTTTGAACTTCTCATGCCACTCCTTAGGAGCTTGTTTAAGGCCATATAAAGACTTTAATAACGTGCACACCTTTCCTTCCTGACCAGGTACTACAAAACCATCTGGCTGATCCATGTAAATTTCCTCCTTCAACTCTCCATTGAGGAAAGCTGTCTTAACGTCCATTTGATGAACGAGAAGACCATGTGAGGCAGCCAGTGATAGTAGCACCCGAATTGTGGTCAGTCTAGCCACGGGTGAGTAAGTATCAATGGAGTCTTCACCTTCTTTCTGGGTATAACCCTTGGCCACAAGTCGTGCCTTGTACTTTTCAATCGTACCATCAGGTCTAAGCTTCTTCTTAAACACCCACTTACATCCTACAGGTTTGCACCCATAAGGACGGTCAGTGATCTCCTAGGTACCGTTAGCTAAGATGGAATCCATCTCCCTATGTACAGCTTCCTTCCAGTAGTCAGCATTAGGAGATGCATAGGCTTCTGAAATGGTCCTGGGCATGTCATCCACGAGGTACACAATGAAATCATCACCAAAGGACTTTGCAGTCCTCTGTCTCTTACTCCTCACAGGAGTTCCATAGTCACCCTCAACAGGATTCTCAATGTGTTCCATCGCAATGGTGGGTTCAGAAATTACAGTGAATTCCTCACTAGATGGAGCAGGTATCTCTTGATTTGATGAACTCGACATATCCTTATTAGGAAATATGTCCTCAAAGAAAGTTGCATCATTCGACTCCATAATCGTACCAACATGCATGTCAGATACCTCAGATTTTATTATCAAAAATCTATAGCCAATGCTATGAAAAGCATAGCCCAGAAGAACACAATCCACGGTTTTTGGTCCAAGCTTGCGCTTCTTGGGAATTGGTATATTGGCTTTCGCCAAACAACCCCAAGTACGTAGGTAAGAGAGTTTCAACCTTTTCCTTTCCCATTCCTCAAATGGAGTCATGGTCTTATGCTTTGTGGGAACTCGGTTTAGGAAATGACACACAGTCATTAGCGCCTCCCCCCACCATTCCTTGGATAGACCCAAAGTGTCTAACATGGTGTTAACCATATCAGTTAGAGTTCGGTTCTTTCTTTCGGCTACCCCATTTGACTGGGGTGAGTTGGGAGGCGTCCTCTCATGGATTATACCATGTTCCACACAAAACAGATCAAATTCATTGGAAAAATACTCTCCACCACGATCGGACCTAAGCCGTTTAATTTTCCGATCAAGTTGGTTCTCTGCCTCAGCTTTATAGTTTTTGAAGAAAGTCAAAGCCTCATATTTTGATTTCAGAAGATACAGATAACAATATCTAGTGGAGTCATCAATCAACGTCATGAAGTATCTCTTTCCACCTTTTGTAAACACGCCATTCATCTCACAAAGATCAGAATGTATAAGCTCTAGTGGCGCCAAGTCTCTTGCCTCTGCAGTCTTATGGGACTTGCGAGGTTTCTTAGCTTGCACACATACTTGGCACTTAGAGCCTTTGACAGTAGAGATTTTCGGAATTAAATTCATATTGGCTAGCCGCGTCATGCAACGAAAGTTAATGTGACAAAGTCGTGAATGCCAAATATCAGACTCATTGTTGTGGCAAACATTATTAATAACTTTAGCACAAATATCTGACAAAGACAGGCGGAACAAGCCTCCGCTCTCATAGCCTTTTCCAACAAATTGTCCATACTTAGAAATTACAACTCTATTGGATTCAAAAACCAACTTAAAACCATCTCGACATAAACGGGAACCGCTAACGAGATTTTTATTTATGGACGGCACATGATGAATGTTCTTCAGACGCACAGTCTTCCCCGAAGTAAACTTCAGATCAACCGTACCAACACCTCAAACGATGGCATGTGACCCATTCGCCATCAGCACAGGTGAAGTCCCTGTTGCCTGGTAAGAAGAAAACATGGAGGCGTCAACACAAACATGTACATTGGCACCGGTGTCAATTAACCAATCAGGGGATTGAAATACTGAAAGGATGGTAGGTAAAATACCGTACCCTGATTCCTTCATATCAATATCACCGATGACAACATTAGCGGACTTGCCGCTTTTCTCATGTTCGCGCTCCTCAAAGCGGTTAGGATACTTTGGAGCCCAGTGATTAGGATCACCGCAGACATGGCAAAGTCCTTTCCCCTTCTTACGAGAATTCTTCTTGAAGTTGGTAGAATGTGATGGCTTGTTCTTTGTATCAAACTTGCCTTTGCCCTGAGTTTTGTTCTTATTGTTTTTGAACTTGTTGGGCTGGGAGTTCTTCTTCTGTACCATGTGGGTACTAGAACCTCCCTCAGCAATTCGAGCACATGTGTCCTTTGCTCTCGCCTTCTCTTCAACATCAAGAGTACCAATGAGATCCGCAATGGAAAACTCCTGTCTCTTGTGTTTCAGGGAAGTAGCAAAATTGTTCCACGAAGGTGGAAGCTTGGCAATGATGCCTCCGACAACAAATTTGTCCGGCAACACACAATTTAAGTACTCAAGTTCTTTTGCGAGCGACTGTATCTCATGAGCCTGCTGTACAACAGGGCGCTCATCAGTCATCTTGTAGTCATAGAATTGCTCCATGACGTACAACTCATTGCCGGCGTCCGAGGCACGAAACTTGGCCTCAAGCACAGCCCACATGTCCTTGCCGTTGTCAAACGACATATACGAATCCACAAGTCATCAAGAACACTCAGAAGAGCGCCTTTAAAGAGGGTATCGATCTTCTCGAAAGCTTCCAGTTGTGCTGGATTAAGATCGCCCTCAGGCTTGCCCTTGGTGGCGTCATAGCAGCCCATGGTCTGAAACCAGTAGACTGCTCTCGTGCTCCACCTCTTATATTGCGCCCCCTTAAAGGCAGTCGGCTTCAGATGCGCAGCAAAACCACTCGGAGTAAATTGCGTATAATCAGGTTTTTGGATTGTTGGAAATATGAGCAAATTACTATGAGATTTAATCCGAATAAATAGGAAATAGATCATGACAGCAATAGCAGAGATTAAACTAATCATGCAAACTAGCATAGTAGGTGAACAGATCACATCTAGGGCACATACTAGAAACGTGAATTCTACCACGATCTCAAACAGGAAGGATAGAATCACATACGGTGCAGCGGGAGCAGCACCTCCGGCGTTGACGTTGTCGCCCATGTCGTCGAGGATGAGGTTGCCGAAGTCGTCGTTCGTGAAGTCGTCGCTGCCAGCAGTCGCGCGAGTGCGCTCCCCAAAAACCTGATCGCCCCTCTCCCATACAGGATCACGAGAGGCGGGGTTCCGGAGGCCTGCTGTCCCTTCTCCCGGTGCACGCCGAAAGGAGGGATGGAGAAGACTTGCTTGGCGGCGCAATGATCTGGAACGGTGGTGAGAAACCATACGAAGCAGCGGCGGCTAGGGTAGACGTCTGCCTGACTATATAGTGCGGGCCGAGTAGGTCGTGGGAGTAAACCCCACGTCTGAGTCATCACAATCCAAAAGAATCGGAAACGGTTCAGTAATTAACGCGTCCGTTAATTATTGATTAATGACTCATTAATTTTTCTCGAGCAGCAAAAATATAGACAACGTGCATAGCTCTGTCCTCGGCTCGGCTCAATCCCTCAACCCGCGGCGCATCATGACGAGGCGTGGCGTGGCGAGGCGAGCGAGGAGGAGGAGCGCGCGTGTAGGTCTCCTCTTCTCATTCTCATACAAGTGGTAGAAGAGCTCACCTTATAAAGAGGTGCAACTCTCTCTCAACTTCCGGGGTGGGAGTAAAGTTTAGCCTCACTCACTCCACTCACATGTGTGCATGAATGGGCCAAGAGAATTTCAGAATTTTAGTTGGGCTTTGGGCCAAAGGCCTACTAGCAAAATTCCAACAGTATGAAGGGCCAGCGAAGGGGCGGACGTGGGAGTCAGTGAAGGGCCTACACTGTGGTGGACGAGGGCGCCGGTTAAGCAGATCCGGTGCGGTGGACCATGATGGCGGTCAAGGAGATCTGGAGCGGTGGACAAGCCAGTCGCTGAAGCAGCTCTAGTGAAGTGGTGAGTTGGCAGTTGGGGGTTCCAAGGTGCAGAAGGTAGATCCGGTGGGGTGTGAGGTCCACCGCTGCAGCGGAGGACTAGATTCGGCGGCTTGCCATGGTTGGGGGGGTCGGGGAGGGGAAGGGGAGGGGCTCTGGGGAAGAATGTTGGGGGCAAAGAGGGGAAAACAATGGAGTTACCAAAGCAGCCCTTTTCCGTTCATGTGGCAGGGGTAAAACAGGAATATCGCACGGCTAAACTTTCGGGCGTGTGATATTTCGATGTGAGCGGGAAGTTTGAAAGCTTTTGGCGCCTAAAATTATAAGTATTCTGCTCTCGTACGGCCGATTATGATATCATGGCCGACAATTTGTTTGTTTTGCACGCAAAAAATGTGCAAGTTTTGAAAATCAATGTCTCCAACTCGAAACTTAGATTGTCCATTCAATTCAAATATGGATCATTGAGCTACTACAAGCAAATACCATCATACGGTCCAATTCAAATGAAATTCCAAATGTGTTTATCCTAAATATGATGACAAAAGCAAAAAATGTGTATGTGTATGAATAAAGTGGATGATTCTAAAGTTTGAACATGCCCGTATGTGTATATCTCTAGGTTTGATATATGAATTTGAAATCATGAAATCCCGGCTTAAAAATGTACCTCCGTTTAAATGAATTACAAAAGCTAATGATGGAGTCGAATTCCAAAATTCCAATCTTAGGTTTGTAATTCTGGTACATCAAGGTATATCACGCATGTTCAAAAGTATCGTTATCTCATAGTACAAACTGTGAAACAAATTGATCAACCATGAGTGCACAATATCTCAATTACGCTAAAGTCCCTCAAATATAGACACCTCACTCTTTATCTGAAGTCAACCCCCCCACCACACACACACAGAAGTCGTTCTCTCCCCAAACACCAACACACGAGCACATTAACACCCCTCTCTCTTGTAAAGTTCGGACCCCAACATAGGTCTCTATCACTTTGTCTCTCGGGCATGCACACATCTCTTCCCTCACTCTCTAGGTCTCCTGCTATCTCTCTTACCCAAGCACACACACTATGTAGAGTGTATATTTCCCATACACACAAAACGTCGCCCCCAAACATCTATCTCCCTAGTTATATGGTTCTCGCGCACTAACCTCACACACCACCCCCACTGCAAACAAGCACACTTTGTCTCCTTGTGCACCACTCTCCTCTTTCTATCTCTCCCACATGCGGACCCGCCCCAGCTCCTTCCCTGTATACATAAATGTCGTGACTCTTTGCATAGCTCCCTAATGTATAATCGTTCTCGATTTTGCACATTGTTCTCTACACCATCTATTCTAGCTCTCTCATGAAGTCCCTATCACACACACACACGATGACTCGCTTCCCTTTCGTCTCCGTTCATAGGCCAATTTCGGACAACATCAACATTGTCTCCCTATCTATACGCCATTTATGGACACAAACGACCCCTCTCGCCCCCTCTCTTCCTCTCTCTCTCTCTCTCTCTCTCTCCGGCGCTAGCTCTCTCTTTCTCTCGCTCTCACACCCCTCTCCCCCACACACTCTCGATGTCTCTTCCAAATAGTCTGCTCCCCCCACCCGCACCCGTGCTATCTCGCTACTACACATGTCACACCATTCCCCCTTCCCTTATACTAGGTTTACATCATCAGTGGTCTTTCTACTCCACATACACTCTCTCCCTCTCACACACAAACGCGTGCACAAACACACACAGACACGCACAAACACCCATTTACCTGGATCCTCATCTCTCCTCATGTCTGCATGTGTATCTCACACACTCACTCTCTAATTATGTATATGTGTCTCCACGTTACACAACACAAAGCCCCATGTACATGTATCTCTCTATCCTCCACACACATAGACACAAAGAATCTGTTATCATTGCCTCAGTCTCTAACATATCACACACGCACTCTCTCTCTCTCTCTCAAACACGCTCAACAAGGGTTTCCCCGTGAATAACTTACCGTCTATTCATGAACAGTCGTGGCAGTACGGCGAACACGAGACGTGAAAAAGAATAAATCTACACGTGCTTAGACCACCTAGTATGACTACTAGGACTAGAGCAAGCCAAAAAGCGTGCCGCCGTCACCCCCTCCTTGTCGGCGACGGGAAAATCTTCGTTTTACACAGTCGAGAAGTCATTGTGCTAAGGCCCCACATGCCGAGGCGTTGAATAGAATGTAGATGCTAGTTTACGAAAGCAAGTATCGATAATAGGTTTGTATCTCCACACTTATATTTCTTCTCTTATAAAAAACCGAGTTGGTGATGATGGTATGTGTGCCATCTTGCAATATAGACCGTCCGATCTATATCTGACGGATGGAAATTAAACTAAAAGATACCCACACCCCTCTCCACATTTGTAGACAAGACCTTCCCTCGCTCATCCTTATCTCCAACAAACCTCATTGTTGAGCAATTAAGAAAGGAAGCCTATGGAACAAACTGGCCTGGTGGCCGCTGCCGGCGTCGTCAATCCACATGCCTCCGCTCAGTTCGACCACCAACCACCACCACACCCCACTCCTCTTCACCTTATCTCATATTTCTCGAGATATCATTAGTTTTTACAGATGGGATTTCTCCCGCAAGGGTCAATCACAACAAGTGTTTTATAAAAAAAAGACTTGATGTTTCGTGCAATGCACGGATCTTGCTAGTACTCCTACACAAGACTAAGTTGGTGATGCTGGTGTGTCAGCCATCCGTCGTTTCTGACCATTAGATCTACATCTAACGATTGTGAGGTAATTTTTTGCCTTTTCTCATCAACATCCCACTTGTCTACCAATTTGCAGAAAAACCCATAATTAGTATCTGAAAACCAACCACATCCCTCCCTAACCTCACCAAAACAGCCCAAGGAATATATTCTAATTGAAACATAATATATCTCTAGTGACATATGTATATCAAAATTAGAGTATTTTGTACCAAGTTTGTGAATAAGTATTATTCTAATTATGATTCATTGCAACGGACATGAACATTGCTAGTATTTCCAACCATGCATTTCTTTTCCAAGTATTCCATAGTTTCGAGTTTTCCATCAAGATATTAGTCACTCATGGTTGATATTTACTTTCAATCATGTACACATATGCACTATGTAACTAGCCTTGCTTATTGGCTTCCAAAGCTTAACTTTCACTCCTACTTACAATATGTAGAGTATTTAACAAAAAACTACCACTTTCAACCAGCCCTAGGAGGAATCTATTGTACAAAAAATAGCAAAAACATACCCAAAATTTCTTAATCCACGCCAAAAACTACCTAGTACTCCTACCGATTAGGTTCGTTTAAACCCATTTATGACAGGGTTGGCCCACATGTCCGTGTTGACGAGGCAGCTTAAACCAACACATTTTGTTTGACTGTTGACACGAGGGACCCACATCTGACCTTCTATCCTATTATTCCCCCTCAAATCATTATTTTTCCTGAACATTACTTCAAACAATACTAATGCGTGTTCGTCGGTGGCGCCGGTGATGAGCGAGTTGGCCGCCGCTCCATCGGACGGGCCGGACGCCGCGCTGGCCTCCACACGGGTTGGGAGGCTGGCCCGAGCGTGACTCACGAGTGAGCAAGCCGCCGCGCTGGCCTTCGCTCGAGCCAGACGGCTGGCCTTAGCGCGGCGCGCGCGAGCAAGCCGCCGCGCTGCCTTGCCAATCTAGCTAGCAAACCTTGCAGACAAGCAACTGGACGGAGCTATCTTGGCTAGCTAGCAGCCGCGAGTGCCGGACGGAGCTGGCATCTGGGCTGCTGCAAGATGGGCTCCGCACCGCCGGCAGTTTTGACCTTGCCTTCTGCCGGCGGCGGTAGCTGCGTCCCATGGCTGAGGATGACTAGGTGGACGGGCCGGAGGTAGGAGGTCACTCGAGGATTTTTGTTGGTAAGAGCATGTACAATGGTTGATAAGGTAGTCTTATCTTAAGTCTGCCACGTATGCAAGTGGTAGTTGTTTCTTGGCATTTTAGTGGTTTCTTGCATTATTAGAGCAAGTACAATAGAGCTGAGTCAGCGGGCTATAAGAAATAAACTACTACTACATGTTGGCTATAAGATGGGCTATAGATGACATGGCACTGGCTTATAGCCAGCAGCTGGCTATACTATTAACCATGCTCTTAGGGGTTTCTTGTAAGGAACAATGTACGTACTACTAGCGACAAAAGGCGATTCTAGGTTGCATTGTACTCCAACGAGTACTACTAGTGGTCGCGGGAGTGTATACCTCGTTTTGTGGGTTCGATCCCGGCTGAACACACGGTGGCCTTTTTTTAAAAATAGTACTACTACACTTTGCTGCGAGCCAATATTTTACATGGGTAGTTTGAGTTTTGAAGTCAAACGGACGTGCGGCCCCACAATCTGGGTGCACTAGACAGCCTAGCCACGTGAACGGGTTTTCCTTCCCAGCATCCCGTGGCTCGCATGCTCGCCCTAGCCGCACCTCGCTTGCAGCTTCCAGCTAGTAGCATATTTAAACTAGCGCCTCCCAATTAAGCCCGAGGAGCCGGAAAAGCCTGGCGGGGCATTGGGAACTGTGCAATATGGCTTTGTACGTAAAGTGCTCTACTACTACTCTGTAGCTTGTGGCGTTGCATGCATGGACTTCACTCCATTATCGGCTCTACTATAAAAGAAATTCCTCTTGCTGTTTTTTTTGAAATGGAGGCAAAAGCTTTGCTTCATCTCATTCATAAAGAAGGAACTACTAACAAAGTTCGACGAGATCCATTACACCTCCACAAATGGAAGCGAAAAGCCTAGTCTCGATGTATCAAATAACTCAAATGTTCTGCCCCCGCAGTAACCGTCGCTGATAAACAGGCTGCTAGTGTGTGCGTGAGAGGAGCGGCTGAGTAGGCCAGCTACGTGAGAGAAGCGACTGAATAGAGCACCGAGAGTACCCACTAGGCCACTACGCATGTGTACTTCCCCTGCATTGATAGTACAACGATGGTTCTAGAGAACAGTAGTACCCTCCACTTCCAACTGTAGCTCCTTGGCCCTGGGATTCAAGAGTTCAAAACTGGTGCACTATACTAGACTAGACTAGAAGTACAATACATCGCACTACTAGTTGAGAAAAGTAGTACTAGTGCTGCTACAGTACGAGTACGTACTCCTCCGTCACATAATGTAAGACGTTTTTTGACACTAGTTGGCGTGTACAAAAAATGGCAAAAACATACCCAAAATTTCTTAATCCACGCCAAAAACTACTACCTAGTGCCAAAAATTTCTTACTGGTGCTATTATTTACAGTATAATGCAATCCCATAACGTTCCATAATCCATTTCTTTCAAAAAAATCACTTCTGGAGAGAAGATTGCTATCTCCACATGAGCTTCTCATAGGCCAGTGCCACCGCATGCAGTCATGTGAGAGAGAGGGAGACATCCATGCAGCATGTAGAGAGAGGAGAATGCGGGCGGACATCCAATGGGCTGCATGGGGCATTTATAGCTGCTAACTCCTCCCATCCATGTGCTAGGGGTATTTTCGTCCAGAAAGCATGCAGCGAGCCCCTGCCTTGGTATCCGGGTCTGCTCTTATGAGCAGAGTAAAAAGAATCGGAGGGAGTACTAGTAGTAAATAATAGCCTCACCCCTTCGCTGAGGAACGATCTACAGTTGGAAGGGATGAGGCCCTGCGGTTACTACACTCTTATCTCCTCCTCGCCAGTTCCCCTCCCTCCGAAGAGAAGGCAATTCGTTGCTGCTCCCATGGATTCGCCAGGCGGTTCTCCTCCTCGTCGGGGCTGGGAGACCTTGGACGACGATCCTGTGGGAGAAATCGCACACCGCTCTGACGTCCTCACCGCCGTAAGACTCGGTGCTTCTTGCACCAACTTTTTCAAGACACTGCTTAAACAGGCCATGCTTGTTGGTCTTCCATGCATCCTCGAGGAGAAGGTTCTTCTATGGGACAATCCTTCGAACAGTCCACCGCTCCCTGTCCATGGTTGCACGTTGACTCCACTAGAGTTGCCGACGTTGAGAGGTAGTCGGATTTTGTCCGATGAGCAGGTCAGTAATGGAGTTTGATCATGTAGTACATAGTTATTCCATTTCCATCCTGTAATTTCTCCGCTGCCCACCGTATATAGGTCTGGGTCGGTGCCAACGAAGATTGGCTTGCATACCTCCGACCGGATACCACCATCATTTTGCACAACATCCACATCAGTGCGGCCGTTCCGTTAGACACCTTCTCCACCATTGGGATCGGCCTTCCGGACTGGCTGGGCAAGAATGCGTATGATGGTGCCTACATGAGATTGAAGAAGATAGCAATTGTGGACCCGCCGACAAAGCGATGTGGCTACGACAATTACTATCTCATCGCGGTGTTCGACATAAGGATTGCCATCAATGCAAGAGGCAGTAACGGCAGAGGCTGGCGCATGTTGGCGGCGGTAGATTTGTACCCCTACATGTTCGAAGACACCGTGCGCCATTTAGGCCGCATCTTCACGGTGACAAGCCAGGGGACTTGTTTCATCTGGTTGACATCCTACGGTACGGGAGATTACAAACGGAATGCACAAACCATCATTTGCATCCCTAACGGTACTCCATTATTTTGCAGGGACCAGTCATCCCCCGATCAAAATAAGATCGCCGATCCTGGATGTGCATTTGCATCCGCGATTCGGTCTAACCTGGAACCTTGTAGCTGACTTTGGCATATTGGGATCAACTATCTTAGCAGTCGTTACCCATGGTACCATTGATGTGCAACATGGTCACATAATCTACCACAATCGGACCGTCACCATCTACCCAAGTATTCCATTTTTTAACCCTCTCGCCTTCTCTTTCATTGTTGTACTAGTAGTATACTTTGTAGTACTAGTAGGAGTACTTTTTACCTTGGAGGATGCGTATAGCTAGCTAGGCCCTTGAAGACTTGAACCCACTAGCTGCCACCATTTTTGTTTTTCCATGTCTTACTATCTCATCCATGTAGCCAAGAGTGGCTATATATAATAAGCCGGTTATTTTACTTCCTCTATACCGGAGTAGTACTATTTGCTGCACAGTATTACTGACCGCCACATTTGAGCACAACATTATTATGCATGGACCTTGACTATGTACGTCACCATGTGTCCAGATCTGGGATGCCGCGTGTACCAGATGAACGGCGCCGAGTTCGACCCCCATGATGCTACGTGGGTGCCGAGGAACACTCTTGGAGAGTACTCGCTTTTCATCGGGGACAGCTACCCCATTGTGAAGCGGATGCCACCTTCCGTGCACGACACGGGAGGCCTGCCGTTCATGAAGCATGGTTGTGTCTTCAGTGCGCACCGCCGGATGAACGACATGCTGGGACACGCTATCCCTGATTTATGCCGCTTCAGCTTGGATGAGTCTCCATCGTGTGGAACCGGACTAGAAAGCTGCGACAATGATTCCCGTTGCCCACCGCTATGGATCGTGCCATCCATGAAGAACACCTGGGACTGGAACCTGGAGGAGGACATGTAGCCCATCTATAACATGTAAGTGGAGTACGGTAATTGTGAACGGTAGCGTTGTGAATATATGTAGACTAGTCGTGCACAAATTTATCACATGAGTTGGAGATGAATTTGTGTGGCATACTGGCATTTGTCCTTTAGAATTTATTACTAGTAAATGTGTTATGTGTACGTGCAACTTGTGTGGTTGTTGCACGGGCTCCAACACGCTCTTTGAGAAAAAAAGGTGGCACAACTTTGGATATACGTGACGTGGCGGCATCATACAGTAGCATCGTTCGCTATAGTTGTACTAGTACACTCCTACTAGGACGACAACTCCTATAAAACCTTGCGCTTGGCTCTTTGCCTCTTCGGGAGGTTCAACAGTTCATACTCGTGTGAACCTTGCACTTGGTTCTTCGCCTCTTCGGAAGGTCCAACAATGATGATACTACAGTACAATATGCTTCTGGCAATCTGACACCGATGGAACTACTGCACGTCCACCGCGAGGGCGAGGGCGAGGGAGAGGGAGAGGGAGAGGGCGCTATAGTCAAAACCCTCTCCTCGTCCTGCGAACCACCGTGCGCTTGGGCGAGGGAGAGGCGTAGTAAGCAAGCTTCTCATTTGGCGAGTTGACGGGACACATCAAAGCAGTACTAGTACTAGTAGTAGTAGTAGTCCATACTGCGTCCTTTCCGATTAATATGGCTTAATTTGAAACGAGAAAAATACACTGGCGGTCAACGTATGTAACAGTACGCTCTTTACGGTCACTATATATAGTTTTGTGGCGATTATGCGATCACTAGCTCATCGTAGAGCACCGTATTGCACCCTACTGACTGGCCACATAGTCGACGTGGCACTTTGTTGACTGGTTAAATTGTCACCTGGTTTCTGGGTCCCACCTCTCAGTTGGCAGATCAAAGAAATCAGTTAAACAAAACTTTACGCAGGCGCGACACGAGTCCAACCCTTGCGCGCGAACCGCGCTGGCTGTGTATGTGAGTGCATGCACGTGTCCTCCCTCGGTCTTCCAACAAAGAGTGTACTACATGATGTACATCTACACTTCCAATGTGTTTAGCCTTTAATCTAAATCGATATTGATTGACTAATGCACCAACTTGTGCTGTAGGTATAGGCTACATGTCTATCCTTAATTACAGCATGCGACAACCTTCATTTAATCTTCTTATCTCAATGGTCGCATGCACACATAAGTCTGCTACTTTTGGGCGTTAATTATGCCCTGGTCAATGTGTAAATCTCTAAATGTACAGTCTTTCACGGACGTAGGGAGTAGGTTGAGCACTTAAGCGTGAGCGTGTGTGTTGCGTCGTGTGCTTGTGCCGCATGGGTGCGTGAGTGTTGCGTGCGTCCATGTATACGTGTGAGTGTTGCATGTTGCATGCATGCATGGGGCTTACTCCCTCCCATTGACATGTTCATATTTCAAGCTTCCTCTGTTCCCTCCATATGGTGATACTCCCTCTGTTCCCAAATAGTATGGAGTAAAAGCCTCCCTCTGTTCCCAAATACGGAGTATTTGTCTTTCTACAGATTTCAACAAGTGACTAGGTACGGAGCAAAATGAGTGAAGTGAGCGTAGAGGCATAGGGATACTGTAGAAAGGAAGTCCTCGCGATCCATTTATTCCCCATCTCGGTCAGAGAGAACTATTCAACTAGTCTCTTTTTCTTCCTCCTCTCTTCCCCATCGTCGGCTGCACACCATTTACCCCCGCTCACTGCTCGCCCACCTGCGCCATCTTCCTTGGTAGCTCGCGCGTACCATATCCCCCATGCTCACTGCTCAGCCACACGAGGAGAAGCTTCTTCACTCGCCCGCCCGAATCCACTTCCCCGCTGGCTCGCAGGCACCGAAAACCCCAATGGCAGAACCGACTGACACGCAGAGCCGCGATTGGAATTCCCTCCCCGATGTTCTCTTGGAGCATATCTGTAGTCGTATGGACCTACTTAGCACCGTCCGTCTGGCCGCATGCTCGGTGTCTTTGTACCGTCTACTCGTCTGCAACCGGCTGGCTCTTTTAAAGACACCCTGCTTGCTGATACCCGATCCTCGCAGGTGGCCCAGACACCGACTTCACGATCCTACGGAGGTTGCCGTGGTGCCCCTCGACTTGCTACCACTACCCGTCCACCTGTCCTTCATGCGCGGCCACTACTGGGCGGGCATGAAGGCCAACTGGATCGTCCTCATCCACCACACTGGTAGTTCGTGGCATCTCGTGGATATCTACACCCAGCGAGAGATCACCCTTCCATCGTTGGATACCGCCGCCATCGAGCCTCGCGGCCCGCCGGACACTCCTGCCTACTACGCACGAGACGCGTCAAGCTTTTGGCTCGACCTCTGTTTGCAAAAAGTTGTAATCTGCGAAGTGCCCACACCATCAGAAGGCTACATGGATTACAAGCTCATTGCCTTGTTCAACAAGGGATTAGTCTATCTGGAATCCAGTCGCCATTCATGGTTATGGCTCATCATCAATCCTGTTGAGGAAACATTTCTATCTGATGCTATAGTGCATGATGGCATCGTTTACACGGTCGACGCACAGATTGGCTACCTATATTGGTGGAATCTATCGTCGTGTAATTGTTCTATCTCATCTCATCTTTACCTTATGAATACGACTACCTGTTCATTTGTTACAAATTTAGAATGCATAGCATGTCTATAACCACATCATTGCTATATGTTCCTCTCATTTCCTAGATTTTTATGACCACACATGTTATTGTTAGAGTTGATATGAGAACAATTGGCATCTAATTATTGTTAGAATACATATTATGAGCATAACATCATGATTTCTATATGTTACTCTCGTTTACAAGATTTTTATAACAACGCATGTTATTGCTTAGAGTTGATATGAGAACAGTAGTAGTAAGTGCTATGGTAGAATATGAGTAGGCGCTGTCATAGCTGTTTTCCTCTCATTGTTACATGATGTTTGACCATGACATATTGCTAGAATATGAAAGCCATTGGCTTATTTTTTTAACTTGGGGTATGATTATGACCACGACATTGCAATTCTCTGTCTATGATATGTATCACTGTTATAATAATCTTAATTCCACACATACTCTGAAAATGATTGTTTATTTTTGTCATTTTGGTCTCCAATTTGAATTGTTGCAGCAGACGCAAATGCGCTGGCCTTCATGATTCCAGGACCTGGAATCATACCAGTCGATGGGTGGTGGTTTATCGCTCGTTCAGCTGACGGCGGTCATTTGATGCTCATTCACACGTACCAAATTGACCAAACCATTACATCAAACCACATGCAGTACAATGCGTGGGGCGTTTGTGACATTGATGGCTGTGGCTACTTCGTGTTCGAGAAAGATCCCAACTCTGTTGGGCCAGGCGTATTCAACTGGAGGCGGGTTTACAGCCTCGGCAACCACTCCTTGTTCCTCGGGCTCAATTATCCGATCATCCAACCAATCATCGATCATATCACCGGCGATGATTAATATGCTATGCAACTTCCATTCGCGAGGGGGGGCTGTGTTTACACAACATACCATGGGTTTCATGGATCACCATATCCACAGATTCGTCGACACAGCTTGTTGCCAGATAATCTTCAGTGTGTGAAAGGCATCAAGCTTCCATGCGATGGATGGCTTTTGCAAACCTGACATGCGGCGATGTGGTTCATGCCAACAGCAAATATGCACAACTTGATTCCTGCTGATATCTAGACTGAGCCATATATTCTGCTGCTGTAGCACGACCCTCTTTTGTTGGATATTATGAATTGTTGTTAGTTTGAAGCACTCCTCTGGTTTGAAGGATAGATACCTTCCTGGGATCAAGTGCATCCTAACTCACCTGCGTAGGATGTACTGATAATGATGATGGAGATGCTGTGCAGAAGCCATATATATATCAGTTAGGCTTCAAGTGCGTACTTGTTAGTTAAACCTATGTGTAAATTGTGACACTAAATACTACTAGTACGTAGTACAGTAGCAGTACTAGTATACGTCGGTCAAATTATTCATCATGTCCACACATTGAATTGACGTGACAACACGTTGCGCATGAGGTGACACAAGAATCCCGGCGGCGTGTTCGGGTATTCTGGACTTCAGATTTGGAGTACCACTTATCTATCGAAATCTTTCATCATTCACTTAAAACAGTCGATTGATCATACATTGAGTACCATATAACTGGAATTACCGATGCAAGTCGAAGAAGGATTGGCCCGTGCTGCCGGCTAGCATCAAGTTCGATCCCACGGATCAGGAGCTGATCGAGCACCTTGAGGCCAAAGTGAGTGCTGACAGCACGAGATTTCAGTCTCTCATCGATTTGTTCATACCAACCATCGACAGCGAGCACGACATATGTTACACCCAACCTGAGAAACTTCCAGGTAAGACACCGATCAGTCGTCTACTTGCACAAACATATTCCTTTGTTTATAGCTCTATTTTTCTTTTTAGACACAGACCTGGTGAAACAATTACAATTTGACAGTTAATAAAAGGTGAAACAAGTGACTGCAACATGCCAAAGATGTTATGAAAATGCCAACTAGGTACACTAAAACTTGTATTCCACAATACTGCAGGTATCACACTGAGTGGCCTAAGGAAGCATTTCTTCCAACGCAATTCCAGGGCTTTCAAAAGGGGAGCGTGGACGCGTCGCAAGATATAGTCAGAGTGCAGCATGCACGCGATGTGGCACAAGACCAGCAATACCTTGTCGGTGATGGTCAACGGCCGGCAGACGGGCAGCAAAAAAGGTTCTGGTGCTGCACACCAACAAGAACTTCGACCAGCAGAGGACCAACTGGGTGATGCACCAGTACCACCTCAGGGACCTGGAGCAAGAGAAGGAGCGAGAGCTGGTCCTCTGCAAGATTTTCTACCAGACGATCACTAGGGCCAGGAGTAAAAAGATTATAAGTTAGTTTGGTATTGATAGTTGTACTACCTTGTCGTCCACAAGTTGGTATTGTTGTTAACGATCTTTTGGTATGAACTTGCATTTCCTTCCAACCATCATGCCGAGGGTCGACGTGGATATAAAGCTGAATCATTTGTTTCGAAACGAATTTTCAGGCACCTGATTTTTATTTGATGGGTAGCATAAGCACCCGCCGTTCGAATTCCCAGTTCTCCAATTTTTTCAAAAGAAGTGCATGCACTTATTATCACGATAAAAAAACAATATTCATGCTGCATCCCAGTTATCAGTCTGTACTTGCAGAATTCTCTCGTTTATTGAGCACGTATATTGTTTTTATAGGTCGAGCAAGTTTCAACTGGACTGTAGATTGCCCAGGGTTGTTTTGTTTTCAACAGGCCCAGCCCATGATGACAATGGGGCACAAAGATCCAGTAGGTTTCTACTGGCATCTGGCCCGCCAGCGTTAGTTATATTTTGTCTTACAACATCCGCAGGAAGTTCTTTTACTGAATCAAACACACAGCCCAATTCTATTTTCCTCTTGAAACGCATGTCCTACATCCGTTTTCTAATCTCTTCCTATAGTTTTACTAGTTCATATGCACGTATCATTATATTGAAAACACATAAAATTCCCTTTTCATATTTAGATCCTTATTTTTGTTGTTTTTTTCCCACCCAGCGCTGATTTTTTTACCACTGGTTTTCCCTTAAACCAACTAAATTGTCCCATGTCTTATTTGCTTACAAAAACAAAACGATTTTTTGGCAAATCAATAAGTTCTTAAAAAATGTTTATCATTTCGGGATTACAACAGTTCGGACTCCACCGAAAATATGCAAAATGAGGTTGGACTTTTTGACCGTGGTCCTGGGCAGAAAATGGGCTGTAATAAATTACTTAAGAATTAGCAAATGGGCTGCAAATTATAAAAAATAGCAAATGGGATTTATGTTATCTGCCACAGATTTGGAGGCTGACTTGTGGGCCTACTAAATTCATGCGTACACAAGGTTTATCAAAAAATAAACTTAGTCAACAATCGACTCTACCAGCGTCAGACCGTTAGATGTCAATCTAACGGCAATCGTGCTTCTTCAGTTTGTGATCTTCCTACCCCAGCCGCCCAAACCAGCACCATCGGAACCGCCCGCTCCCGCCTCCCGAGGCCGACATTGCTGCCGGGAAGGCCTCACGGCCCCATCATACTCGCATCCCTGGCATGTCTATCCCTCTACTCACCCACACCTCCTATTATTTTCCGGCTACGATAGCCGAACCAGTCAACCCTCGTACTCTCCACCGCGTGGGTAGCCACTGCCGTGTCTTCCCTGGCTCCGTGTCGTTCCCTTCGTAGGCCTCGCCGTCGTCCACCGCCCTGGTGCTCTCGGCGCGACGTGGTCAACAATGTCCATCCAACGGCCATAGTGCTTCTTCAACCTCTAGTCTTCTTGCCCCAGCCGCCCAAAGCAGCGCCGGTCATGCCGCATGCTCCTGCCTCCTGCTGCCGCGGAGGCCTCACCGTCCCCATACTACTCCCACCGCTGGCCATGCCATCCCTCCACTCACCCACTCCCCCTGTTATTCTGCAGCGACGGAAGCCTCACACCGCAGCTGAACCAGTGAACCCTCGTACTCCTCTCCGCATGGGCATCCACTGCCGCGTCTTCCCCGGCTCCGCATCGTCCCCTTCCTAGGCCTCGCCGTCGTCCACTGCCGTGGTGCTCTCGGCGCGGCATGGTCAATGTGGTCAACGACCGACTTCCATCGGAAGAGTACTGTACATGGAGAGGCTGACAGCTGGGTCCATGGCAGCCGCAAGGAAGTGCCTCCTTATTACGCGAAAAATAATTATTCTTCCACCTGACAGCAGGGACCCACCGGACGGGCCACCAGTATTTTGCGGAAAAAACGTTTCCCCCCTGACTGCTGGGACCCACCGGACGGGCCACCGTATTTCTTGAAAAAAACGTTTGTCCCTGACTGCTGGGACCCACCGGACAGACCACCGTATTTCGTGAAAAAAACGTTCCCCCCACTGTCAGCTCGGACCCACCGGAAGTGCCTCCTTATTACGCACAGAAAAATGAATACTCCCCCTGCTAGCTGGGACCCAACCTGGTGGGAGGCTGACTTGTGGGCCTACTAAGTTGACGAGGATGGAGGGCTTTGTCAACTTAGTCAATATGAACGATTCTAGCTCCAGTGACCGTACGATGTCCATCCAACGGCCGTAGTGCTTCTTCAACCTCTAGTCTTCTTGCTCTAGCCGCCCAAAGCTGCGCCGGTCGTGCCACGTGCTCCTGCCTCTCGTGGCCGGCTGTGATGCTACGGAGGCCTCACCGCCCCCTACTACTCCCACCGCTAGCCCATGCTATCCCTCTACTCACCCACACCCCCTATTATTCTGCGGCGACGGCAGCCTCACGCCGCAGCCGAACCAGTGAACCCTCGTACTCCTCTCCTCGTGGGCATCCACTGCCGCATCTTCCCCGGCTCCGTGTCGTCCCCTTCCTAGGCCTCGCCGTCGTCCACCACCTTGGTGCTCTCGGCGTGGCATGGTCAATGTGGTCAACGACCGACTTCCATCGAAAGAGTACTGTACGTGGAGAGGCTGACAGCTGGGTCCACGACCACAACCCAGTTTTTTGTGATTTGCCAAGTAAGTCGCTTTGTCAGGCCTATTGGGCTGCAAATCTTTCAAGACGAGGAGAGCTTCATTCGGCTGGCCGAGAAAATGGCCCATCAGTAATGAGAAATGGGCTGTACATTTTTAAAACACATCAAACCGGCAATTAGTTTAAAATATCTTTTTTTCATTTCGAGATCTTAAATTACATTAATTTTTATGCGTGGAGAATTTGTTGGATTTTATATTGATATACATTTATTTTTAAAATCAGTTTGAATGTGAGTCGAATTTTCGGGATTAAAAGCAGTTCGGACCGCACCGAAATATGCAAAATTTCGTTAATTTTTTAATCATGGCCACAATATGGGCTGTAATGCTAACAAAAATAATATGGGCTCCAAAAAAACCTTAAGAATTAGCAAATGCGCTGTATATTATTAGAAATAATGGAAGATGGGCTGTATGCTGTTTTCTACAGATTTGATGCTTTCCTAAAAAAAGGTTGACGCACAAGCAGTGACTGTTGGATGTCCATCGAACGACCGTCGTGCTTCTTCAATCTCTGCTCTTCCTGCTCCAGCCGCTCAAACAAGCGCCGGCGGGACTGCCTGCTCCCTCCTCCCCGTGGCCGGGTGTGCTGCCGCGCAGGCCTCACCGCCCCACCGTACTCCCATCGCTGGCCTAGCCATCCCTCTACTCACCCACACCTTCTGTTATTCTCCAGCGACGGCAGACGAACCAGTAAACCCTCGTACAGTCGTACTCCCCTCCGCGTGGGAAACAACTACCGAGTCTTCCCTGCCTCCGTGTCGTTCCCTTCCTAGGCCTCTCCGTCGTCCACCGCCCTGGTGCTCTCGGCGCGGCCTGGTCAACATGGTCAACGACCGGCATGCATCTGAAGTGGACTGTACGTGGAGAGGCCGACAGCTGGGTCCATGGCCGCACGCATGGAAATGCCTCCTTATTACGCACAAAATAATGATTCCTCCACCTGACATCAGGGACCCACCGAAAGGGCCTCTGTATTTCGCGAAAAAAACGTTACCGCCGCTGACAGCTCGGACCCACCAGCTATATCTTCGCACGCAAGGAAGTGCCTCCTTATTACGCTCAAAAAAACGAATACCCCCTACTAGCCGGGACCCACCTTGGTTGGAGGCTGACTTATGGGCCTACTAAGTTGACGAGGACAGAGGGCTTTGTCAACTTAGTCAATATGCACGATTCTAGCTCCAGTGACCGTACAATGTCCATCCAACGGCCGTAGTGCTTCTTCAACCTCTGGTCTTCTTGCTCCAGCCGCCCAAACCAGCGCCGGGCGTGCCTCGTGCTCCTGCCTCCCGTGGCCGGCTGCGATGCGGCGGAGGCCTCACCGCCCCTACTACTCCCATTGCTGGCCAGGCCACCCCTCTACTCACCCACACCCCCTGTTATTCTGCGGCGACGACAGCCTCACACCACAGCGAACCAGTGAACCCTCGTACTCCTCTACGTGTGGGCATCCACTGCCGCGTCTTCCCTGGCTCCGCGTCGTCCCCTTCCTAGGCCTCGCCGTCGTCCACCGCCCTGGTGCTCTCGGCGCGGCGTGGTCAACGTGGTCAAGGAACGGCTTCCATCGGATGTGGATTGTACGTGGAGAGGCTGACAGCTGGGTCCACAGCCGCAGCAAGGAAGTGCCTCCTTATTACATGCAAAATAATTATTCCTCCACCTGACAGCAGGGACCCACCGGACGGGCCACCGTATTTTGCCCCCCTGACTGCCGGGACCCACCAGCTATAACTTCGCACGCAAGGAAGTGCCTGACAGTCGGGACCCACCTGGTCGAAGCGTACGTAGCGTTGTCATTCTGGTCGTGAACATGTACGTACATATATAATGGTCGATGTAGAGGCGCGCACGTGTCGTAGTAGAGGCACGCACATAGCATGTACACGTACGTATAGCGGCGAGGGTGCAAGAAAGAAAATACGGCCATGTATGTGTACATACGGGCGGGGTCTCGAACGCCTACTCACGCATACGTATGGCCAGGGCTCGTGTACATGGCTGGGTCGGAACGGAGAAACAACGTCGTCGTCGTGTTCATGGGGAGGCAACGGAATGCGTCGTGTTCATGGGGAGGCAACGGAATGCGTCGTGTTCATGGGAAGGCAACGGAATGCGTCGTGTTCATCGGGAGGGCTTGGACGGAACAGGCGATGGAAACGAGGCCTGGCGTACCGCAGAACGAAGGAAATAGCCTTGTGTTCGACCGGCCATGTTCAAAACGGGATCCTGTTCATCGAGAGGGGTCTGGCATACCGCAAAACGGAGGAAACGGACCTCCTATGGTCGAAACGGGGGTCCTGTTGATCGGGAGGGGTGTGGCGTACCGCAAAACGGATGAAACGGACTTGTGTTGGAGCGCTACGATCGAAACAGGGGTCCTGTTCATCGGGAGGGGTGTGGCGTACCGCAAAACGGGACTCCACGGAATACTGTTCATCTCCACTGTCGACCTCCTCAAGCCTCCATGGGCTCCTGTTCATCCAGCCTCCATGGGCTCCTGTTCATCCAGCCTCCACCGTGCGCTACTCCACCGGCTACTGTTCAACCACCCGTCCATCGTCTATTGTTCATCCAGCCCTCCACACCACGGGGTCATGTTCAACCACCCCTCCACGGGCACCCCTCCACCGTCTACTGTTCATCCAGCCCTCCACACCACAGGGTCCTGTTCATCCACCCCTGCACGGGCACCCCTCCATCGTCTACTATTTATCCAACCCTCCACCACACCACCGGGTCCTGTTCATCCAGAGGCAACGCCACCGCTCACTATTCATCCAACCCCCCTGCAACGCTCACTGTTCATCCAGAGGCAGCATCGATCGACTTCAGTTAGCAGCAGTCGCGAAGGAATCGCTCGATCGAGTTCAGTTAACAGCCATCGATCGATCGCTCGGGTTCAGTAACGCGTAGCCTGTAGTGCAATCGCTCGGGTTCAGTTAGAGCCCAATGCCTCGATCGGGTTCAGTTAGAGCCAACGCCTCTCACACACACGCGCGTACGTGTACGAGAGAAACATGCATCGCTCGGCCCCCGACCTCCCACCGTAACCGGGAACTCCCCGAAATTTTCCTCCCCCTCGCTTCTACCACGGTTTTTTCCGTCATGGACGGCCCAAAGAATGTCATGCAGCGTCTTCGGCCCGCCCAGGACGAAAAGCCCATTTTCTGTCATGATTTTTTGTCATAGAAGTAGGAGCTCACCACATCTATGATGATACCGGGTTTTGTCACAATTATCGTCATAGAAGTGTCATATGTATGACAGAAAAAAAATTCGTTCGGCCCAAAATGTCACGAATGTGTCTGTTTTTTGTAGTGGGACTCACGCGTAGCCTCCTACTGGATTGATACCTTGGTTCGCAAAAACTGAGGGAAATAGTTATGCTACTTTGCTGCATCATCCCTTCCTCTTCGGGGAAAACCAACGCAGTGCTCAAGAGGTAGCAAGAAGGATTTCTAGCGCCGTTGCCGGGGAGGTCTACGCAAAAGTCAACAAACCAAGTACCCATCACATACCCTTATCTCCCGCATTACATTATTTTCCATTTGCCTCTCGATTTCCTCTCCCCCACATCACCCTTGCCGTTTTATTCGCCCTCTCTCTCTATCCTCCCTCTCTTTCCCTATTTGCCTCTTTTTGCCCGCTTGCTTTTTGTTTGCTTGTGTGTTAGTTTGCTTGCATGTCATGATGGCTCAAGATAATACTAAATTGTGTGACTTCACCAATACCAACAACAATGATTTTATTAGCACTCCGATTGCTCCCCTTACCGATGCTGAATCTTGTGAAATTAATGCTGCCTTGCTGAATCTTGTCATGAAAGAACCGTTTTCCGGCCTTCCTAGTGAAGATGTTGCTACCTATCTAAATAGCTTCGTTGATTTGTGTGACATGGAAAAGAAGAAATATGTGGATAATGATATTGTTAAATTGAAGCTATTTCCTTTTTCGCTTAGAGATCGTGCTAAAGCTTGGTTTTCGTCTTTGCCTAAAAATAGTATTGATTCATGGAACAAGTGCAAAGATGCTTTTATCTCTAAGTATTTTCCTCCCGCTAAGACCATCTCTCTTAGAAACGATATTATGAATTTTAAGCAACTTGATCATGAACATGTTGCACAAGCTTGGGAGATAATGAAATTAATGATACGTAATTGCCCTACTCATGATTTAAATTTGTGGATGATTGTTCAAAAAATTTATGCCGGATTGAATTTTGCTTCTAGAAATCTTTTAGATTCGGCCGCAGGAGGCAGTTTTATGGAAATCACTTTAGGAGAAGCTACTAAACTCCTAGATAATATTATGGTTAATTATTCTCAATGGCATACTAAAAGATCTACTAATAAAAAGGTGCATGCGATAGAAGAAATTAATGTTTTGAGTGGAAAGATGGATGAACTTATGAAATTATTTGCTAATAAGAGTGTTTCTTCTGATCCTAATGATATGCCCTTATCTACTTTGATTGAGAATAATAATGAATCTATGGATGTGAATTTTGTTGGTAGGAACAATTTTGGTAACAACGCGTATAGATGAAATTTTAATCCTAGGCCTTATCCTAGTAATCCCTCTAATAATTATGGTAATTCCTACAACAATTCTTATGGAAATTATAATAAGATGACCTCTGATTTTGAATCTAATATTAAAGAATTTATCACTTCGCAAAAGAATTTTAATGCTATGATTGAAGAAAAATTGCTTAAGATTGATGATTTGGCTAGAAACGTTGATAGAATTGCTCTTGATGTTGATTCTTTGAAACTTAGATTTATTCCACCTAAGCATGATATCAATGAGTCTCTCAAAGCCATGAGAATTTCCATTGATGAGTGCAAAGAAAGAACCGCTAGGATGCGTGCTAAGAAAGATGCCTTTATAAGAGCGTGTTCTTCTAGTTCCTATGAAAATAAAGATGAATATCTAAAAGTTATTGATGTGTCCCCTATTAAATCTTTGTTTTGCAATATGAATCTTTATAATGATGGGACTGAATATGATCCACCTTTACCTAGAAGGCGTTCCAAGAATTCAGAATTTGTGGATCTTGATGCTAAAATTGATAAAAGTGGGATTGAAGAAATTAAAACCCTAGATATTGCTAAACCCACTATTATGGATTTCAAGGAATTTAACTATTAAAATTGCTCTTTGATTGATTGTATTTCCTTGTTGCAATCCGTGCTAAATTCTCCTCACGCTTATAGTCAAAATAAAGCATTTACTAAACATATCGTTGATGCCTTGATGCAATCTTATGAAGAAAAACTTGAATTGGAAGTTTCTATCCCTAGAAAACTTTATGATGAGTGGGAACCAACTATTAAAATTAAAATTAAATATCATGAATGCTATGCTTTATGTGATTTGGGTGCTAGTGTTTCCACGATTCCAAAGACTTTGTGTGATTTGTTAGGTTTCCGTGATTTTGATGATTGCTCTCTAAACATGCACCTTGCGGATTCCACTATTAAGAAACCTATGGGAAGAATTAATGATGTTCTTATTGTTGCAAATAGGAATTATGTGCCCGTAGATTTTATTGTTCTTGACATAGATTGCAATCCTTCATGTCCTATTATTCCTGGTAGACCTTTCCTTAGAACGATTGGTGCAATTATTGATATGAAGGAAGGAAATATTAGATTCCAATTTCTATTAAGGAAAGGCATGGAACACTTTCCTAGAAAGAAAATTAAATTACCTTATGAATCTATTATGAGAGCCACTTATGGATTGCCTACCAAGGATTGCAATACCTAGATCTATTCTTGCTTGTTATGCCTAGCTAGGGGCGTTAAACGATAGTGCTTGTTGGGAGGCAACCCAATTTTATTTTTATTCCTTGCTTTTTTCTCCTGTTTAGTAATAAATACTTTATCTAGCCTCTGTTTTGGTTGTGTTTTTTGTGTTTAGTTAGTGTTTGTTCCAAGTAGAACCATTGGGAAGACTTGGGGAAAGTTTTGTTGAACTTGCTGTAAAAACATAAACTTTAGCGCTCACGAGAACTGCTGCAATTTTTATTTAGAAAGTGATATTTAGTTAGTTCTTTTTGAAGATGATTAATAGATAAATTCCTCACGTCCATCAATTTATTTTAGAATTTTTGGGGTTCCATATCTTGCGCTAGATACAGATTACTACAGACAGTTCTGTTTTTGACAGATTCTGTTTTTCGTGTGTTGTTTGCTTACTTTGATGAATCTATGGCTAGTAAAATAGTTTATAAACCATAGAGAAGTTGTAATACAGTATGTATAACACCAGTATAAATAAAGAATGAGTTCATTACAGTACCTTGAAGTGGTCTTTTATTTTCTTTCGCTAACGGAGCTCAAGAGATTTTCTACTTTAAGTTTTGTGTTGTGAAGTTTTCAAGTTTTGGGTAAAGATTTGATGGATTATGGAACAAGGAGTGGCAAGAGCCTAAGATTGGGGATGCCCATGGCACCGCCAAGATAATCTAAGGACACCTAAAAGCCAAATCTTGGGGATGCCTCGGAAGGCATCCCCTCTTTCGTCTACTTCTATCGGTAACTTTACTTGGAGCTATATTTTTATTCGCCACATGATATGTGTTTTGCTTGGAGCGTCTTGTATTATTTGAGTCTTTGATTTTTAGTTTACCACAATCATCCTTGTTGTACACACCTTTTGAGAGAGCCATAAATTATTTGTAATTTGTTAGAATACTCTATGTGCTTCGCTTATATCTTTTGAGTTATATAGTTTTGCTCTAGTACTTCACTTATATCTTTTAGAGCACGGTGGTTGATTTGTTTTATAGAAACTATTGATCTCTCATGCTTCACTTAGATTATTTTGAGAGTCTTAATAGCATGGTAATTTGCTTAAAATCCTAATATGCTAGGTATTCAAAGTTAGTAAAATTTTCTTAAGAGTGTTTTGAATACTAAGAGAAGTTTGATGCTTGATGATTGTTTTGAGATATGGAGGTAATAATATCAAAGTCGTGCTAGTTGAGTAGTTGTGAAATTGAGAAATGCTTGTGTTGAAGTTTGCAAGTCCCATAGCATGCACGTATGGTAAATGTTATGCAACAAATTTGAAACATGAGGTGTTATTTGATTGTCTTCCTTATGAGTGGCGGTCGGGGACAAGCGATGGTCTTTTCCTACCAATCTATCCCCCTAGGAGCATGCACGTAATACCGAGGTTTTTGATGACTTGTATATTTTTGCAATAATTATGTGAGTTCTTTATGACTAATGTTGAGTCCATGGACTATACGCACTCTCACCCTTCCATCCTTGCTAGCCTCTTCGGTTCCGTGCATTGCCCTTTCTCACATTGAGAGTTGGCGCAAACTTCGCCGGTGCATCCAAACCCCGTGATATAATACACTCTTTCACACATAAACCTCCTTATATCTTCCTCAAAACAGCCACCATACCTACCTATTATGGCATTTCCATAGCCATTCCGCGATACATTGCCATGCAACTTTCCATCATTCCGTTCATCATGACACATTCATCATTGTCATATTGCTTAGCATGATCATGTAGTTGACATAGTATTTGTGGCAAAGCCACCGTTCATAATTCTTTCATACATGTCACTCTTGGTCCATTGCATATCCCGGTACACCGCCAGAGGCATTCATATAGAGTCATCTTTTGTTCTAGTATCGAGTTGTAATCATTGAGTTGTAAATAAATAGAAGTGTGATGATCATCATTTTTTAGAGCATTGTCCCAAGTGAGGAATAAAAAAAAGAAAAAAAGAGAAGGCCCCAAAAAAATAGAAAGGCCAAAAAAAGAAGAGAAAAGGCCCAAAGAAAAAAATGAGAGAAAAAGAAAGAAGGGACAATGTTACTATCCTTTGCCACACTTGTGCCTCAAAGTAGCACCATAATCTTCAAGTTAGAGAGTCTCTTGTTTTGTCACTTTCATATACTAGTGGGAATTTTTCATTATAGAACTTGGCTTGTATATTCCAACAATGGGCCTCCTCAAGTGCCCTAGGTCTTCATGAGCAAGCAAGTTGGATGCACACCCACTAGTTTCTTTTGTTGAGCTTTCATACATTTATAGCTCTAGTGCATCCGTTGCATGGCAATCCCTACTCCTTGCATTAACATCAATCGGTGGGCATCTCCATAGCCCATTGATTAGCCTCGTTGATGTGAGACTTTCTCCTTTTTGTCTTCTCCACATAACCCCCAATCGGTGGGCATCTCCATAGCCCATTGATTAGCGGTGTCCTTTCCCAGTGACAGTAGGGGCAGCAAGGCACATATTGTATTGTTGCCATCGAGGATAACAAGATGGGGTTTTCTTCATATTGCATGAGTCTATCCCTCTACATCATGTCACCTTGCTTAAGGCGTTACTATGTTTTTTAACTTAATACTCTAGATGCGTGCTGGATAGCGGTCGATGAGTGGAGTAATACTAGTAGATGCAGGCAGGAGTCGGTCTACTTGTCTCGGACGTGATGCCTATATACATGATCATACCTAGATATTCTCATAACTATGCTCAATTCTGTCAATTGCTCAACAGTAATTTGTTCACCCACCGTAGAATACTTATGCTCTTGAGAGAAGCCACTAGTGAAACCTATGGCCCCGGGTCTATCTTTACGATATTAATCTCCAACTAAGTTATTTCCTTTGCTATTTACTTTTCCTTTATTTTACTTTGCATCTTTATCATAAAAATACCAAAAATATTATCTTATCATATCTATCAGATCTCACTCTCGTAAGTGGCCCTATAGGGATTGACAACCCCTATTTGCGTTGGTTGCGAGGATTTATTTGTTTTGTGCAGGTGCGAGGGACTCACACGTTGCCTCCTACTAGATTGATACCTTGGTTCTCAAAAACTGAGGGAAATACTTTGATACGTCTCCAACGTATCTACTTTTCCAAACACTATTGCCCTTGTTTTGGACTCTAACTTGCATGATTTGAATGGAACTAACCCGGACTGATGCTGTCTTCAGCAGAATTACCATGGTGTTATTTATGTGCAGGAGCAAACGTTCTCAGAATGACCTGAAACTTCACGGAGACACTTTTCAGAAAATAAGAAAAATACCTGCCAAAGATGAAGGCCAGGGGGGCCACCACCTTGCCACGAGGGTGGGGGGCGCGCCCCCTACCTCGTGGGCCCCCTGTTGCCTCTCCGACTCCAACTCCACCTCCATATATTGAGTTTCGAGGAGAAAAATTCAGGGAGAAGAAATCATCGCGTTTTATGATACGGAGCCGCCGCCAAGCCCTAAAACCTCTCGGGAGGGCTGATCTGGAGTCTGTTCGGGGCTCCGGAGAGGGGAATCCGTCGCCATCGTCATCACCAACCATCGTCCATCACCAATTTCATGATGCTCACCGCAGTTCGTGAGTAATTCCATCGTAGGTTGCTGGACGGTGATGGGTTGGATGAGATCTATCATGTAATCGAGTTAGTTTTGTTAGGGTTTGATCCCTAGTGTCCACTATGTTCTGAGATTGATGTTGCTATGACTTTGCTATGCTTAATGCTTGTCACCAGGTCCCGAGTGCCATGATTTCAGATCTGAACCTATTATGTTTTCATCAATATATGAGTGTTCTTGATCCTATCTTGCAAGTCTATAGTCACCTATTATGTGTTATGATCCGTTAACCCCGAAGTGACAATAACCGGGATACTTACCGGTGATGACCGTAGTTTGAGGAGTTCATGTATTCACCATGTGTTAATGCTTTGTTCTGGTTCTCTATTAAAAGGAGGCCTTAATATCCCTTAGTTTCTGTAAGGACCCCGCTGCCACGGGAGGGTAGGACAAAAGATGTCATGCAAGTTCTTTTCCATAAGCACGTATGACTATATTCGGAATACATGCCTACATTATATCAATGAACTGGAGCTAGTTCTGTGTAACCCTAGGTTATGACTGTTACATGATGAACCGCATCTGGCATAATTCTCCATCACCGATCCATTGCCTACAAGCTTTCCATATATTGTTCTTCGCTTATTTACTTTTCTGTTGCTATTGCTATCATCACTACAAAATACCAAAAACATTGCTTTTACTACTGTTACCTTTTGCTACCGTTATCACCACTATCATATTACTTTGCTACTAAACACTTTGCTGCAGATATTAAGTTTCCAGGTGTGGTTGAATTGACAACTCAGCTGCTAATACTTGAGAACATTCTTTGGCTCGCCTTGTGTCGAATCAATAAATTTGGGTTGAATACTCTACCCTCGAAAACTGTTGCGACCCCCTATACTTGTGGGATATCAAGACCATTTTCTGGCGTCGTTGCCGGGGACCATAGCTCTATTCTTTGAGTCACTTGGGATATATATATCTGCTTATCATTATGAAGAACTTGAGAGATCCAAAAACCAAGATCTATCCCTCAACTACGAGGGGAGGTAAGGAACTTCCATCTAGCTCTGCACTTGATTCACCTTCTGTTTTGAGTAAGCTTGCGACACCTACACCTGCTTCTGCTTTTCGTTCTGATATGTGGCATGTTATTGATGATGCCACTTCTACTATGCATGATACTTATGATGAAACTACCTCTATGCCTGATACTACTATACCACTTAGTGCTTTTCTTGATGAACAACTTGCTAGGGCTAGAGAAATTGAAAATATTGAATCTGATGATACTGATGAAAGTGATGATGAAGAAACACTTGCTATTCCCAAGGGTTATGTTTGTGATCAAGATGCTTGCATAAATAGAACTGAACTTAAAAAATTATTGGCTAAATGGAGTAAGCAATCTCTAAATGATAGAACGAAACCTGACCCTGCTTTTGCTACGTCACCTATCTTTGTTACTGATAAGGATTATGAATTCTCTGTTGATCCTAATATAATTACTTTGGTTGAATCTGATCCTTTTCATGGTTATGAATCTGAAACTGTTGTGGCACATCTTACTAAATTAAATGATATAGCTACCCTGTTTACTAAAGATGAGAGAACTCGTTACTTTTATATCCTTAAAATATTTCTGTTCTCATTAAAGGGTGATGCTAAGATATGGTTTAATTCTCTTGATCCTGGTTGTGTGCGTAGTCCCCAGGATATGATTTATTACTTCTCTGCTAAATATTTCCCTGCTCATAAGAAACAAGCTGCTTTAAGGGATATATATAACTTTGTGCAAATTGAAGAAGAGAGTCTCCCACAAGCTTGGGGGAGGCTTCTCCAATTACTTAATGCTTTGCCTGGTCATCCTCTTAAGAAAAATGAAATACTTGATATCTTTTATAATGGACTAACCGATGCCTCCAGAGATTACCTGGATAGTTGTGCTGGTTCTGTTTTCAGGGAAAGAACACCGGATGAAGCTAAAATTCTATTGAATAATATGTTGACAAATGAAAATAATTGGACACCTCCGGAGCCAATTCCTGAGCCTATTCCTAAACCAACTCCGAAGAAGAGGGGTATTCTATTTCTCAGTCCTGAAGATATGCAAGAGGCAAAGAAATCTATGAAATAAAAGGGTATTAAAGCTGAAGATGTTAAGAATTTTCCTCCTATTGATGAAATACACGGTCTTAATTTACCGCCTGTTGAAGAAACATATAATCCAAATCTATTACCTATTGAAGAAACTCATGGTCTTGATAACCCGACACAGGTAGTAAAGGTAAATTCTCTCTATAGATATGATAAAGCTGTAATCCCATTCACTAAAATTGCTAGCCCATGCTTAGATGAGTTTGATAAATTTATGGCTAGGCAAGAAGATTTTAATGCTTATTTCGGTAGACAATTGAAATACAATTCAAATATGCTTGGACACTTGGGTGATTATATGGCTAATGTTAAAGGTGAACTTAAACTTATTAGTAAACATGCTTCTATGGTTACCACTCAAGTAGAACAAGTACTTAAAGCTCAGAATGATTTGCTCAATGAATTGAACAATAATAATAATGATAATGATGTTAGAGTGGCTACTAGAACTGGTAGAATGACTCAGGAACCTTCGTATCCTGAAGGCCATCCTAAGAGAATTGAGCAAGATTCTCAGAGAAATAATTTAGATGCACCTAGTTCTTCTAAAAAGAAGAAAAAGAAAAATGATAGGACTTTGCATGCTTCTAGTGATCCTATTGTCGAAACACCTGAGAATCCAAATGATATTTCTATATCTGATGCTGAAACTCAATCTGGTAATGAACCTGAAACTAGTGATAACGTTAATGATAATGTTCATGATGATGCTCAACCTAGTAATGATAATGATATAGAAACTGAACCCACAATCAAAGAATCAACGTTATGATAAGAAAGATTTTGTTGCTAGGAAACACGATAAAGAAAGAGAGCCTTGGGTTCAGAAACCCATGCCCATTCCTCCTAAACCATCCAAGAAAAAGGATGATGAGGATTTTGAGCGCTTTGCTGAAATGATTAGACCTATCTTTTTACGTATGCGATTAACTGATATGCTCAAAACCAATCCTTATGCTAAGTATATGAAAGATATTATTACAAATAAAAGAAAGATACCGGAAGCTGAAATTTCCACCATGCTTGCTAATTATACTTTTAAGGGTGGAATACCAAAGAAACTTGGAGATCCAGGAGTACCCACTATACCATGCTCCATTAAAAGAAACTATGTTAAAACTGCTTTATGTGATCTTGGAGCCGGTGTTAGTGTTATGCCTCTCTCTTTATATCATAGACTTGATTTGAATAAGTTGACACCTACTGAAATATCTTTGCAAATGGCTGATAAATCAACTGCTATACCTATCGGTATTTGTGAGGATGTGCCTGTTGTAGTTGCAAACGTTACTATTTTAACGGACTTTGTTATTCTTGATATTCCCGAGGACGATAGTATGTCTATTATTATTGGAAGACCCTTTTTGAATACTGCTGTGGCTGTTATTGATTGCACTAAAGGCAATGACACTTTTCAGGTTAATGGTAATGAGCATACGGTACACTTTCCGAGGAAACAACCTCAAGTTCATAGTATCAACTCTATTGGAAAAATTCCATCAATTATATTTGGAGGTTTTGAATTTCCTCTTCCTACTGTCAAGAAGAAATATGATATTCTTATTATTGGGGATGTGCATATCCCCGTTGAGGTAACATAGTGTTATTCGAAATTTCTCCGGTTCCATGTTATTCGGAATGAGTTCGTTAACAAGACTTGATCAACCTTGTTAGTGGATTCCTTTTGATGACCATGAGATGGATGAAACTAGAAGGCATAACCTTCTGTACCCCACTTTTACTTTCTGTTATTTATATTAAATAAAATAAAATAAATATTTTTCTGTCTGTTATCTGATTATCCGTGCAATATAAAAATACCTCAAAAATAAAAGTTCTCCAAATGCCCTGAAAATTAAATATGTTTTTTTCTAGAATATTTGAGGATTTATGGAACTGAGAACACACCAGGGGGGCCAACCACCTTGCCACAAGGGTGGAGGGCCCGCCCACCCCTCTAGGGCGCGCCCCCTGCTTCATGGGCCCACGGTGGCCCTCCTCCACTTATTCCTGCACCCACACACTCCTTCTTCCTCCCCCAAACACGAATATCCAGCTCAAGCACGAGTTCTAGCTCATTTTGCTGCCATTTTCGATCTCCTTGCTCAAAGCACCTCTCACAAAACTGCTTGGGGAGATTGTTCCTTGGTATGCGACTCCTCCATTGGTCCAATTAGTTTTTGTTCTAGTGCTTTATTCATTGCAAATTTTTGCTGTTTAGGTGACCCTATTCTTGAGCTTGCATGTCAAATTTATATGGTCAAAAGTAGTTTTGATGCATGATATAGGCCCTAGGCACTTGTAGGAGTAGTTGCTATCAATATTATTGAGTTTCGTTTACTTTTATTTTGAAGTTACTAAAAAATTTCAGAATTTTCCAGAAGAAGAAAAATGCTTAGGAAAATGTTCCAATGTGGTTCTTCAAAGAAGCAAGGACCCAGGCTTGCAATGCATGATGCTGATGAAGAGCCACCAAGAGACGCTCCAGTGCGTCCTTGTGAGTGGCCTTCTGAAAATTTTATGGATCAAGCAGGAATAAAAGAAGAATTCAACGCATATTTGCGTAACGCTGATCTCGTGAGCTTCGAGGAAGAGAAGTGCAGTCAGTATCATAATATCACTAGCTCCTTTGTGAGGAGGTTTGAATTTTCAACTTCACGTAATTCTCCAACTGTCCTGTTTGATCTTTATGATAAATCTTATACCATGGACTTAGAGGATTTTACCACTGCATGCAAACTTCCACAATGGGGTAGTATAAGAGATCCTCGCAAATATGAATTTAGAGATTTTCTTGCTAGCATAACTGTGGGAGAATCTAGAGATATTACACAAGCCATCATAGGGAGCATTCACTTTCCTGCTATACATTATTTTGCTCTCTTCATAGGTAGATGCATAAATGGTAATGATGAGGCATGTCACATGTGTGTCCCTGACCTCAGTATTCTTAGGAGTGCTGTGATAGGAGACAAATCATATAATTTGGGAGCCATTGTTGCACGTAGGTTGCATCTTAATAGACGTAATGGAGATTTCTTTGGTGGAATTGATGCAACCCATATAGCTAATTTTCTTGGTATAGATGTGCGTGAAGATGATATTGAATTACCTCCTGCCTACCTAGATTTTAATGCTATGGTTCACCACTAGTTTGTCGAGAGGAACGAATCACCTCTCCAGTATCGACTAATCTTTGACAGACGCCGTGCTGTCCGTATTACTCTCCCTGCTCCTGCTTTCTTTGATTATCAGGCAAGAGGAGGATATACTATTACCAGAGAGGAGGCAGATGAGTACGATAGGAGAGAGGAGGCTGCTCGTCGCCACGCTGCAGCTCAGCAGGTGATAGCTGCTGCATCACAGTATGACCCCAACAACTATTATTATGGATATCCGCCAGGCTAGCCGTGGCCATAGACCAACTTAGGCCAAAAGCATAAGCTTAGGGGAGTACATATTTCTCACCGACATTACATTTATGCTCACACACTCATTGCTAGATGTCGGTGCTCATACTTTTTCATTGTATCATCCATGCTAGTTTATTTTTCTTTTTTTGCCTTCTTCTTGTGTGTTTAATAAACCTTAATAAAAACCCAAAAAAAATTAGTTGTAGCTTTTAATTAGTTCACTTTCCATGCATGTAGTAGTAATTAAAAAGAAAATCCAAAAAGATTTCCTGTTCTTCTTTTGCTTGTTGGGAGCTTTCCCATGTAAATAGTTTTATTTCTTTTCTTTCCTTTGGGGGTCGATAGGAGAAGACCATAATTAAGTTGTTGAAGAGGCTCTTATATGCATTATTGTTGATCTGACAAAAGAGCCCATATTGCCTTGTCTTCTCCTGTTTATTGAATGCTTGCAGATTCCAGCTTAGTCCAATACACGTGCACTATTATTATTATTCACACTATTCAGTCATGCAAGTGAAAGGCAATTATGATGATATAAGATGGACTGGCTGAGATGAGAAAAGCTGGTATGAACTTGACCTCTTTTGTTTTTGTAAATATTATTAGTTCATCGTTCCTGATTCAGCCTATTATGAATAAACATGTTTGCAATGACAACTAGAGATCATAGTTTCTTGTGCCATGCTTGATTAGCTATGAGTTATAATGGTTTACCTTGCATGCCCACATGCTATTAAAATGGTTATGATGTGGTATGATAGGGTGGTATCCTCCTCTGAATGATTTAAGTGACTTGACTTGGCACATGTTCACGCATGTAGTTGAAACAAAATCAACATAGCCTTCACGATATTTATGTTCATGGTGGATTATATCCTACTCATGCTTGCATTCGATGTTGATTAATTTTAATGCATGTTCATGACTGTTGTCGCTCTCTAGCTGGTCGCTTCCCAGTCTTTTGCTAGCCTTCACCTGTACTAAGCGGGAATACTGCTTGTGCATCCAAACTCCTTAAACCCCAAAGTTATTCCACATGAGTCCACTATACCTACCTATGAAAGTGCAACTATCCCTGGGTGGTTTTGGTAATTTTGGTAATTCCTAACAACATATAGCTCATTGAGCTAACATTATTCCAAGATTAATATTTCAGGAAAAGCTCAATGAATGGCATGGCATGGATGAGGAAAGTGGATCCCTCAAAATTCTAAGGACAAAAAGTTTGTCTCAAGCTTGAAGCTCAAGACTCTACATTTTATATTTTAGTGATCCAAGATCACATTGAGTCTATAGGAAAAGCCAATACTATCAAGGAGGGATGAGGTGTTGCTTAATGGCTTGCTTGCTCAAAATGCTTAGTGATATGCTCCAAACCCTCAACTACTTCCCACATCCACATATGACTAAAACCAAAAAGTCAAACTCGGCCCCACGCTATCCGGCGCCACCGAGTTTCAAATGTCATAGCCACTACCACAAACCCTAGGCAAATCGGTCTCACCGATAGGGATCTCAGTTTAACCGAGATGGGATTGCAATCTCTCTATTTCCCTTCGTAACGTTTCGGTCTTACCGAGATGAGCGATCGGTCCCACCGAGATTACAATGTAAACTCTCCGTTTCCCTTTTGTAACATTTTGGTCTCACCGAGATGAGCGAATCGGTCCCACCGAGTTTACCTGACCAACTCTCTGGTTAGCTTATTACCAAAATCGGTCCCACCGAGTTTGTGTAATCGGTCACACCGAGATTACGTTATGCCCTAACCCTAACCATATCGTTCCTACCGAGTTGCATCTCAGTCCCACCGAAAATCCTAACGGTCACTAGGTTTGCTGAATCGGTCCGACCGAGTTTAACCATTCGGTCCCACCGAGTTTGGCAAATTGTGTGTAACGGTTAGATTTTGTGTGGAGGCTATATATACCCCTCCACCCACTCTTCATTCGTGGAGAGAGCCATCAGAACATACCTACACTTCCAATACACATTTTCTGAGAGAGAACCACCTACACTTGTGTTGAGGTCAAGATATTCCATTCCAACCATATGAATCTTGATCTCTAGCCTTCCCCAAGTTGCTTTCCGCTCAAATCTTCTTTCCACCAAATCCAAATCCTGTGAGAGAGAGAGAGTTGAGTGTTGGGGAGACTATCATTTGAAGCACAAGAGCAAGGAGTTCATCATCAACACACCATTTGTTACTTCTTGGAGAGTGGTGTCTCCTAGATTGGCTAGGTGTCACTTGGGAGCCTCCGACAAGATTGTGGAGTTGAACCAAGGAGTTTGTAAGGGCAAGGAGATCGCCTACTTCGTGAAGATCTACCGCTGGTGAGGCAAGTCCTTCGTGGGCGACGACCGTGATGGAATAGACAAGGTTGCTTCTTCATGGACCCTTCATGGGTGGAGCCCTCCGTGGACTCGCGCAACCGTTACCCTCCGTGGGTTGAAGTCTCCATCAACGTGGATGTACGATAGCACCACATATCGGAACGACGACAAAAACATCCGTGTCTCCAATTGCGTTTGAATCCTCCAAACCCTTCCCTTTACATTCTTGCAAGTTGCATGCTTCACTTTCCGCTGCTCATATACTCTTTTGCATGCTTGCTTGAATTGTGTGGAGATTGCTTAACTTGTGCTAAGATAGCTAAAATCTGCCAAGAACTAAAATTGGGAAAAGGCTAGATTTTTATTTGGTCAAGTAGTCTAATCACCCCCCTCTAGACATACTTTCGATCCTACAAGTGGTATCAGAGCTTTGGTTTCCATTTGCTTTGATTTCCATAGCTTTTGGTGATCATAGCCTTGGTTTCACAACCTAGGAGAGTATGGCGTCTAGCGAGGGAAATTATCACCGTAGAGGTCCTTATTTTGATGGCACTAATTTTGCTAGTTGGAAGCATAAGATGAAAATGCATATTCTTGGACATAACCCCGCCGTTTCGGCTATTGTGTGTATTGGCTTGCAAGGTGAATTCTTTGATGGGAAAGAACCGAACCGTGAAGCTACCGCGGAAGAGTTGAAAATGCTGCAATACAACGCTCAAGCTTGTGATATCCTCTTCAACGGATTGTGCCCCGAAGAATTCAACATAATCAGCCGTCTTGAGAATGCAAAGGAAATTTGGGATACTTTGATTGATATGCATGAAGGTACCGACTCCGTCAAGGAATCCAAATTGGATGTGCTTCAAAGTCAACTTGACAAGTTCAAAATGAAGGATGGTGAAGGTGTCGCTGAAATGTACTCTAGGCTTGCTCTTATCACAAATGAGATTGCCGGCTTAGGGAGTGAAGAGATGACCAATAGATTCATCATCAAGAAGATCCTAAGAGCCTTGGATGGAAAATATGATACCGTGTGCACATTGATCCAAATGATGCCCAATTACAAAGATCTCAAGCCAGCGGAAGTCATCGGAAGAATTGTTGCTCATGAGATGTCACTCAAGGATAAAGAGGAACTTCACAACAAATCAAGTGGTGCTTACAAAGCCTCATGTGAAGCCCCCACATCATCGAGTGATAAACAAACCTTCAATGAAGAATTGAGCTTAATGGTGAAGAACTTCAACAAGTTCTACAAGACTAGAAGCAAAGAGAGAAGCTCCAAGTCAAGGTCCTACAATGACAAAAGATCTTCTAGTCGAGAGCAAAACTGCTACAATTGTGGAAGGCCCGGACACTATTCCAATGATGTACGGCCCCCTACAAGAGAAGAGAAGATTCTCCCAAGAGAAGAAGTAGAAGAGAAGAATCACCATCTAGAGAAAGAAGGAGTAGAGATGATCGTTATGAACGAAGACTCTCACGGAGAGGCAAGGATTCAGAAAGAAAGGACAAGTCATCAAGGAGCTACACAAAACGAAGACATCAAGCTCATGTTGGTGAATGGGTATCCGGCTCCGACTCTGACAACCACTCCGAGAGAGGCTATCACTCCGACTCCGAATATACTCAAGATGAAGGTGTTACCGGTCTAGCAGTTCTAACAACCAAATCCTACGACATATTTGACTCACCAAATGAAGGAGTTGGAACATGCTTCATGGCTAAAGGCCCAAAGGTATCACACCCCGAGTATGTTGATTTCAATAGTGATGAAGATGACTTGTTAGGTGATGATGATTTACTTGTTGACAACTCTAGTGATGAATACTACGATGAAACGTCAATTAATCATGCTAATCAAGATAAAATGAATGACAATGATAAGGAGAAGATTGAGTCTCTAACTAAAGAACTAAACACTCTTAAGTTAGCTCATCAAACTATCTTAGGAGATCATCGAGAACTTTTAAGGAGCACCTCTGTTTCAAAATATTATTCACCTCTGTTTCAAAACCGAGCTCTGGCACCTCTACAAATCCCTTCTTCCCTCTGCGAAGGGCCTATCTATTTACTTTTATGCTGAGTCATCATCCTCTTATTAAAAAGCACCAGTTGGAGAGCACTGCTGTCATTTGCATTCATTATTGTTAGTTTACATTGAGTATGACTTGACTGGATCTCTTTTACCATGAATTACAATGTCTAGTCAGTCCTTGGTCTTTAAAGGTGCTCTGAATTTATGTTTTGCGGTCTCAGAAAGGGCTAGCGAGATACCACCTTGTTATATCATATTATGATTGTTTTGAGAAAGTGTTGTCATCCAAGTTTTATTATTATGGCTTGCTAGTTGATTATGCTATTGATATGAGTAACCTGAGACCTATGCGTTATTGCGAATGTGGTTAGTAATAATCTTTGCTGAAAAATTGAATGCTGGCTTTACATATTTACAACAACAAGAGCAAACAGAGTTTGTAAAAGTTTTTCTTTATCACTTTCAGTTTGTCAACTGAATTGCTTGAGGACAAGCAAAGGTTTAAACTTGGGGGAGTTGATACGTCTCCAACGTATGTACTTTTACAAACACTTTTGCCCTTGTTTTGGACTCTAACTTGCATGATTTGAATGGAACTAACCCGGACTGACGCTGTTTTCAGCAGAATTACCATGGTGTTATTTACGTGCAGGAGCAAACGTTCTCGGAATTACCCGAAGCTTCACGGAGACACTTTTCAGAAAATACAAAAAATACCTGCCAAAGATGAAGGCCAGGGGGGCCACCACCTTGCCATGAGGGTGGGGGCGCGCCCCCTACCTCGTTGGCCCCCCCTGTTGCCTCTCCGACTCCAACTCCACCTCCATATATTGAGTTTCGGGGAGAAAAAAATCAGGGAGAAGAAATAATCATGTTTTACGATACGGAGCCGCCGCCAAGCCCTAAAACCTCTCGGAGGGCTGATCCGGAGTCCGTTCGGGGCTCCGAAGAGGGGAATCTGTCGCCATCGTCCTCACCAACCATCCTCCATCACCAATTTCATGATGCTCACCGCCGTGCATGAGTAATTCCATCGTAGGCTTGCTGGACGGTGATGGGTTGGATGAGATCTATCATGTAATCGAGTTAGTTTTGTTAGGGTTTGATCCCTAGTGTCCACTATGTTCTGAGATTGATGTTGCTATGACTTTGCTATGCTTAATGCTTGTCACTAGGGCCCGAGTGCCATGATTTCAGATCTGAACCTATTATGTTTTCATCAATATATGAGTGTTCTTGATCCTATCTTGCAAGTCTATAGTCACCTATTATGTGTTATGATCCGTTAACCCCTAAGTGATAATAATCGGGACACTTACGGTGATGACCGTAGTTTGAGGAGTTCATGTATTCACCATGTGTTAATGCTTTGTTCCGGTTCTCTATTAAAAGGAGGCCTTAATATCCCTTAGTTTCCGTAAGGACCCCGCTGCCACGGGAGGGTAGGACAAAAGATGTCATGCAAGTTCTTTTCCATAAGCACGTATGACTATATTCGGAATACATGCCTACATTATATCAATGAACTGGAGCTAGTTCTGTGTCACCCTAGGTTATGACTGTTACATGATGAACCGCATCCGACATAATTCTCCATCACCGATCCATTGCCTACGAGCTTTCCATATATTGTTCTTCGCTTATTTACTTTTCTGTTGCTATTGCTATCATCACTACAAAATACCAAAAACATTGCTTTTACTACTGTTACCTTTCGCTACCGTTATCACCACTATCATATTACTTTGCTACTAAACACTTTGCTGCAGATATTAAGTTTCCAAGTGTGGTTGAATTGACAATTCAGCTGCTAATACTTGAGAATATTCTTTGGCTCCCCTTGTGTCGAATCAATAAATTTGGGTTGAATACTCTACCCTCGAAAACTCTTGCGATCCCCTATACTTGTGGGTTATCATACTTACGCTACTTTGCTGCATCATCCCTTCCTCTTCGGGTAAAACCAACACAGTGCTCAAGAGGTAGCAAGGGTCGACCTTGAACACTTGTGTTCATGCTCAGGAAACAATGTAGAATTTTTCATGGAAGTTTCTCAAAAATAATTATCCCCTATTTTATATCCATTGTATTACAAAAATAATTTGCCAAGGTTTGTCTTTAGAATGTTTAAATTGCTTGTTTGGTGTGTGCAGCAGAAAAAACGGAAACTTTTGCTGTAGTATTTGAATTTTCATTTTTTACTGGAGCACGATAAAATCTTGAAATTTTTACATAGTACTGATAGGCAATTTTTATATATTTTCCCAATTTTTTTTAGAATTTTTGAAGTTACAGAAGTATACGAAAGTTCCAGATTGCTATAGACTGTCCTGTTCTTGACATATTCTGTTTTGTATGTGTTGTTCACTTATTTTGATGAATCTATGGGTAGTATCTGGGGGTATGAACCATGGTGAAGTTGGAACACAGTAGATATAATGCTAATATGAAATTGGAATGAGTTTACAACAGTACCTAAAGGTAGTGATTTGCTTTATTATACTAACAGATCTCACAAAGTTTTTGTTAAGTTTTGTGTGGATGAAGTGTTCGAAGAACGAGGAGTTGCCGATATGAGAAGAATAAGGATAGGGAAGAGTTCAATATTGGGGATGCCCAAGGCACTACAAGTAAATATTTCAGGGATACTCAAGCATCTAAGCTTGGGGATGCCCCGGTTGGCATCCCATCTTTCTTCTTCAACAATAATTATCGGTATACCTCGGTTTTTGTTTTGTTCACATGATATGCGTCTTTTGTGTTTATTTCTCTTTTATTTTCCTATATGCTCCATGCTAGTGTGAGATAGCCCTTCATTGATTTGCAGAATGCTCTTTGTGGTTCACTTAAATCTTTTGAGTATGCCTTTATGGAATGCTCTTTGTGCTCCACTTAAATCTTTTGAGTACGACTTTATAGAATGCTTCCTGTGCTTCACTTACATATTTTGAGCTTAGATGTTGGTTAATCTATATTAATTGTAGAATTCTCCATGAACTTCACTTATATCTTTTGCAGTATGAATAAGACTATCATCGGAATTGGGCTTGGAAGAGTATCATTATAATATCATGCCTAGCTAAAAAGGCATTAAAGAAAATCGCTTGTTGGGAGACAACCCAATATTTATCCTTACTGTTTTTGTGTATTCACATGATTAAGTTACTGTCGTAATCATGTTTTATAGATTTTGTTCCAATAAAGTGCCAAGTAAGACCTTTGGGATTGCTTACGGTGATAGTTGATTTAATCTTGATGAAAAACAGAAACTTTTGCGCTCATTGCAAGAATTTTAAAAAATCACAGAAGCCTGATTTTGATCTGATTTTTTTACACAAGATTGACATACAAATTTCCTAGGTTGTCCTAATTTTTCATAATTTTTGGAGTAGCATAAGTATGGTTGTTGTTCAGATCATTACAGACTGTTCTGTTTCTGGCAGATTCTGTTTTAATGCATAGTTTGCTTGTTTTCTAGTTTCTATGGCTTATATTGCTCAATATAAATTGTAGAAACGATATGGTACAGTAGGAATTGTGTGAGAACAGTTATGAATCTTGTCTTTGACAGTACCAAAGTGAATGATTTACTCTTTATCATACTAACCCATCTCACGAAGTTCCGTTAAGTTTTGTGTGATTGAAGTTTTCAAGTTTTGGGTGCGACATTGATACGAGGAGAATAAGGAGCGGAAATACCCTAAGCTTGGGGATGCCCAAGGCACCCCAAGGTAATATTCAAGGAAGACTCAAGCGCCTAAGCTTGGGGATGCCCCAGAAGGCATCCCCTCTTTCGTCTTCAAAACCATCGGTATACCTTACTCGGTGCTATATTTTTATTCATCACATGATATGTGTTTTGCTTGGTGTGTATTTTCATTTTACTTGCTGTTTGAATAAAATCATTGGATCTGAAATCTTGAATGAGAGAGAGTCCTCCCATGGCTAGTTAATTATTTGACTACTCAGTGTTCTTCACTTATATCTTTTTGGAGTAGTTTCTCATTTACTCCCGTGCTTCACTTATATCCTATGAGTAAATGGTTGAATGAATTGAATATCACAGATCTGAAATTATATATGCCTCATATGCTTATCCCATGGGGAGTAATGACTTCACTTATAAGAAGTATAGGTGGTAAAATTTATTGAAAGTTAGCAAACTCAACATTGGTCACTTGAACAATTCATAAAAGAATATTGCAGGAAGAGAGATTTCACATAGAAATATACTATCTTGGACATCTTCTATGATTGTGATCCCCATTAATTATTTGCAAACTTGAGCAAATTAGTTTAAGTTGGACAAGGAAGACAACGTAATGAGTTATGTTTGGGTATATTTGCATATAAGTTATATTGTTATGGATCCTCTAACATGTGGTGCTTGCTTAGGATCTTTTCCTAGCCAAAAATTTTGTACTAAGTAGAGATACTACTTGTGTATCCAAAATCCTTAAACCTAGTTTCATGCCATGAGTGTCCACCATATCTACCTATGGATTGAATAAGGTCCTTCAAGTAAGTTGTCATCTGTGCAAAAAGCAATAAAAATTGCTTCGAAATATGTATGATCTTTTATTGTAAGGGAAAATAAGCATTATACGAACTTGTGGCAGTAAAGAAATAAAAGCGACGGACTGCATAATAAAGGTTTCTATCACAAAGGGCAATACAATATGACGTTCCTTTGCATTAAGGGTTTGCACATCTAACATTTAAAAGCGCATGAAAACCTCTACTTCCCTCTGCAAAGGGCATATATTTTACTGTCATGTATTTACTTTTATGCAAGAGTCAATAGTATCCCTTCCTTTTTCAACCTCAATTATTCTTTAGTTGGCAAGCATCATGTGGTGGGGAAAGATCCAAGCATATATGGCCATTCAAATATATTTGATCATGAATAATTATTGTTGACAATTATCTATATGATAAATAAGTTGGGAGGCAAAACATTAAGCCCCTATCTTTCTCTATGTTTGATGGATGCTATTTGTTCTAAAAATATGCTTTGAGTGTTAGCAATCATGGAAGACTATATGATAGTTGAGTATGTGGAATTTTCTAAATCTAAGCTCTTACATAGACCCTTCATGAAAATAAGATGAATTGCAATTATTTGATGACTAAGAACATGGTTTGTTAGTTTTCAAGAAACTTTATGGTCTATACTTTAACTTGTGAATAGCTTGCTACTTGATCATGAGAAGTTTTATGAGATGAGCTACTGTTTATGATATATAATGATGCTAGAAAAGTGTTTGGAACTATCATTGATCAAACTTATACACTATGCTATCATTCATACTTCATAAATTATTTCTTTTATTATTTTCCTACTCGAGGACGAGCAAGAATTAAGCTTGGGGATGCTGATACGTCTCCGGCGTATCTATAATTTATGAAGTATTCATGCCATGTTTATAACAATCTTATATGGTTTTGGTATGATTTGATTAGAACTAACCCGTACTAACGTTGTTTTCAGCAGAACTACCGTGTTGTCGTTTTTTGTGGAGAAGTAAAAGTTCTCAGAATGGGCTAAAAATTTACGGATATTATTTTTGGAAAATATAAAAGAATACTGGAATGAAAAGATACCAGAGAGGAGTCCTGGGGTAACCACAAGGGTGGGGGCACCCCCATCCCCTAGGGCGCGCCCCTTCCTTGTCGTCGCCTCGTGGTCCCCCTTGACTTGTCCCTGACGCCAACACCTCCTATAAATCCCAAAAACCTCAGATATAAACCTAGATTGGGAGTTCCGCCGCCATAAGCCTCTATAGCCACAAAAAACCAATCTAGGCCCTCTTTGACACCCTGCGGGAGGGGGCCATCATCACCGGAGGCCATGGAGGAGGATCCCAGAGGGGGCCATCATCGCCATGGAGGCCAAGGACCAGAGGGAGAACCTATTCCCATCTAGGGGTGAGGCCATGGAGGAGGAAGCCGAAGGGGGAGAACCTCTTCCCTCTCTCTTGGTGGCGCCGGAGTGCCATCGGGGGAACCATCGCCGCGGTGATCGTCTTCATCAACATCACCATCTTCATCACGTTCCTCATCTCTGTTCGGCGGTCCAATCTCTCGCACCCAACTGTAATCCCCTACTTGAATATGGTGCTTTATGCCACATATTATGATCCAATGATGTGTTGCCATCCTATGATGTTTTGAGTAGATTTCCTTTTTCTTTTGGGTTGATTGATGATCTAGATTGGTTTGAGTTGTATGTTTTATTTTGGTGTTGTCCTATGGTGCCTTCCGTGCTATGCACACGTGAAGGATTCCCACTGTAGGGTGTTGCAATACGTTCATGATTCGCTTATAGTGGGTTGCTAGAGTGACAGAAGCTTAAACCCGAGTAAGGAGGTTGTTGCGTATGGGATAAAGTGGACTTGATACTTTAATGCTATGGTTGGGTTTTACCTTAATGATCTTTAGTAGTTGCATATGCTTGCTAGAGTTCCAACCATAAGTGCATATGATCCAAGAAGATAAAGTATGTTAGCTTATGCCTCTCCCTCATATGAAATTGCAATAATGATTACCAATCTTGCTAACAATTGCCTAGGAAAATTCCACACACCGATCCATCATTATTCCACACTCGTTATTTATAATATATAGTAATATATTCTAACTTTATATTAACAGCACCTACTTTTGTATTTTAGTTCTCCGATATCATGCAAAGGTACCCTCTTCATACCCACAACGTAGTTTTATTTCTCATTTCTAGTCGGAAGCAAACGTTCGGTGTACGTAGAGTCGTATTATTTACAGATAGGACTTGAGAGAATATTGATCTTACCTTTAGCTCCTTGTGGGTTTGACACTCCATACTTATCACTTCCACACCTTTGTAAATTGCTATGATGATTCCTTGCACTTGGGGATTATCAAGGTCCTAATGATTTACCAAACCTATAAGTCAGAAAACCAAAGAAAATGGGCCTTGCACGAGCTCGTCCGCACCCTGATTCGTGCACCCTCGGCGGCATGGTTAGACACATCGATCATGTTGGAGCAACATGACCAGTAGGTGTTTGATCTAAGCCGACGCCTAGCTGCCATGGTCCTCGACCCCATAGTGGACGGATGCTGACTGCACAAGGTTCTAATGGACGACGACAATAGATTAAACCTCATTTACGAGGGAACGTTGAAAAAATGCAATTCGACATAACTCACATCCAGTAAATGTCAATTACATTCAAAGGGATCATCCCTGGCAGGGAAGCACGATGCAAGGGAAAGATCACCCTCGATGTGGTCTTCGGCACTCCCGAGAACTATCGGTCTGAGGTATTGGCCTTCCATGTCGCTCCCTTCCGAAGTGGCTACCACGCCGTGCTGGATGGTACTTCTTGAGCTTGCGTTGGTTTTTCCCTTGAAGAGGAAAGGGTGATGCAAAAAAGTAGAGATAAGTATTTCCCTCAATTAGTGAACCAAGGTATCTATCGAGTAGGAGGTACAAGCAAGTCTCCAATCTATGCACCTACACAAACAATCAAACACTTGCACCCAACGCTATAAAGGGGTTTTCAATCCCTTCACGGTCAATTGCAAAGGTGAGATCTGATAGAGATAGGTATAAAAGATTACTAAAACGTAAAACTAAATAAAAGTAAATAAATTGCAGCAAGGTATTTTTGGGTTTTTTGGTTTATAGATATGAAAATAATGATGGAAAATAGACCCAGGGGCCATAGGTTTCAATAGACGCTTCTCTTTTGAAGGCAAATAATACGGTGGGTGAACAAATTACTGTCGAGCAACTGATAGAAAAGTGCAAAGTTATGACGATATCCAAGGAATGATTATGCATATAGGCATCACGTCCATGTCAAGTAGACCGATACGATTCTGCATCTACTACTATTACTCCACACATCGACCGCTATCTAGCATGCACCTAGAGTATTAAGTTCATAAAGAACGGAGTAACGCCTTTAGTAAGATGACATGATGTAGAGGGATAAACTCAAGAAATATGATGAAAACCCCATCCTTTTATCCTTGATGGAAACAATACAATACGTGCCTCACTACCCCTACTTTGTCATTTGGTGAGGACACCACAAGATTGAACCCAAAACTAAGCACCTCTCCCATTGCAAGATATACCAATCTAGTTGGCCAAACCAAACCGACAATTCGAAGGGAAATACAAAGATATCAAAACATCCATATAAGAATTCAGAGAAGATTCAAATAATATTCATAGATAATCTGATCATAAATCCACAATTTATCATATCTCGACAAACACACCGCAATAGAATATTACATCGGATAGAACTCCAAGAACATCGAGGAGAACATGGTATTGAAGAACATAGAGAGAGAAGAAGCCATCTAGCTACTAGCTATGGACCCATAGGTCTGAGGTAAACTACTCACGCTTCATCAGAAGGGAAATAGGGTTGATGTACATGCCCTCCGTGATCTAATCCCCCTCCGGAAGATCGTTGGAAAAGGCCCCAAGATGGGATCTCATGGGAACAGAAGGTTGCGGCGGCGGAAAAGTATTTTCGTGGCTTGTTCTAAGGGTTTGGGAATATTTGGAATTTATAGGATGAAGAGGGACGTCGATGGACTCCCGAGGGGGCCATAAGCTAGGGGGCGTGCCTGAAAGTGCGTTATATCGATTAGAGGGGGGTGCATAGGTGATTTTTATGAATTCTTCACTAAGAAATTTGCGGGTGAGGAAATTCCTGAGTGAAGAACTACTTGCAGCGGAATAAGTACTCAGAAGTAAACATAACAGAACAAGAGCATGGTCTTCATGATGAAATGAAAACAAGTACAGAGTATAGAAAGCGTAAACACAGGATAAACAGAATGAAGACAAACATGCTGAAGAAATTGAGCTGAGGAAATAGAGAAAGTCTTCAGCCAAAGTCTTCAAACAGATATGAACAAGCACACAACAGAGAGATGAGGAAATAGAAGGGTTGATGAATTGGGACCAGGTAGCTTGGTGAAGACAATGATTTGGTAGACCAGTTCCAATAGCTGTGATAGTTGTACGTCTGGTTAGGGTGGCTAGGTATTTAAACCTGAGGACACATAGTCCCGGACACCCAGTCCTGAACACGCAGCTCGGGACACTTAGTCCTCACTGTATTCCCCTTGAGCTAAGGTCACACAGACCTCACCCAATCACTCGTGGTAAGTCTTCAGGTGACTTCCAAACCTTCACAGACTCGGTCACTCGACGATCCACAATTTCCTCTTGGATGCTCTAGACCATGACGCCTAACCGTCTGGAAGATGCACAGTCTTCAAAGGTAACAAGCGTCGGATCCACGTAGGATCAATCTCTTTAGTGATGCTCAATCACTTGGGGTTTGTAGGTGTTTGGGTTTGGGTTTTCCTCACTTGATGATTTTCACTCAAAGTCCTCGGAGGACGGGATGCTCTCAAATGACAAGTGTCAGTTTCTCTCGGAGCAGCCAACCAGCTAGTGGTTGTAGGGGGCGGCTATTTATAGCCTAGGGATCAGCCCGGCATGATAAGACATAAATGCCCTTCAATGATACGACCGTTAGGTGGAAGGATATTTTGGGACAGCTGGAGCGTAGCACAGCAACGGTCGGAAATTTGACTAACAAATTCCTCAGGGCTATCATGTTCCTCACTGTGTAGGCAATCCGCACTGGCGAATTCCTAACTCCTCAGTCAGAACAAATTCCTCAGAGAACAGAAGAACTTTGTCTCTGTCACTGAAGAAATTGACCGAGCTGTATGAGATTTCCAATGGCTTCACGCGAAGGGATTGGTAGATGTAGGATTTTGAGTTGAGCATCACTTGGAATTTTCTCCTTAGTATTTCCTCGACCCCCTTTTTAACAGTACGGTGTTTCCTATGACTCAAGAAAGAGAAAAAGAAACTACAAAAAGAAAAGTCTTCATGCTTCATATTCCTCGAATGAATACCAAGTCTTCAGGATCACACCAATTTCTTCACTTTCAAAGTCTTCAGAAATCCAAAGTCTTCAGTTAAAGAACTTCATTTTTAGGGGTCGACTTTCTTTGCAAATATCGAACTCCTCATAGACTTATAGACCTGTATACACTCACAAACGCATCAGTCCCTTAACCTATAAGTCTTCAATACACCAAAATCACTAAGGGGCACTAGATGCACTTACAATCTCCCCCTTTTTGGTGATTGATGACAATATATGTTAAGTTTTCAACGGGGATAAAGATATGAAGTGTAAATACTAATATTGAGGATTTTGATTGCAAGATATAGAAGAAATCCCCCTGAAGATGTGCATAGTGAGGAATTTGCTTTTGAAGCAATGCACATTTTGAAGAGTAGAATCATGGAGATCTCCCCATATATCTTGTAATTCATACACGCATTTAACATATAATATGAAGAATTTAAAATGCATGATGAAATAAGGTGAATGATTTAATTCAGCATGCGTGCATTAACATTACTGAGGAATAAGCATGCAGAAGAAACTCAGCAAAAGTATCAGACCACCATAGAGTTTACGTTTACAACTCGATCCAGCAAAGTCTTCAAAAGAACGAGAGTTGGAACTTAGAAAAAAACCCGCCCATATAGGTAGACCCGTTTGAAGACTAACTCAAATTTCTCCCCCTTTGTCATCGAACGACCAAGAGGATCGAAAAATGAGGACTAACGCCCCTGAAGAAAGTCATGTTGATGGACGAGCGCCAGCGTTGTTGGGGTCATTTGTTGTTATAGGGCCTGCCGCAGTGTCGTCCAAGTCTTCATACTCGTCGGTGTCGCGAGATGAAGAATATGAGTTGGCCACCAAGGAAGGAACTTTGACCTTCTTGAATTTCTTTGCTGGAGGTGAAGACTAGTCAAAGTCCTCCTTGAGACCCATTTGCTTCAAATCTTTTTCACCATACAGATGTGATAAGATAGCCCAGGTGTGACCGAAAACTTCATGGAGGTAGTAATGGTTTTTCTTCACTGCATTATGTGTAGCAGTCATGTTGTGAAGAAGAGAACCAAACTGACACTTAACCCATTTATGGTTTTGATCCACCTTCTGGTGAAGACTAAGAAGCAGCTCATGGTCAGTCATCACCCTGGGAGCTGTGGCTTGAGGATTTGTCTTGGATGCATGTACAGCAGAATCATGAGTGGCAGAGTCATCATTGGTGGTATAAGATGCAACTTTGCGAAACTAACCATCCAATGGATGAATGCCTTCGTCAATGACAGCAGGTGCCTTGCCCTTTTCATTAGCTGAGGAATATGTCTGCTTGAGGACATCAATTGGGGGCAGGTAGCTGAGGTGATTCTGAAAATCAGCCTTATAGTTTAGTGAATACCTTGTTCTGAGGAATCTCATAATCCAAGGAGCATAAGGCTTCAACTCAAATGGAGAGAGTGCAACATTAGCCAGATTCCTGATGAAGAAATCATGATAATTGACAGGAATGCCATGTATGATGTTGAATAGCAGATTCTTCATGATGCCAACAATTTCCTCATTAGACGAGTCGTGGCCTTTGATAGGACTCATTGTCCTCGTCAGAATGCGATAGACTGTTCTGGGCACATATAGCAATTTCTTCATGAGGAATTTGGTCTTGGGGCTTGACCGGGATTCAGGGGCTTCATTAGCACTTGCATGTAATGGGTAGTGAGTTCAGGCTCCTAGAACAGACAACGAGCTCCTTCAAGGGGTGGACTGATGGGCAGGGCGTGAAGTAATTCAGAGGCCGGTGCCTTATAATGAGTGTTACCAGTCATCCAGTCCAATACCCAAGTGTTGATATCATCAGGATCGCCTGTGATGTGCAGTGTTGCATAGAACTGAAGAATAAGCTCTTCATTCCAATCAACAATGTCAGAGCAAAAGTTGAGGAGGCCTGTGTCATGAAGCACACTGAGGACAGGAGAGAAGCAAGGCATTGATTCCATGTCCACGTGAGGAATATGCTCGTGGTAGAAGACTTTATCCTTCTTGAAGAGCAGTGAAGAATAGAAATTGGCCTGGCTGGCAGTCCAGAAGCGCTTCCTCCTAAGACGAGCAAAGTCATAAGGATTGTAGTCCATGAAGAATACATGCTCTCCGAAGAAGGCATCAGCCTTGAATTTCTGCTTCTTCGAGAAAGGATCCTTTGGCTTGGGCTAAGGGGTATCGGTCAATTGCATCACCACCTCAGGAATCGCAATCTCAGGATCCACAGGCTAAGGAATGTCAGGTTCTTCTTCAGTAGCAGCCTGGGTCTTCAATTCTTTATTAACATTTTCTTCAGCACTAGTGGCTGTAATCTCTTCTTGTACAGACAGAGTGGCACGAGGTTCATCAGCTCCCATTTGTACTTCAGTAGTGACAGGGGACTGAGGAATTTGTTGGCGGGGTGTGAACAGAGGAGAATTGGGGTGCTGACTTTCCCAAAAGTTGTCGTTCAACAGCGGAGTTGTGCATCCAATGTCCAGATCTTCTTCTTCATTTATTTCTTCAATGCCGGCCTCTTCAGCAGTAAACTGAGGCATAGGCGATGAGACTATTGGGGTTGAAGGGATTGCATCCGGGTCAATTTCTTCATCCAACCGCTCTGAAGAAGCAGCAGAAGGAATGTCTTCATCAGATCCGCTTGGGATCACGTATTCTTCATCAAAAGGACCGTGTTCCTTTGATGGCATGGATGAGACAGGAACAACATCAATTGGATTTTCAAACAAGCCGGTCAACGGCTTCATCTTCTTCAGAGCTGAAGAATCTGATGCAGTTGATGCCTTCCTTTTCTTCACAGCTGCACGCTCTGCAGCCTTGGTCTTCTTCACATCTGATGCAGATGGAAGGATCAGAGTTGGTGTAGGCGCAAGAGGAGCAGAGGAATTTGGTTCAAGATCTTCAGGCACAACTGATGCAGTTGCCCCGACTTCTTCATTTTCTTCAGGCGCAACACTAGTGGTTGCCCTGGCAATTTCTTCAGCGGCTAAAATGCAGTCATCAGCCCTGGTACTAGCATTTTCTTCAGCAGCCTGAGTGTCATCAGCGGTGCTGGCATTTTCTTCAATAGGCTGAGCAGATGCCTCAGCCTGAGGATTTTCTTGTTGCATTGGGGAGGCAACATTGGAAGTGAACTTCTCAGTTAGTTTCACAAAATGGACCTTGGCTCCCAGCCAATCAGCACGGTATGCGTCAAATGCATCACTGAGTTTCTTGATCTCAGATTGAATAGTGACAAGTTCTTTAGTTGTCATAGAGACAACATTTTTCTTCAGGAAGCGCTCCTTTTTGTACTGCGCTTTCTTCAACTGCCTGGCCTTTTCAAATTTCCATTTTTCTTCCTGAATGAAGTGAGTCAACATATGACTTTGGCCAGGAGTCAACTTAAAGTTAGGCATAGGAGTGTTGGGGTCCTTGTGCCAGAGATCAATGTAATCAAGGATCAATTTTGGATCCAAAAGCAGAGGCACATTTGTGCCTTTGGCTCTAGCGGCCCTGAGTTGCATGTCCCTGATGATTTTAGCAAGTTCTTCATCATCAGCTTCGTCTTCATCAGACGACAGTTGAAAGGTGACCTGCTTCTTGTGAGGACTTGGTCGAGAGCCTCGTCCAGCAGTGGCCTTTGTCTTCAGTAGAGAGAGGCCAATTGATGAATTTGGTGCAACTGAAGAACTAGCAGAAGCTCCAAAGGCAATAGAGATGCCTGTTGTCCTTTGGCACGAGGCAAGATGTGCAGGTGCTGAGGATTTTGACAGAGGAGCTAAGGACTTTGGAGGAGCTGGTGCGGCTTGAGGAATTTGCCGCGAGGGCTTTGAAGAATCTGGCCGTGAGGGCATTGCTGAGGAACTTGGCCGTGAGGGCATTGGGGTTGAAGCACTTGGCTTATGAGCAGGCTTCTTTGGCATGGCCTTCTTTGGCTTGCTTGTAGAGGCCTCAGCAGTGGCAGCAGCAGTAGAGTCTTCATTAAATTTACTCACTGCTTCCTTAGCTACTCTGGCTAGCTTGGCCTGGCACTTGGCCCATTCATCAGGATTATCCTCACCACGCTTGAGGCTGGTGGGATCAGCTTCTTGGCCAGGTGACAATGGAGGTCTTGGGCATGGAGGATTAAGAGCGAATTTCTTCATATATTTGGGCGTAACATATCTGTATTCCCTCCATTCCCGTGCCCATCTCCTCTCTATCCTTTGGATGCGCACTTTCCGCTCATTCTTAGTTTCCTTTCCATGGGTGGCCTCATCAGGAGTGCAATAATCCTTGTAAATTTCATCTGGTATCTCAAAAGCTGTGTTGACTTCCAGCTTATTTCCTCCCTTCTGAGGTTTCTTGCCATCTGCCATTTTCTTCAGCTGAGGGTTTTGAATGATTGAATTCTCTGAAGAGGTATGCAACTTTTCGTCGAGGAACGATGCAAATGAGTTAAGTTGCTGAGAACCTAGAGATTCAGCAGCGGACATGTGTACCTGTGAACAGAGTATAGTTGCGAGGAATTTGGAGAGGTCATATGCGTTCTCAGAAGGTTTTGCAATAAGAACAAGTTTGAGGAATTTTACCAGATGAATCTTGAGGAATTTCACTAAGCATTCTTTGACTTAGGTTCCAGAGTTGTACAGATTTGAAAATCCACACAATTGAGGAATCTTGAACAAAAATGTTTCTTAGAGAAACAGATCAAGAACAAATGATATGTGAGGTGTCCAGTGTGTGAGGATTTGAAGAATAAACACCTTTGGAGGATTTGAAGAAAACATCCGAATCAACAAGGGTAGTAAAAGTAACTTTTAATTACCCTAGACGATGAACACGACGAACTGGGAAGTGTAGATTTGAAGCTCATTGGTTCAGACCTTCCACGCCCTAACTTGGCTGAGGAAGACAGCTACGGCGGTGGCAGAGAGAAGAATTCCGTGTCCGGCGTAAGTACGGCGACGACGAGGTCGAGGTAGTGAAGCTCTTCCTCACCGGTGACGTTGGAAGTAGCGGCGGCGCTAGGTTTTGAGAGATCGAGCGAGGGAGTGAGGTTGAGCGGAGTGAAAACGAAGTGAGGAAGGGAGATGGGTATTTATAGCCGAAGTGAAAAACTGCTCGCCCGAGGAAATAGGACGAACGTGCCCCTGACCCTTCTCATTCGCGTGACATGTGTCACCCACGTACTGAGAGGCGACGATCGTGTGCAATCGTGGGTGAAACGGATAAGTATTATCGTGGAAGGTGTAACGGTTTGAGCGGCAAAGGTCGAAAATTCAGATAAGATAAGTTTAAAGTTTCGTTCGCAATTTCTTCAGCTGACAAGGACACTGTGAAGATTTTGAATGAGTTTCAAATAGAACGCACATGAAGAATTTGTGAATAGACTGGGTTGAGTTTAGCATAGAGGGGGAAGGGTCCGATCACATTCACTTAGCAGAACAAGCAACTTGAAGAAATAGCAATAAGTGACTGCTGTAGAGGACATAAACGACGGAAAGAGTGAAGACACTATAAGTTGAAAAACAACTGAGGAAATTCAAAGCTGAGAAAAAACTCAAATTGAAGATTCTCAACTTTTGGTGGTGGCGTGACCCACCTTATATGAATGATGATTTCAGACACCGCGTACAATTGTCGTAGGGTTCTGAGAATCAAATTCTTCGTCAATTTCTTCACACTTGGAGTGTTATTCTTCATTGATTGAAGAAAAATGTTTCTTCATGTGTTGCACATATAAGTCATCAATTTTGCATAAGTGTTAGGATGAGTGTCCTTTTCAAAGAACATTCAAAGATTCTAAGATATTTAGCTCACACCGCAACTTGCTAAAACTCTTCTCATCCAAGGGCTTAGTGAAGATATCGGCTAGCTGTTCTTCAGTCTTCACATGCTCAATAGAGATGTCGCCCTTCAACACATGATCATGAAGAAAATGATGACGACTCTGAATTTGCTTTGTCTTCGAGTGCTGAACAGGGTTATGAGCAATCTTGATGGCTGATGTCTACTACACAACCTTCTTCTTGTAGACGTTGTTGGGCCTCCAAGTGTAGAGGTTTGTAGGACAGTAGCAAATTTCCCTCAAGTGGATGACCTAAGGTTTATCAATCCGTGGGAGGCGTAGGATGAAGATGGTCTCTCTCAAGCAACCCTGCAACCAAATAACAAAGAGTCTCTTGTGTCCCCAACAAACCCAATACAATGGTAAATTGTATAGGTGCACTAGTTCGGCGAAGATATGGTGATACAAGTGCAATATGGATAGTAGATAAAGGTTTTTGTAATCTGAAATTATAAAAACAGCAAGGTAACTAATGATAAAAGTGAGCACAAACGGTATTGCAATGCTAAGAAACAAGGCCTAGGGTTCATACTTTCACTAGTGCAAGTCCTCTCAACAATAATAACATATTTGGATCACATAACTAGCCCTCAACATGCAACAAAGAGTCACTCCAAAGTCACTAATAGCGGAGAACAAACGAAGAGATTATGGTAGGGTATGATCCACCTCAAAGTTATTCTTTCCAATCAATCCGTTGGGCTATTCCTATAAGTGTCACAAACAGCCCTAGAGTTCATACTAGAATAACACCTTAAGACACAAATCAACCAAAACCATAATGTCACCTAGATACTCCAATGTCACCTAAAGTATCCGTGGGTATGATTATACGATATGCATCACACAATCTCAGATTCATCTATTCAACCAACACATAGAACCTCAAAGAGTGCCCCAAAGTTTCTATCGGAGAATTACGACGAAAACGTGTGCAACCCCTATGCATAGGTTCATGGGCGGAACCCGCAAGTTGATCACCAAAACATACATCAAGTGAATCACGTGATATCCCATTTTCACCACAGATACGCACGGTAAGACATACATCAAGTGTTCTCAAATCTTTAAAGACTCAATCCGATAAGATAACTTCGAAGGGGAAACTCAATCTATTACAAGAGAGTAGAGGGGGAGAAGAAACATAAGATCCACTAGCAAAGCTCGCGATACATCAAGATCGTGCCAAATCAAGAACACGAGAGAGAGAGAGAGATCAAACACATAGCTACTGGTACATACCCTCAGCCCCGAGGGAAACTACTCCCGCCTCGTCATGGAGAGAACCAGGATGATGAAGATGGCCACCGGAGAGGGATTCCCCCCCTCCGGCAGGGTGCCGGAACGGGTCTAGATTGGTTTTCGGTGGCTACGGAGGCTTCTGGCGGCGGAACTCCCGATCTATTCTGCTCCCCGATTGTTTTAGGGTATATGGAGATATATAGGCGGAAGAAGTACGTCGGGGGAGCCACGAGGGGCCCACGAGGGTGGAGGGCGCGCCCAGGGGGGTCGGCGCGCCCCCTACCTCGTGGCTTCCTTGAAGCTTCCTTGACGTGGACTCTAAGTCTCCCAGGTTGCTTTCCTTCCAAAAATAAGTTCCGTGAAGTTTCAGGTCAATTGGACTCCGTTTGATTTTCCTTTTCTGCGATACTCTAAAACAAGGAAAAACAGAAACTGGCACTGGGCTCTAGGTTAATAGGTTAGTCCCAAAAATCATATAAAATAGCATATAAATGCATATAAAACATCCAAGGTTGATAATATAATAGCATGGAACAATCAAAAATTATAGATACGGTGGAGATGTATCAATGGCACTCTCACTGTCACAGTAGAGTGGCACATTCTTCATGTTGACGCTGTAGTCCTTGAGAGTTTGCTTCATCCATAGCAGTTGAGCACAGCAAGAACAAACAACAATGTACTCAGCTTCAGCAGTAGACAGTGATACGCAGTTCTGTTTCTTCGAGGACCAACCGACCAAAGATAGTCCGAGGAAATGGCATGTACCAGATGTTGACTTGCGGTCCATATGGTCACCAGCATAGTCAGAGTCTGAATATCCAATGAGATCAAAATCTGAGCCCTTCGGGTACCATAATCCAAGTGTTGGTGTGTGAGCTAGATATCGAAGAATATGCTTCACAACCATATGGTGTGATTCCTTCGGTGTAGCTTGAAATCAGGTACACATGCAAACACTAAGCATAATATCTGGCCTAGATGCACATAAGTACAATAAAGAACCAATCATGGAGCGGTATACATTTTGATCGAAGTCAATACCATTTTCATCAGTGCATAGATGGCCATTTGTGGGCATAGGGATTTTGACTCCTTTGCAATCTTGCATGCGGAATTTCCTCAGTACATCCTTGAGGTATTTCTCCTGAGCTATGAATATGCCATTGCACTGTTTATGATTCTGAAGACCTAAGAAGAATTTCAATTCTCCCATCATAGACATTTGATATTCTTCACTCATCATATAGGAAAATTCATCACTATAATGTTGGTCAGTACAGCCAAAAATAATACCATCAACATAAATCTGGCACACAAACAATTCACCATCATAAGATTTATGAAAAGAGTTGGGTCAAGTGAACCGGGTTTGAAGCCTCTTCATGAGGAATTCCTTCAAAGTATCATACCACACCCGGGGCCTGCTTGAGGCTATAGAGGGCCTTATTGAGTGTGAAGACTTTGTCAGGATGCTTTGGATCTTCCAAACCTGGGGGCTGAGAAACATATACTTCTTCCTCAAGCTTACCATTGAGGAATCCACTTTTCACATCCATTTGATATAAGATGGTATCATGATGGTTAGCATAATCAAGTAATATGCGGATAGCTTCAAGTCTAGCAAAAGGTGCAAAAGTTACATCGAAATCAATTCCTTCAACCTATGTGTAGCTTTGAGCTACAAGCCGTGCCTTATTCCTCACCACAAGGACATTTTCATCTTGCTTGTTGCGGTAGATCCACTTTGTGCCGATGATATTGTGCTTGCAAGGATCTGGACGTTTGACCAGTTCCTAGACGTTGTTGAGCTCGAATTGATGTAATTCCTCTTGCATAGCTTGAATCCACTCAGGCTCCAGAAATGCTTCATCTACCTTAGTGGGCTCTGTGATAGAGACGAAAGCAAAGTGCCCACAAAAGTTAGATAAATGTGAAGCTCTTGAGCATGTGAGAGGACCTAGAATGTTGATGTTGCTGATGATTTTCTCAAGTTGCACTTCATTTGCAACACGAGGATGAGCAGGTTGTCGTTGAGGAGTTTGATCAGTATTTTCTTCAGAACCATTTTCCTCAGGTGCATCAACATGACGTTCTTCATGTTCTGGAATGACTTCTTCAGCAGATTCTTCGGTAGGAATGACATCCTCGGTAGCCTTGAACTTAATAGATTCCTCAGGAGGTATTTCATCTGTCACAGGAGGTAGGTGCTCTCTTTAAAAGCCATTAGTCTCAACGAACCGCACATCTACAGTTTCAACAACCTTGTGGTGATAGCTGTTGAAGACTCTGTAGGTGTGCGAGTCCTTACCATAACCAAGCATAAAACCTTCATGTGCTTTTGGTGCAAATTTTGAATTGTGGTGAGGATCTCTAATCCAGCATTTAGCACCAAAGACTTTGAAATAACTCACATTGGGTTTCTTGTCAGTGAGAAGTTCATATTTGGTCTTCTTGAAGAATTTGTGAAGATATACCCGGTTGATGATGTGGCATGCAATATCAATTGCCTCAGGCCAAAAGCGAGGATGCGTCTTGTAATCATCAAGCATAGTGCGAGCCATCTCAACAAGAGTCATGTTCTTGCGCTCCACAACACCATTTTGCTGAGGAGTATAAGTAGGAGATAACTCATGAGTAATACCAAGTTCATCAAGATAGTCATCAAGACTAGTGTTCTTGAACTCAGTTCCATTATCACTTCTGATGTGCTTGATCTTCACAGCAAAGTTGGTTGAAGCCCTCGAAGAAAATCGTTTGAAGACTTCCTGCACTTCAGTTTTGTAAGTGATGATATGAACCCATGTATATCGAGAATAATCATCAACAATGACAAAGCCATATAAAGATGCATCATTAATAAATGTGGCATCGTGAGTAGGGCCAAAGAGATCCATGTGAAGCAATTCAAATGGTCGAGTAGTAGTCATGATAGTCTTTGCTGGATGCTTGGCCTTGGTCATCTTTCCAGCTTCACAGGCTCCGCATAAGTGATCCTTGAGGAATTTGACATTTTCAATGCCAATGACATGCTTCTTCTTCGTGAGTGTGTGCATATTCCTCATGCCAGCATGACCAAGTCGTCGATGCCATAGCCAACCTTCTGAAGCTTTTGCAAGTAGACATGTAGCAGGTTGTGGTCCTGTAGAGAAATCAACAATATACAAATCTCCTCTCCTAAAGCCTTCGAAGACTTTGGAATTGTCAGCTTCCATGATCACAACACAACGATACTTGCCAAATACAACAACCATATCAAGATCACAAAGCATTGAGACAGACATGAGGTTGAACCCTAACACTACAAAAAAATACACTTCCGTGATGATACGTGTTTGTCACAGTAGGTCGCATTTTTTTGTCATGCATGTACATCCATGAGGATTTTATGACAGAATCAAGATAGTCATACCTGTGCTGTCGTAGAAGTGTTCCATGACATTACCAAAATTATCATCACGGAAGTGTCCACTTCCATGACGATAAATCACGCGTCACAGAAGTGCTTTCATCAAGGGTGACCGACACGTGGCATCCACCGTAACAGAACACCGTTAAGCTATCGGGTCGGGTTTTGGATCCGATAACACGTTAACAGCCCCGACCAATGGGGATTTTCCATGTGTAAAATCATCATTGGCTGGAGGAGACACGTGTCAGGTCCGCGTTGGCACAGGTGTCACTCATCCAATGGGCGAGACGTGCCTATGATATGTTGACATGTGGACCGGCCCATCAAGTTTAAATGGGCCGGCCCAACTGAAGGCCCACAAGATTTTGCGGACCATAATGGGCCGGCCCAGCTAAAGGCCCATGAGATTTTGCGGACCATAATGGGTTGGCCCAGCTAAAGGCCCACAAGATTTTGCGGGCCATAATGGGCCGGCCCAGGTAAAGGCCCACAAGATTTTTCTGTGCCATAATGGGCCGGCCCAGGTAAAGGCCCACAAGATTCTTGCGGATCATAATGGGCCAGCCCAGCTAAAGGCCCACGAGATTTCGCCGACATTAATGGGCCGGCCCAGCTGCAGGCCCACAAGATTTTGAGGACCATAGTAGGTCGACCCATTAACTGGCTGCCATGTTTTGGGCCAAATGCCGGCCCATATTTGATCCGGTCCATTAATGGCCTGCCACGCTCCGGGCCTAATAGTGGTCCATACGAGATCCGGCCCGTTAAAAGCCTACCACGTTCTGGGCCAAATTATGGCCCAGATCAGGTCCGGCCCTTTAAGAGGCTTTGGGCTCAATTATGGCCCATATCAGATTCGGCCCGTCAACTGGACACTATGCTTTTGGGCCCACTTGCTAAAGGCCCACTTAGTAATTCGGCCTGATATTAGTTTTGGCCTGTTAAGGGACCGTTATCATTTCGGCCCTATATTAATTTCGGCCTGTTAAAAGCCCGTCATATAGTTGGGCCTAACTACGGCCCGGTTTGCATCCGGCCTGCTCGCAGCCGATATCTGATTGGGCCAAACAACGACCGAGACAATTTTGGCCTGTTAAAAGCCCGTGATTTGATTCACACAATCATGGGCCGGGGTTCATTTCGGGCTGCTACCGGCCCGTGAGCTGTTCGGCACGTTTCAGCCCCAACCTACATCGTGATTGCATGATGGCCCGATTATGTACCGTAATTTTACGGATTGGCCGGTTTACTGTGAAGACAGGATATATATACGGTAAAATAATTGCAGCATCGTGAATAAGAAAAAACCTAGACTATACAAGAAAGAAATTATGGCATATTACATCCACTGGCATCAAAGTTCGCCACTATGATAATAAAGCACAAGCAGACAACAGATTACATACACTGGGCATCAAAGATCGCCACCAGTGCAAATAAACACGCCGACAAAATAATATAAAAAACCGACCACACTTCAATAGAGTTCAAGAAAGGTAAGCCCTGCTGGGGAGCTGCAGTGCAAGTAGCTGAGCAAGATGATGAGACTGTGCTTGTTCAACACTTATATCTCCCTCACTCTAAAAGATAAACAAGCAGACAGATGACAAGTTTTTCACATAAAAGTATCAGTGCTGACAATTCATCACATTTCTTACTAACGAATAAAGTGACACAGTTTAAAATTGCATTAACACAATATGGTATTGTTCAGGTCATGACATGGCAGGAAATGACATTGTGAAGGAGTTGGCAGCTTCACGACACCACTGGATTACAGATCAAGAACTCATAAGTATCAATGGTCAGTGTGCTGTCAATTTATACCATTTTAGATTGGCAAATAAAGAGAGGGTTTAAATAATAGTAGAATGATATGACATTGTTCATAGTTAAGACATTGCAGAATATGACATTATGCTGCAGTGGGTAGGTTCCCCACACCAATGGATTACAGATGAAGAACAGAAGCATACATGCAGTGCAAAAGAAGATCACTTGCTCTGTATAGTTTAATTTACATGGTATGAAGAAGGAACATGGTTGTACAATTGAAAACTTAAATTGAGAAAGGACAGACTTTTGTTTATGAACTACATAATAAACTTTAAACAAGCAATTTGATGCAAACACCAAAAATAAATAGTTGTTGCAGTCATGCCTAACCAAATATATACAACAAAGTTTGAAGGCTTGAGATGGACAAACTTACATTATTGGTGAAGACAGGCTCTACAAAGGCCTTGTCCATGCTGATGGGGGGGGGAGCAATTCAAGAAGTTTACCACAGAATCTTATTCAAAAGCATTGCCTTTATTCTACATTTTTTAAGAGTAAATATAGATGTGATAACATACGAAAAATGGAGAATATTTAAGATAAGATGAAGAGTGATGCTACATAACCAAGTAGCTATAAATGTAAGTGCAGCGATACAGGCAAAAGGTATAGCCAAGTGCAATGCACAGCTAAACTTCTTCAGTACCAACCTTATGGTAAGAGTAAATATAGATCTAATGTGTAGAAAATGGAGGGCAAAGGAAAATAAGCTGCAGAGTGATGGTACATGAACAACTACCTGTCATTATAAGTACACTGATAAAGGACAACATGTACTTAGAAGAACAATGCAGAGCTAAAAAACCATTGGCATTGGATATATTCTACACTAATGTAACCATTCATACAGATCAGATAATTTTGAGCGAGGATTGATAAGCAAGCTATCATGCATACTGCTGTCACATAATGAACCAGGTATGTATGGAAGTACAGTGATATAGGACAACATGTACTAACAAGAGCAAAGCAGCGGGCAACATATTTGCGATATCCTGTCATTCTTGTCAAACCGGAATTCTTCTTCGAGCAGATTTCTTGCAAAAAAAGATCCGTAAGGCACATGCGGAAAAGTAGAAGTTCGAATTGTCATGTGATTTCATAGACAATACCTTATCCTAGGAACGAGACCAGTGCATAACAAGGTTTTTCCATTCAATGTCTTCTAAATTTAGCACAAGAGACTTCACCGGAAATTCGTTTATAGACTTGCCATCAAAGTGTGATTTCCTCAGGTAGCACTGATACTGCTGCAATGCTTTCTTGAAAAGCACAAGCAAGCTTTGCTCATCATGACTATACAGATTGACCCTCACCTAGTTACAACAATGTAATGTAAATCATCGATGTGTTCAATCAACAGAAAACAGGAAAATAATAACCATGTATAATAGCACTTACACGTAAGTTGGACAGGAAGATGTGAAAATGGTGTTTGTCTTCACAATAATCTTCCCATGATGGGAATATATGCACGTAGTCCCTAACAACATTGAAAGCATTGTCTTTTAAACTGGGAATAAATGGAATGGGGTTCCAATCTGCAGGAATTGGCCGTCTCTGCAGTTGGGATAGGTCTTTGGCCGATGGACTTGCTATACTTTTTGCTGGAGTGGGATTTTTCTGTGGTACAGCTGGTGCTATGGCAAATGAAATCGGTATACCTTTTGCTGGAGTGCAGGTCCTGTGTGGTGGGGCTAGTGGTGTGGCCAGTGAAGTATGGGTACAGTCTGCTGGAGTCAGTCCTACATTTTGTGTCACTGGTTGTACAACTAATATAAGTGGGGTGCTGTCTGATTTCCCCGGCAATCACCCTCTTCCTTTTTGATGTCTGATGCACAAGAACAACATTTGAGTGAAAAAACATGGTATGATGACAGATGGAATATGTATTGATAATTGATGGGCATGGCATCTCGACATATATGATGAGTAAACTAAGCAGATGGCGGTGCAACAAAGTAGAAGAAATGCAAGACAACATATGCAAGATACCCGCAATCAATAAAACATTGCCAAATTAGAACATGCACCTTGATGGGTGAATAGGACAGGCCATCTGCCTTTGACTCCTCGAGGTTAGAATAGTCATTAGGATCATATTCTGAACAAGAATCAATAGGTGGGGAGCGTATGAGTTTCATTGCATCCAGAATGGCACTCAATGCCTTGGTGCCAATTTTGTAAGTCATTGCAGTGTTTAGCTTCAAGAGTGGACTGCTGCTAGTGCGACACAAAGCAGCTACACAGATCATAGTGTAGATATAACGAGAAAACCTTAAGCATCAGAGTAAAATCAGCAAAGTGGAACTTGCTGGAATATATGTGCTAGTATTGCCGGTACGGCTAGAAAGGCTTCGGATACCAGCTCTCTTCAAGTGAAGGTGTGGTACTGTTAATATCAGTGTAACTCTCAAAGGCGACACAGCTCCCCGCATTTCCTTGCTATTCTTATAGGATTCAAGTGGGCAGGCCACTACAAATCCTATTCCTATGTTTACAAGATCCTACAAATCAAAGAGGCTCAAAGTGTCCATCACAACCGACCGTATAGACCTCTACACTTCAAATGTCCCTGCTCATCTTCAGTACAAGGAACATACTGTACTACTATCATACTCCCTCCGTTCCAAAATATAAGTCTTGGTAGAGATTTCCACTATGGATCGCATACAGATGTATCCAGATACATTTTAGAGTGTAGATTCACTCATTTTGCTCCATATGTAGTCCATGGTGGAATCTATACAAAGACTTGTATTTAGGAATGGAGAGAGTACATATTAAAGAAGAACGGAAGAGGAACATGGTAGAGAAGAGCAAGCAGATTTTGGATAATAAAATGTTGGTTGCGCAGTGCCCACACATGATGAACCAGAGCGCATTAAGAATGCAACTCCCAGCTATCTCTCGACCATTTCAGGCGGTTGGATGAAGATCCTACATCTCCTAACCCTTCTTCTTCCTCGTCTCTGGTTCTTCCCATACAGAACACCGCACGGGCCGCCGGCCGGACCACCGGCCCCCACCGCCTGTGTTCCTCCGCCACACCCACCCCCACCCTGCCACAACCCCCACCCGTGTTGAGTTTTCTTCGTTCGACGAGGCCCCACAACCACCCGAGCCCCTTCGATCGCACCGGCGAACTCCGGCGAGCTCTGAAAAATCGACTGACCCAATTTTGAAATTTAGTCTACTGTGATTTAACTAGTGTGGAATATAAAAAGGGAAAACCATAAGCATTGGGAGTATAGTGTTGAGCGTGCCATGGAGGATCTGAAGGTGCAAACTGGACAAAGGCAACTTCGCAACCAAGACAAGAAATCAGAGTAAAGAAGTGGCGATCTATTTTCTTGCTGCGATAAATAAGTTGAGCAGATACGAAAGAGTACCGCCTCTGGTGCGGCGCCGTGTACGCATCTGCTGAGAATTTGACGGTGCTGCGGTAGCGATGGCTGTCGACGGCATGGAAGTAGATCTAGGAGGGTAGATGGTGGCGGCGGGGCGCGGTGGACGAGACGGTCGTAGGAGCGGCGCCGGCAAGGTGGACGACGGCGGGGATGAAGCGAGAGGACGGGATGCAAGGATCCCGGTCCGAAGCCGTGGATGAGAGAGGTCGATATCTTGTAATGGACGGCCGCGTCGGGGTATCAGCTCCGGCATTGTGGAGGAGGACGGCGGTGGATGGGGTGGCAGACGGCGGCGGATGGAGGAGGGTGGGGTGGAGATGGTGTTTTGGCACCCACGGAGTACGAATGGGGAAAAGGGAGGTAGAGAGGAAGGAGGGAACCATGTATTCAGGGTGTGCTTGTCTCAAATGTGAGGAAATTTACAAAGTTAGCCCCGTTTCAAATTTCTACTACATCACAGCAACATTAGTCGGTTGGGGATAGGACGGTAATCTCGCATACACCAAATATTTGCCCACGAGAGTTTGTTTTTGGCGCCCACCGTGTATGAATATGAATCGGGGAGGGAGTCGATTTCGGCCGAGGACACACTGTGTTTTGGCACCCACGGTGTATGAATCTGGGTGAGAGGCGATTACGTCATGTTTGGGTGAAATTACAAACCTACCCCTATCGAAACCTATAGAAATCCAGTAGATAGGCTTTGCGTGGCTGGGATAGGCAGTAGTGATTTCTATCTCGCAGATTTTGGTTTTGGGTGGTTACTGCGACTTTCCCCGCTTCGTTCAAATTTTGCAGAGTGCACGTTTACCGTGCCAACTCAATTCGAATCCCGTTTGTATTCTATATTTTTTTCGGGCGGGATCCATTTTCAATTTGAATTACATTCTATATTCATCATTTTTTATGTATACTTTCAAAAGCACAACACCATTTATACATAAATATGGTTTACAAATGGCATGATCTCGGATTCATAAGGTTGTATCCATCAATTTGGATTTTCAAATATTTGAAACCACTTTATGTTGAAATCCAATGTATGCATTCCTCGCTAACTATCTCCAATTTGTGTGTTTCATGCGGTTTTTTTTACTTCTCAAACATGTATAATGTGTTTCACACACACAACATATATTGTAATCCCGTTTAGACATTAATTGCATATAAACCATGCATTGTTTGTAATTGAAGAATCTATGGATCACAAATATTGATAAACTATATAACATTACACGTGTGCCCAAATTCAAATAAATATGCATGTTTGATACACCAATTTGCGTTATGATATTATCGATGTCATGATCTCCAGTTTAAATATTTGAATCCCCTTTAATCCAGATATTCATCTCATATAGCTATCACTCATGCTTATATAGGACTATCTCTCTGGACCTATACGCGTTCATCGTCTCTCAGGTATCTCTCGTGCTACCTGTATGTCGACAATGATCTTTTATCTTTGTAACATACTGACGGTACTCTCTCGCTCGACCTTCATCACTCTCTCTCTCTAAGTATATCTCGCTCCCTACTATGTGTCTCTAACTATGATTCTCCATGTGGAATCTCTTCCTCTCACACAAACACAAAACTTTGTCTCCTGGGGTCTCATTTCTCTCTACTATTCCCATGTGTGCCACTCGCACACCCCTCATACAGAGATGTCTTTCGCTCCTTAGATATGAGAACCTATGACTCTTCCTCTTCAATATCTCTTTCTCACACACAAACAGAAACTCTGTCTCCCAGGGTCTCATATTTCTCCATTGTTCTCTTGTATGTCGCTCACACACACCCTCTTTCCCTAGAGATATCTTGCGTTCCCTCGCATGTCTCTCTAGCTATCACTCTCGTTGTGAAATATCTTTCTCTCTCGCAGACACAAAACTCCGTCTCTCTGGACCTCATTTCTCTCTGATATCTGTTTGTATGTGACTCACATGCACCCTCTCTCTATCTCTCTCACACCCACACACATAACCCAGCCTTCTGACCCACTCGACTCCTATCTCTAATGCACACTAGCTAGCATATTTATCTTTCTATTTATCTATTTCTCCATCAACCTTCTTTCTCGCCCTCACTCGTGATTCCTATCACGCACACTACATATGTTTCTCTCTACATGCAGTCAAGTGCCCTCTCACGCACATATATAACTTCACCCTTTGAACCACCCGACGGTCATCTCCAACACCCAAACTAGCATATGTCCCTCTTGCTAGCATCTCCATCTCTGTATCTATCTGTAGTTTCTCCGTCAACATTTGTTTCTCGCACGGAGTCTTGCTTCCTATCACCCACACTATATATGTCTCTCCATACATATGCATTTATAGGTTGGTCTCTTTTGCACAATCGTTGCGCCTCACTCCCTCTGCTCACCATAGATGCATGCTCCAGCCCACGCCACTATCTCTTAAAGACAAAAACACATGCTCAATTGTCGGGCCTTCTTCCCCGCATTCTCACATGCATGCATATTGTCTTACCGATCCATCTCTCCCATGTGGTTGATCTTATGACTTATGTCTTCTTTATTTTATCTCGATCATGCGCGCGCACACATACACACATCCCACGTATACATGTATACCTCTCGCACATGCATGTTCAAGGTCTCTATGTCTCCATACGTAGTTAATTACCCTCAATCCTAACGCCACATCGAATCGTTCTCCTCTTTTGTGCACATAAGTTCCGCCTGGATGGGTAAAACACACACTCACATTAACAATCTCCTTCTAGCTACCCCCGTCTCTCACTCTTCCCCTATATCCCCGAAATCAATAAGACCATCCCTTTGTTTAATTCCCGCCTACATGCACCATCGATATATAGTAGTCTTCCTCGGTGTCTCTCGAACAAACACGTTCTCTCGATGTCGAATCCTCTCACGCGCACACACCTTCTCTTCCCTCTCTACGGGCATTTTCTCTCTCGCACCCCATCGTTGGTGGCCTTTGCCATACACATCACCTCTCTATGATGAAGCCATGCACACTTAAATTACATCTGCCACAGAGGACCCCGCGACACACACACACACACGCACACACACACACACTAAGACTCCATCTCTCTCTCACACACACACGCACGCACGCACGCACCCTCCCACACACACACCAAGACTCCATCTCTCTCTCTCTAAAACACACACAAACTAAGACTCCATCTCTCTCTCTCTCCTCTCTCTCTATCTCACACACACACACACACACCAAGACTCCATCTCACACACACATGCTCTAGGCGGAGCATTTGTTCCTACCACCCTTCATCCAACCTTACTCGTATGATAAACAATCACCTTTATTTACTTGCATAACATGGACAAATTCCACTTTACTTTAGTAGTCAGCAAACTTATCATTTGTACCCTTATAAAAAACGAGTTGGCTGTGATGGTGTGCCTGCCATCTTGTAATACAGACCGTATGATCTATATCTGAGGATAGAAAGGAAACTATGATAATTTTACAAAAGATACCCGCACCTCTCTCCACATCATTATCTCCCGCAACCTCATTTCTCAGCAATTAAAAAAGGAATAAGTCTCTGGAACAATCTAGCATGCATGGTGGCCGCTGCCGCCTGCCGACGCCGTCCATCCCCATGCCTCCGCCCATTCCGACCACCAGTCACCACCACGCTCCACTCCTCCTCGCCTTATCTCTCATCTTTCATTTTTTCGATGACATTCTTGAGATACCAGTTTTCCGATAAAATTCTCGAGATATCATTAGTTTTTACACATGGGATTACTCCTGCATGGTTCAATCACAACAGGTGTTTTGCAAAAAAATGCATATTGATGTTCCCTGTAATGCACGAGAATCTTGCTTGTAATTATATAACGCAAATCACGAGCAGGAAGTGACATTTTTTTGACACAACCACGCTAACATGGCCACGTAAATCACTAGCTAAAGTAAATACCATTATACTTATATCCCGATGCAAAAGGTTGAGTACATGTCCGAAGAGTAGAGTCGCACACACGCACTCTGTCTCTCAGAATCTCTCTCTCACACACACCAGTTACGTGACGCCCACTTAAGCAGACACGTATGTTACAATTTGTGCACTGGCGGGTACACGTGATGCTGCGCATTTATTTAAGCCGGAAGGCGAACCCAAACATTAGCTGCATTCATTCCCCTCCCGCCGCCTCTTCTCTGGTCACCGTCGCCCGGTAGCCATGGGCCGGCCGAAGGTAACAACATACGACATACTCCCGCCGGAGAGGCGCTTTAATATGGAAATTTTAGTGGTCATGCATGCATCTTTTTGTGCTAGCACTCCTATATAAGGGTTGATCGGTCGCTTCCCGCGGATGTGCGCGGGTGGTGGAAGAGGAAGGAGAAGGGAAGTGGGCTGTCGAGTAACGTTTTTGACCACAATTTCTTAAGAAACTAAGTGCAATAATTGAGTAGTTCTGCAAACTACCAGTACTACACCTGAAACGGTTCAAAACCTATACTCCCTTGCCAGCGCGCGCTTCCCGCGTGAAACGGTCAGCATCGCCCTGGAGCGTCAGTGCCGCATTAATGCCCGGCCAAAGCGGAGGCGACCTCTCACTGGCGCCGGCTTTGAAGTGGCGCGGCGGCCGAGAGAGCGCCGCTTCCCGGTGCACATGACCGCTCCGCGTCGAGACTGGCCATAGGCCCTGTTTGGACCCATGGGTTAGAGTTAGTTTGAGCTAGTTGGGGCTCAAATAGCCCTAAAGTATCCAAGCATGAGGGTTTAAATTGGAGCAAGTTGCACTGAACCCACCAAAAAAAACTATCCCACCCAAGAGGTGCTAACTGGAGATAGTTCTCGTCGGGACCACTGAAAAATCACTTTTCTCTCTCCATGAAGTGCATTTATTGTCAATCTAACCTTGTCACCCAAACACCTCTTTGGCTATAGTTAGTTTAGGGTTAGCCATGAGTTAGTCTAACCTCTAGCTAAGTTAGAGTATCAAACAGGATCAGTATAGGACATGCAAGTTGCTCAAAGCATACAAGCAAATTCGTACGTGAAAGGATTTTTTTCTTTTTGAAAGCGAAACGTGAAAGGAATTTTTTTAGAATGCTCTTGGCATGTCGCTAACATGTGATAGTTAACCGACCTCAATAGACAGCAGAAACGCCAGCCGCTGCACTTTGATAGAGACTAGGAGGGAGAAGCGATACAGGCTGCTGGATTACTAGAGACAGGTGTCGCACGGAAGCCAAGAAATATGGTGATAGCGTGGGTTAGCCATGTACTAGTATGATGTAACTACACTGGGCTGCCGTGTTTCATACTCTTCCAGTCCACTGTGGAGATGATTGGTTAATTTTATATTGCTGAATAATATTAAATATTATGAGTGCAGACGCTCCACCACGAGGTTCCTTGCTCCTTCTCGGTCATCCGGAATCTATGTTCTTCCACTCTATTTTTTTACGTGAGCTTTGTTCATCCTTTTGCCAACACGCGAGACATCTAGCATCAAGGTGCACGTGTTATGCAAGGATCGTTCCATCTATATGAAGAACACGTGGGACTGGAACTACGAGACAGACATGTACCCAGGAGTGGACGTACGAACCTGAGTAATGTAGCGCAGCAAGTGAAGTAGAAAGGCACAAATGGTATGAACATGCATGGCATATAGGGTGTGTATGGTTGCGTTCTCGTCTCAGAATAGTTGTTCCCTCTTCATGAATGCTCAACTCAACACCCCTCTTCATGCATGCTCTCTTCATGCATGCTTCTAGTGTATTTGTGCTAAACTAGTGTGGACTCATGCACCCTCCATACACTCTACCAAACACCCAAAAGTAGGTCGAGAAGGGAACTCTTGGGCGGCATTTGTCTCTTACTATGTACTACCACTAAATGTTGTACGTGCAATGCACGGTGATGTTATGGAGTACGTGCCTAAGTACTCTACTACTACTATATTAGTTGGAGGCACATATTAACTTTTATAGTTGTTTACATGTATGCCCCAAGACCTTCCAACTAGACGTGTCTTTCTCTCCAGGTCGCACTTTGTATCGTTCATACCACTAAGTACTACTACGTGTGGTCTCCGACCCAGAAGTGGAAGAAGTGGAGATGCTCTACCATGCTGTTTTTTACGCTGGGCTCTACCACGCTGTTCATGTCCCACTCCTTTGGCTGACGTGTGGGACATCCAGCACGTGCCATGTTTGACACCCTTCGTCGTAAGAGTTGAAATGGTAGCATTCATCAGAAATAAAAAATAATTATAAATCGGCAATGACACTATTTTTTGCGAACCAATAATTATAAATCGGCCGTGTTTGACACCCTTCGTCGTAAGAGTTGAAACGCTAGCATTCATCAGAAATAAAAAATAATTGTAAATCAGCAGTGACACTATTTTTTTGCGAACCAATCAGCAGTGATACTATACCACGCGGTTTCCTTGCTCCTCGATATCGGAAAGAATACTTCCGTTCGCCAACATGTGGGACGTCGACCATCCTGGTCCACTTGCCATGCACGCAGAACTCCAAGGGAGAGTCACCCAGGTCGTCGCGTCGCAGTAACAATGACTAATGAGCCGTCAAATCACAGGTCTACTTCCCACTTTGAAGTTGCTCGGACGAAGGAACCATCATGACTTCGTTGAATTCCGCTTCTTGAAGAAAACTACTATACCGGCAGTACTGCTAGCTACAGTAGTTACTCCAACAGAGGCCACCTTTCGTTCATAGGATAGGAATATGTAAATCATAGGAAGTGAGATGACATGCATATCAATTCCTATAGAGAAAGAGATGCCATTTGATGCTTATGATTGGAATTTTTCCATTTAGTCTAGGCTAATGTACTGGTAATTTGCTCTAAAAACTATAGTAGTAACTAGTAGTATTGGTACATGCTCGTGCTCAGACACAGACACACACACACACTAACTACTAGTACTACTAATTCTCACATGCTGGCCAGATGCCGTCGTTCTCCTTCCCGGCTTTGTCGGTGACACCCCGCCGTGCTTGGATCTCCGCCGACCTCTCCGCAGCAGCGCGTGCGTCCTTTTCTTTCTTGCGGCGGCGGGCCTCTCTTTTCTTGAGTGCTTTCTGACTTTTCCGCTCCCTCTGTGCGGCTTTGGCCGCCTCTTGCTCTACCTCCCATTCGGCCTTGGCATCTTCAAATTCCTCCCACATAGTTGTGAGGTCGCGAGCGGCGATGAACTCGGCATGGCGGGATGCCATCGCTTCCCTACCATTTTGTGTGCGGTCGTGGGCGGCGAGGATCTCGGCACGACGGGATGCCATTGCTGACTTACTGGTTATTGTGCGGCGCGGTGGCATGAACGACGCTTGGTGAGAGCTCTGGGGTGGAGTGGCCGGACAATCGTATAGTGCATTGGTTTGTCAAGAGCTCAAGGACAGAAGATGAAGCAAATTTGGATTCCCCTTCAATCCTGGTCATTTATTACCGAGTAAAATGCATTGGCGGTCATCGGACTTGTCTTGATAGCTCACTTTGATCATTGTATATGAGATATGGTGATTATACGGTCACTGGCTCAGCGTATAGCTCCGTATTTGTCTGGTTGACCAGTCAAACAGTCCGCATGCGCCTCATCAGCTTGTGTTCTTTATCTATCTACGCGGGCCTACCTGTCAATGGAGAAAGAAATACTGTAAAAACCAAAATTATGTGTATGTGGGGAATCAAACCACGGACTCGTCGCTGCAACACACCCTCGTCAGCCAAATGAAAATGAAATACTTTGCGTCAGACACTCATGCTCACGCTGTCAAAGCATGCTAATGCATGCACGTCGCCCTCTAAATCAAAGTCCTGCTCATGGCGCAACGCAAACGGCGAGCCCATCACCTGCGCGCCCCGTCGGTGCCTGACATTACTGTTTAGACATTTGATGGAGGCCTACGCGAATGCCGAGCATGTATTCACCTGGCTCAACACCAACGGTCATACTCGGACTGCCTTGCTCAAGTATATCGTCCATCACAACGACAATCTATAAAACACCCTAAGCTAGAGATGGTACTATGGTAGTATGGTACGGAGTATGTACTATCATGAGCGACCGATCTTAGTGCCACTGCACACCGAAACCCCTTCCATCGCTAGCGCGCACTTCCCGCCTGAAACGGTCACCGTCTCTCCAGAATGTCAATGCCGCATTCACCGGACTTAACCACAGGTGCAATTGGTGTGCCACTGACATGCGGGCCAGATGCCCGTTGGGCCCACATGTCACTAACCCAAACGCATCTGCAGTTAAGTCACTGAAGCAGCGTCCGCATTCACGCCCGACGAACCTACTCCGATGCCAGTTGTCCATCCGTCTGCCGCGGCTCATTGCCATTCGCCCGCTATATGAACTTGAGCCCCAGCTCCCAGCCATAGCCAAAGACCCACACTTATTCTCCTCCGGTCCCTTCCTTCTGTCGGCACCACTTCAACCATGGCCTCCTGGCGCTCTGAAGCTCTCTTGGACGTACTATCGCAGGAGCAGACGAGGGACATCGGCGGCTCCGCTCCGGGCACGCTCCAAAGCTCTCTTCGACGTACTGTCGCAGGAGCAAACGAAGGAGATCACTGCCACCCCCCGGCCGCCCTCCTCCGCCATGACCATGAAGCCGGCGCGCGTGTGTGGGCGCAGCCGGCAGCGAGGAAGAGTAGTACACGGTAGGTCACCGCTGCTCTGGTCCCGAGAAGGCCACCGCTACTCCACTCAGTCGACGCCAAGCTTGGTGCGGTAAACATCGGCGGCCGATTAGCCGCTTGACGGCGACATGGAGGCGGAAATCTTCATAACCTTGTGCTCCGGAGGAGGAGGTTATCGAGGCAGATGAGGAGGAGGCAAAGGCAATGGCCGGCTTTCTCAGGTTCATGGCCGGACATGGTGGTCGGGCGCCGGCGATCGTTTAGATTAGGTTTACAGTAGGTTTTAGTACGGTTTGTGCGAAATATGTAATGAATTTCGTCCAGATTGTAGGAAAAGTTTTCGAAATGTAATGAATTTAATCCGGTTAATTTGAAATTTGCTTTGTTTGCATGAATTTCGTCCGATTAGTTCATATAGTTGTCGAAAGGTATGCGGGCAGCATCGGATGGCATCCATCAGTGTCCTCAGACAGATGCTGGTGTAAATTTGTGGGCCAGAGCTAGAGATGCCCTAACTATCATGCTATAATCGCTAACAATCCTCCCTTATTTGGCAGGGAATAGTTATCCCTCGATCAAAATCAGATCCGCGGTGTTTCGCACTCCTCCCGCGTAAGAGTGTAAACTCTTGTTTACATAAAAATGGAGCAAGTGGCCGGCACTGTAGCACGTCATATCACTCGAACTAGCCCGCCTAACGAGCGGGAAAGCACCGCCCTCGTCATTTTGTTCTAGATTTCTATCAATCGATCGCGCGAAAATGTTACGCTTCGCAAGTTCGAAAGGAAAAGGCGGCACACTTACGACTCGTACGCGTCGCGACCCCGACAGTCCGGCTTACACACTGCTCACCAGAGGGGACACGCGTTGTCTTGCAATTTCACTGACATGTGAGACCGTAATTGAATAAACCGTCGATAGCCAAAATCTAATCGCTCGGCGGGAGTCGGCTGAGAAGAGAGAAACGGGGGAGGGAGAAGAGATCGCCCACCCTCCGCGCATGGACTCCAACAAATATATGGTGATAATGTGAGGTGGGCCATGCTGGAGTCTGGACCGCTTCCGGAGGCCGCTCTCACCGCCCTGGCCCCTCAAGACGCCAGCTGCCCGCCGCATGCATGCATAGCAAGTAGTACTCCTTATGTGGAGGAGAGAGAGGCATTGACAAAGTCAAGGAGTGGGCTCTACAAGAGCCCGTCTCTACACGTGCTCCTAGGTATAAAAAACAATTCTAAAAAAGGCATAAAAACAATTGTGTCTTAAAAAAAGAAAGGTAAAAAACATTTGAGAGGAAATAGATAGAGAGAAAGTGAGAAAAAGCTGTAACATGGGCATTACATGAGGAAGGAGGGAGTGGTGCACATGCCAAGTTCACTGGGCTGCCGTGTTTCACACTCCTCCGTCGTAACAATGGAGACAATAGCTTTCATCGAAAATAAACAAGGAATACTCGTTGCTCGTCCTCTATATCGGAAAGAATACTTTCATTCGCCGACATGTGGGACATCGACCATCCTGGTCCACTTGCCATGCACAAAATTATCCTGGTCTACCCCGGTCGTATCGCAGGCCCAACCTTTCCCACTGTAAGTTGTTCGGACGAAGGAACCATCATGACTTCGTTGAATTCCGCTTCTTCAAGAAAACTTACTATACCCGCAATACTGCTACCAGACGCGAAGATTGGACGGCACTGTACCAGGTCATATCACTGAAACCCACTAGGCCAAACTAGCCCGCCTAGGTCATCTATTTTGGAACGGAGGGAGTACGTCTCTGCACTGCTATGATTTTGTGTTGCACATTCTCTGTACTTTTGCTACGATTTTCCTACCCTATGAACCAAATGAGGCCTGAATGTATGTCGACTATTGTCTGATCGATCGCTAAGCCTACAATTTTAGGAGCTAGGGCTATTGGTCGATCGACGAGGGATAAACATAAGCGTACCACGAGCTCATCAGCCCCAACGTTTCTCTTCGGTGAGTGTTTTGCAAGTACTATAGCTCGCATAGTAGCTAGCCTACTAACACCAAGAATCATCAAACAAGCCCTGCTCATATGATAAACAGTTCAAACTTACATCTAAGAATGCCATATATTACATCAAAAGCTGGTGAGGATACATATGTTTCCATAACTCAGAGAGGGTTCGCATGATTCATCGCATGATTCACTATCAAACAAAAGTAGCAAGATCCGCCCACACAAGACAGTGCACTAGACCTAAGATGGTTTGATAACACGTATTGTTCTGGTAATTAAACACAGGGCAATGCAAACTACCCTGAAGGATTAGCGCGACCAACTATTTCTTGTCATCGATCTCTCGGGCAATGACCACAGCACGAACAGCGGCATGGGAATCAATTTCTAGGGCGATGTCCACAGGACTGACCGTGACATCGAAATCGATCTCTGGGGCGATGTCCACAGGATGGACAGCGGCATCGGAATCGATCTCCGGGGCGATGCCAACAGGACGGGCCACGACATCGGAATCATCAAGGACGTCCACCGGCACCTGCACAACCCTAACATATTTGCAAGCACATTGCAAATAATCAAAAACCACAACTATGGTAATAAGCCATTATTTTTCACCTTGTGCAGCTACCGGGGGATCTCATCCCTCCGGGGGCCATCTCCTCGTCCTCGACGGGGGCCATCACCTTGCCAGGGGAATACCGCTTCTCAACGATGACTATCTCCTCAAACTCGGTCTTGAGCCTCACATAGGTGGCAATGAGAGTTCCTGGGGTAGGCACGGTGGGGCCCTTGCCGTTCTTCCAGCTTCCTTTGAGGAGTTCATCCGCCAATGTCCTCAACTCTTTGGCCAGTGCTTGTTTCTTGGAGTTCTTCGTCTCCATGGGTTGGCCCGCCAACATGGTCAACTCGTTGGTCGGTGCTCGCTTCCTGGAGATCGCTGTCTCCAGTGGGTTGTCCGCCGGCAACTCTTTGCCTAGTGCTCCAGGATCCATCAATGAACTGACAAACAAAAAGCAATCGAAAGGAAACCACAATCGCAATGAAAACGGGAAAAGAATAGGATGTGAGAATTGGTCGGTGCTTTGCAAAAAGAAGATTCTTGGAATGAAAATATAGCAGCATAACCGATTCGCCCACCTTTCCTTCGTCGGTACAGAAGAAAAATGGCAGAAGTGAGTAGCCTGGAGTGAGGTTTTCTTTAAGAAAGGGAAGAAAGGGCTTGAATGAGCATTCCAGTGAAATGATGGTTGCTTCGTCCAGTCCAACTTGGAGGCCACCTTACCACTGCTGGTAAAGGTGTGGGTTTTGTGATATGACGGGTCATGACGGCCACACCGGGGTGACAGGTGAGTCTCGACTGTAGCACCTCGCTGTGATTTGGTGGAAGGCACGCGGGCCCGGATGCTTTGAAATGTCCTGCATGTAGATAGAGCGGCTAGTCATATAGGAGTGCTCAATATTGTGCACCGCGACCAAGGCGGAGAGGAAAACGAGAGAACTACGTAATTAATGCATGAGTTTAATTAGGGTAGTTTTGTAAAGTACGAGATACATTCCTCCAATCGCAAAATGCCTTGGTTCATGAGATTTGAGATTTGAGCCCTATAAACCGGAAGGGAGGGAGTACTGCACACGGTGTAGTCTAGTCACTTGTTGAAATCTCTAGAAAGGCAAATACTCCTTTCCGGTTTACAGGGCTATACTACTCCCTCTGTCTAGGTGTGTAAGTCATCTTACGGAAACCAAATAGTCCCAAAACACTTAGGCGCGGTGCATTAACTTCTACCTTGTTTCTTGTTTCTTGACATATCAACCAATAAGAGATGAGAGGTGTGCATGCTTTTAATGACTTGCAACAGCTAGTTCATTGCATGCAATGCTATTAATTAGCAAATAAACATTGGTGACCCCAGGAGGAAACGGTGCTAAGCACATGGACCTATGCAGAATGAGTATCAACCAATGGATAATGGAGTTTAATTGTTAAACAATAGCAATTTTGTCTCATGCAAGAGCCTGGCTAGTACTCCAAGGAACTGCACCACGCGAGCGTTTGCAACTGCCACGTTCGGGTTGTGCTTGGCTCTTCGCCTCTTCGAGAAGACAAACAATAATGTTACTCCTACTTCTACAACATCGAATCCACTGCTGCATGTCCGTCCACCTCGTGCCGGAGGGATAGCGTGTAGCGAAAGCTTCTACTTACTGCTCCTGCCTTTGCGTCTATGACAGGTGGGCCCAACAGGTGGTTGGCCCTCCTGTCATGCAGCCAAAGGCAAGTGTAGTTAAGGCACCGGAGCTCAGTCCGTGAGGGAGAGGGCATTGTAGTAATCAAATTTCTCGGTCTTGTACGAGTTGTCATGACACATCAAAGCACTGCACTTGATATAAGTCTTTTTACACATTTCAAATGGGCTACTTCGTATGTAGGAGTAGACATATTCTGCTTCATATGTAGTCACTTGTTGCAATCTCTAAAAAGACTTATATTTGGAAACGGAGGGAGTACAATGCATGCATGCCTGCCGTGACTTTCCTTTTGATACTTGCATGTGTTGATTTGATGCACCTTGCCAAATTTTGACTATAAATTTAACTAACCAAATTTTCATGCATGTCACAAAAAATTACGGGGCTGTTTGGATTGTGACTATGTTTGTCTTATGTTGCCACATTATTTTTCCCACACTTGCCACACTTGCCTAACCCGAGTTGCTCAAATTGTTAGACACACTTTGGCTTGCCTAAGGGAATATTGCCATAATTTTTGTGTCTATGACATGTGGGGTTCACTGCTAATAAAAAAAATTCTTGTCTTAGGTGTGGCTAATAAAAAAGACATATATTTAGGAACGGAGGGAGTAGAAAATATAAATAATAATGCATGTTGGGGAAATCCACGTTTCCGCTAATTTTAGCCATGGGCGTGTTCACAATTTTTACGAGGGGGTGGTTGTTCGTTTAATGGAGGGACTTGTAGTACCAGACTTGAATGATACAAAGTGCGACCTGGCACACCGTAACACCACTTGGAACAAGCGGGTAGCTATCTCAAAAGACAATCAACAACTAAAAAAACCGCGACCTGGCATGTAGTAGTACACAATTTTAAACGATTGTTTTGATGGAGTGAAAAAAGGAAAACTACCCCACTACGTATATATAGGCCGGAGCCTCCGCGCTTGCTTACTAGGGTTGCTCTATTCACACACTCTCACCCTCTCCAGGTCTAAACAAGATAGGGGTAGTAACACTGTCTTTCTCCCTTGAAAAAACACTGGCTTTCTATCCTCACCGCTGGTTACAGATCGGGACGTATCCCCCTTCGCCGGTGAAGGGGAGGAGGGGCAGCGTTTAGGCCGTCGTCGATAGCAAGGGAGGAGACCCACTGCCGACCGCACCATTATCTCTGGCCGAGCGCCAGCGCGGGAGGTCCTCCGATCCCTTCGTCGTTGCTTGTGGGCAGATCCGGCCTCCCGCCGCCCACCTATCCACATCCCGACAACCTTCAGGTATATCTTCGTTCGAAACCGCCTTAGCTCTACTTCCCCAGCTCGCTACGTCGCTGCATGTGCATCATTTTCTACCTCTCAGCCCCTCTCGATCAGATGGTCCAACGTCACATATTTTTTTCTTCTATTGTTAGAGGTAAAGCTACTTCATGGAGTCGAATCTTGTACTCCCTCTGTCCGAAAATACTTGTCATTGAAATGGATGTATCTAGATGTATTTTAGTTCTAGACACATCCATTTTGATTACAAGTAATTCCGGAAGGAGGGAGTACTTGGTTCAAACAAGAAATAAAGTGGGGGTGGGTGAATTTAGTATGTACATCAGACTTGGTACAAACAGGAAGGAAATGGGGTGAAAGTAGTACAGACTGGTCATCCAACCGGTCTCTTGGTCGAAAAGGGAAATATAGGGGTAATGATGTACACAGTGGTATGACCAGGACTAGATTTGCTATCCACACATAGGAGTAGGTGGCTAGAGTGAACAAAAATGGGACCAACCCAGATATGTTTCTAGGATGTTTGTTTCTTGGGGCAACAAACTATGAATCACCACTTTATGCCCCTGTTTACGTACATGGTGCTAGACTGCTGGTGCACCCACTGTTCTTAATCTAATGTCCCTGGTAAAAATGAAGCCATGCCACTGTTATAAGCCATGACAAGTTTAGACAAATGTTTTTGCCTGTAATTGTTTGAGACTCTGACTGTTTCCTCTGTGCCTTTTTGTGCAAACAGGGATATCCAATTCACCTGGTTGCTGTTGTGACCTTTTGGTGCACTACACAAAACTCTTCTTAAAAGAAGTGACTTTTGTGCTGTTTAACTGGAATGCCAGAATGGAACAGTTGGTTCATTTTGGTGGAACTGCACAAAGGGAGATCTGTGTTCCAATCGTCATCATCCATATTTGCGCCATAACCTTCCTTTAGGTAAGAATGATATTTAATGCATGTGTTCATCTCTATTTTCCGACTGCCATGAGAAAATAATGTTGTTTTTTTACTAGTACACTTGTACTCCCTCACTGACAAAACCAATTCTGAATTAGAAGGCCAATCATGTACTTGGTTTCACCAACTGGTGAGGAGAAAGAGAAACAGAGCATGAAGAGGAAGAAGAAGAAGAATAAACAGTGCCAAGGCGATCTTGCTGAAGCCAGAGGCCTCAGTCGAGGCCATTCAAGGGCTTCAGTAACGACTACCTTACATGTGAGAAGATCCTCAAGGGAGCCCTTCCACTTCTGTCGTCTCACTTAATTAATTAGGAGTACTTAAGTACCACTAATTTATTACTGCCTAATTTTCCTGTTGGAGTTAAACAAATCTTTAGTAGGACCCTATGCTGAATCATGTACGTGTGTATGTTTGTCTATGGAGGTGAATCATGTGGTGGAGCAGGGAGGGAATATTATTAGTATCATGGCATAATAGTGCTATCACTACTAGGGAAAAGCTTATAGACAGACGCTTACTAGTAGCGAGGGTTTATAACCCTCGCTACTGCTACTTACTAGTAGCGCGGGTTTTTAACCCTCGCTACTACTAAGTTGATACTAGTAGCGCGGGTTTTTAACCCTCGCTACTACTAAGCGGTCTCTACCGTGCCCTCCCGGGACATGCCATAGTAGTAGCGAGGGGTACAAACCCGCGCTACTACCAAGTTGATAGTAGTAGCGTGGTTTTACACCCCTCGCTACTACTAAGTACGAGGTAGGTGAAATCCCCGTATCCTCAGCCGAATCCCTCCTCTCTCCCTCACTTTACCCCCCTCTCACTTTCCTCGTCTCTCCCTCATACTCCAGCGGTGGCCGCCGCTGGTACACTCTGCTTTCTTCGCCCCTCCCTCTCTGAGATCCCTTCGGTGGGCGGTCGCCGGAGCTCCTCGCCGGCGCCAAGATGCGGAAGCGCGACCACGGCATCCTCCTCCTCGCCGCCTTCACCGTCTTCCTCTTCCTCCAGGTTAGCCCTCCTCCCCCCATCTCCGATTTGATCCGGAATGCTAGCTGACCCATCCCCCTCCTCCTCCGGCAGCACGAGGGCGACTTCTTCTTCCGGAAGACGTGGACCGCCTCCTGCCGCCGCTCGTCGCCGACCTCAACGGCGACGGCCGCCGCGAGGTGTTGCTCCCCACGCACGATGCCAAGATGCAGGTCCTCCAGCTCCTGGCCCACGCTGGGCTGGCCTCCGCGGCCGCCCTCGACGGCTTCCACGAGGCACGCGTCATGGACGAGATCTCCCTGCTCCCGGCCAACGTGCGCGCGTCATGGGGTTGAGATTTTTTTTTGGTTTTTCAAATTAATAGTAGTAGCGCGGGTCACAGACACGCGCTACTACTAACACACGTACTAGTAGCGCGGGATGCACCGCGCTACTACTACTAGTTAGCTGTAGCGCCGTAGTAGTAGCGCAGGCACCCGCACTACTACTAGCTTTTAACCCGCGCTACTACTATGCTTTTTCCTAGTAGTGTATTGTTTTGCATGTCAATTTATTGCCATTGGTTCAATGAGGCAATGTTTTGCGTATTGTCCATCATGAATTTGATGCTACTGTTTGAGTAATATGCTAATGTCTTCCTATCCTTTCTCATTAAGATAATGAAGGTTTCACCTTGTTCCTACTTGTCCAAACAGGGATCATGTTGTGCCAATCATACATTTTAGTGGAACTACACAAGACAGTACAATGAACTATATCCCAGCCAGTGCTTTAACTCTGCTGGAAGTTCTTGATAATGTTTCGATATAATCTCAGCACTGGTAAACAAGAGTGATTTTGACCATACATTTGAAGTGCACAAAAATATATACTATTGTGTGATTCGAGTGAGTGCTTTATCATCTCTTATGGGACTACATGAATAAGCTTTTTTCTCAGGTTGGTACGGGCCTAAGGCCTTCATCCATATTAGTTTGCTATCATCTCTTTTTGTATCGTGTTACTGTCATGAGAAACTCCTTTATCTTTGCACGTTAAAGTTTTGCAACCTATGATAAATGGCAATGCTTTAAGTGTTGAGTTGAGCTAATTGGCACTGATTAAATAAACTAATACCTCTCTTTAAGCAAGACTACAATGTTGCTAACTTTACCCATTAAGATAATGAGGGTGCTTCTATTTGTTAGTGTAAACTAGTCCCACTATTATAGTAATCTCACTCTCTCAATATATGTGCCAACAGGGATGCTCGATCTTGGTGGAACGGCACAAAAACTTTGGGTGCTTCATTGCGTCGACAGCTTCCGTCCTTTCCTGTCAGTCGCTAATCTCCGCTTGCTTTCTTCCTTTGCTGTCAGTCGTTTGGCTTATCTCGGCTTCCAGTCAAAGGAAATAGTAATTGATATGCTACCTCACACAGGTTGGTACTGGTCTTTATCCTGATTATTGTGCCTGTCATGTGTATTGGTAATTTGGTATTGTGCTACTGTTTGCCGATTTCATAAAGGAGTAATTTGGAGCCTGAAATCGCAGGCAAATCATTACATTGGGTGATTTGAGTAGAACTGCACAAAATGATCAGATGGACAGGTACTTATGCTGCTGCTATGTACTCCAAAGTTCACTCAGACAAGCATCGATGTTGACAAGAAGTGCCTATATTCATTCGAGTATCAGCCGGCGTCAACCAATTGACAAACTCCAAGTATTAGGAGAGTGAACGCCAAAAATATTGCTTGGTGCATAGCCCAGAAAAACGCAGTCCAGTCTTTGGTCCCAACTTGTGCCTTTTGGTTATCGGCACATATGGTAGCGAACTATATGGCATGGAGTCTAAAGATTCCAGACAAGTTGGTTGACATGTATATTCATCTGGCACTGAATCAGTCTGCACACCAAGGGTGCTCCATTTCAGTTGAACTGCATAAAAAATTTGGGTGGTTCATTTTCTCAACCACCTCCTTTCTCGTCTGCAATGTAGAATTTTGGCGCGATACATGACCAAGATGAGCCAGTAAACTAGTTGGATGAAAGTAGTGGCCAAGTTGCTCAAACCTCCCTCGGCACGAGGCCACTATTTGAGGATAAACCTACAAGCAAAGTTCAGATTGTCTGTGCTGCCTCTTATGTACTCGAAAGTTTACTCGTACAAGAACCAATTTTAGCAAGAAGTACCTCCGATTGAACACCAATTACCAGTCTATACCCTAGGTAATTAAAGTTCGCCCATGGATCATATTGGCTAAGATATCAATCATTTGGATGCATAAACATACTGAACATGTGTATATCTGAATCTTTTTGTGAATTATGTATGAATATTGTGTGATCTATCAATCATTTGGATGCATAGATATGCTGAGCTTGTGTATATATGAATCTTTTGAGTTGTTGATAGTGAATGTTGGCTATGAATATGAACGTGTCCTGTGAACCTGAGTTTGATATGAATGTTTACCTTTTCTGTTGTATTTGTGTGTGAACTTGTTAGTATGCCTACTGTGGGGTATAAAACGCAGGTCTCTTATAAAAGTAATGCTGTGTCCAATTTATGTTTTCCCTTCTAACCACATTATATATACTAGCAAAAGGGCCCGTGCATTGCAACGGGAAAAAAAATATGGCACACACTTACGTTCTATTCTTCTTTACCGGGTCTGTCATTACATGCGCTCTGGTGTAATAACATCATAAATTACCAAACTGCCTTAGGAGTTTTTGTCTCAGGCACCACAGTGAGAATGATTGACAATATGAGCATCACCAGCCTGAGGAAAGTTGTTGCTGTTATGACCGGGATTGCCAAGAGGATATATGATGCGCACTGACATCCAACAACAACATTTCTCATGGTTTCAGTTTTTTTCCTGAACCAGTGCTATATTTGATTATTTGGCACAAAAAAGTTGTAATTCTTTCACTCCAACTACGGCCAACATGGCTCGCCATTCTTCTAAAAGATGTCCCTTATGATATTTTTTCAGAAAAAATGAGTGCATTATCTCCTTGCTGTCGTCTAACTAAAGGAAACTGAATGTGAAAATTTAAGTGTATATAGACTGACCCACTCGGAGTGCATACAAAAATATTTTTATCCAAGTCGTCAGTGCCAACACTGTACCTCCAATGACCATCTGCATCTACACGGCTAGGTCTAATCTTAAGCAAGAATGAAACTACCAAGCAAACTGAGATAACAACATGTAGCCGACCCCGGGCAGCAGGTGGTCAGGGATCATTAGCAGAGAAACACGAAGTCGGCTGATGACCACCGAGCATGGCCAGGCCCATCTCGCTCTCATGGCTACCATGGTGGTTCCCGGGCCTCTCCGTGGCTCCTCCACTTTGAGTCCACAGCCCGACCTCGGCATTCTGCCTCCATCCTCCTCCGCCCTCTATCCCGCGTGCTCCTCCACACCTCCCTCTCCAAGCCGACGAATCTGACCTTCCCCTCGCTGGATCCGGTCCACCACGAGCCTCAAGCCACCCTACCGCCGCACTCGTGTCCATGTCGTGCATGGTGTAGAGGTGGCCAACGTGTGGAACAGGCTGCGTCGCAGGCATCTGCGCGCTGCGCCTCTGCTTCCTCACCCCGGCGAGCGCCGGACTGACCAGCTTCGCGCCGGACTGCCGTTTTGTTGTACAATTTCCCTTCGTTCTCATTCTGTGTTTGTTGATTCAAGAGGCTCGTTGTTGATATGCAATTTTCCTAGGTATATAAACTGGTAGACTTTCATGTAAGCAATCGAGGTGGGATTACTCCGAGTACATGTGTGAAAATCAGGTAAGGTACAGATACAGAAGCGTGCGTGCAGGCCGAAACATGCATGCATGCCCAATAAGAGAATGTGGACGTTGACCAATTGGATGGACAAAGTTTTTAGTACCGCCTCGCAGCAATTGGACGGACTGTCAATCAAAACTAACGGAAAAAAACTGAAAGCGTAAATTCACGGAAAGAAGCGTATTGTGACGGTGAACCCAAAGAGTCAACCCGTGCTATATTATTAGGGAAAGATTTATATTATTACTATTATCGTATATTTTATAGAGACTTATATATACATTATAAAAACATCCCATGTGTTATTAACTTATAAAAGTAAATGTTTAACGGAAGTTGGCAAGGAAAATCCTGGGTGTTTTTGACTCACAGGCAAGGAAAATCCTGGTGATTGTGTACAAAAGCTTGCGAAGATTTTAAGGACCAATTTAATAATAACACGCTCATTTTTATTTTGAGCAATAACTCGCTAATTTCTTAATTATATATATATATATATAATGTGCCTCTCCAGTTTATTCTTTGATATTAATTGCTCCTTCTAACATAACATTATACATATAACGAGCCCACCTAATACGTGTATTTCAAGGAAGTGCAAATGGGCTGGGATTTCTTAGAAAATATAAATGGGCCTGATTGACGCGAAATTATTTGTTCACCTAGCCCAGCAAATGGACTGTACATTCTAGAAAACATGGGTTAAATGTATGCCACATTTTTGCAGGCTGACATGTGGGCCAATAGGTCGAAGCCTTCGCAGGGCATTGTTAACTTGGTCAACAAATGATTCTGTCATCCACAGCCATTGGATTTATATCCAACGGCCGGCATGCACCTTCAATCTCTCGTCTTCTTCCTCCAGCGCCGCCGGGACCGCCTGGTCTGGCCTCCGGCGGCTAGCGGCTTTGCTTAGCATGCATCGCTGCGAAGCGCTACCCCAGCGCCGGCCAGGCTATCCCTCCACCCCTCGACACCTCCTGTTATTCTCCACAGACTACAGCCCCACGCCGCAACAGAACTAGCTATAACCCTTCTCCTCCTCTCAATCTGCGACTCCCCTGCCGCGTTTTCCCAACTCCGAGTCGTTCCCGTCCGGGGCCTTGCCGTCGTCCACCGGCTCGCTGCGTTCGGTGCGGTGTGGTCAACAAACGAGAGTCATCGGAAGAGAACTGTACGTGGAGAGACTGACGGCTGGGACCCACGAGGTCCATGGTCGCACGCAAGGAAAGTTCCTCCTTATTAAGCTGGGAAAAAATGTTTCCTCCACCTGACAGCTGGGACCCACCGGCTATATCTTCGCATGGAAGGAAGTGCCTCCTTGTTTTGCGAAAAAAATTATTCATCCCATTGACAGCTGGGACCCGTCAAATCTGGTGAGTGGATTGTGGGCCTACTAAGCGGACGTGTACGCACGGCTTTGTCGAATTGATCAACAAATTATTCTAGCAGCTGGACCGTTGGATGTTAATCCAACAGCCGTGCTCCTTCTTCAACCTATGTTCTTGCTCCTGTCTCCCGTAGGCGGCACCGCGGCTGTGCTGCCACGCACCCGAACCAGTGAAGTTTCCCACTCCTCTCCATTTGCGACTCCACTGCCCCGTCTTCCCCATCTCCGGGTCGTTCCAGTCTGGGTGCGCTCGGCACGGTGTGGTCAACGTGGTTAACAACCGAGAGTCATCGGAAGATGACTGTACGTGAGAGGCTGACAGTGGGGACGCACCACGCCCATGGACGCATGCATGCAACGGAACGCGGCGAGGTCAACGTGGTCAAGGAACGACTTCCATCAGAAGTATACTGTACATGGAGAGTCTCAGCTGGGTCCACGGCCGCAGCAAGTAAGTGCCTCCTTATTACATGGAAAATAATGATTCCTCCAACTGACAGCAGAGACCCACTAGACGGGCCACCGTATTTTGCGAAAAAAATGTTTGCCCCCTGACTGCTGGGACGCACCTGACGGGCCACTGTATTTTGCGAAAAAACGTTCCCCCCGCTGTCAGCTCGGACCCACCGGAAGTGCCTCCTTATTACACACAAAAAATGAATACTCCCCCGGCTAGCTGGGACCCACCTTGGTGGGAGGCTGACTTGTGGGCCTACTAAGTTGACGGGGACGAAGGGCTTTGTCAATTTAGTCAATATGAACGATTCTAACTCCAGTGACCGTACGATGTCCATTCAACGGCCGTAGTGCTTCTTCAACCTCTAGCCTTCTTGCTCCACCCACCCAAAGCAGCGTCGGTCGTGCCACATGCTCCTACCTCCCGTGGCCGGCTCTGCTGTCGCGGAGGCCTCACCGCCCCGTACTATTCCCACCGCTGGCCAGGCCCTGCGGCGCGGCAGCCTCACACCGCAGCCGAACCAGTGAACCCTCGTACTCCTCTCTGCGCGGGCTTCCACTGTCGCGCCTTCCCCGGCTCCGTGTCGTCCCCTTCCTAGGCCTCGCTGTCGTCCACTGCCGTGGTGCTCTCCGCGCAGTGTGATCAACGTGGTCAAGGAATGACTTCCATCAGAAGAGTACTGTACGTGGAGAGGCTGATAGCTGGGTCCACGGCCACAACCCAGTTTTTTGTGATTTGCCAAGTAAGTCGCTTTGTCAGGCCTGTTGGGCTGCAAATCTTTCAAGACGAGGAGAGCTTTCATTCGGCTGGCCGAGAAAATGTCCCATCAGTAATGAGAAATAGGTAATACATTTTTAAAACACATCAAACCGACAATTATTTTCAAATATCTTTTTTTCATTTCGAGATTTTAAATTACATTATTTTTTATGTGTGGAGAATTTGTTGGATTTTATATTGATATACATTTATTTTTAAAATCAGTTTGAATGTGAGTCAAAATTTCGGGATTAAAAACAGTTCGGACCGCACCGAAATATGCAAAATTTCGTATAATTTTTTAACCGTGGCCACAATATGGGTTGTAATGCTAACAAAAAGAATATGGGCTCCAAAAAAACCTTAAGAATTAGCAAATGGGCTGTAAATTATTAGAAATAATGGCAGATGGGATGTATATTGTTTTCCACATATTTGAGGCTTTCCTAAAAAAAAGGTTGACGCACAGGCAGTGACTGTTGGATGTCCATCGAACGGCCGTCGTGCTTCTTTCAATCTCCTGCCTTCCTGCTCCAGCCGCTCAAACAAGCGCCGGCGAGACTGCCTGCTCCCTCCTCCCCACAGCCGGCTGTGCTGCCGCGCAGGCCTCACCACCCCACTGTACTCCCATCGCTGGCCTAGCCATCCCTCTACTCACCCACACCTGCTGTTATTCTCCGGCGACGGCAGACGAACCAGTAAACCCTCGTACAGTCATACTCCCCTCTGCATGGGAAACAACTGCCGAGTCTTCCCTGCCTCCGTGCCGTCCCCTTCCTAGGCCTCGCCGTCGTCCACCGCCATGGTGCTCTCGGTGCGGCGTGGTCAATGTGGTCAATGACCGACTTACATCGGAAGAGTACTGTGCGTGGAGACGCTGACAACTGGGTCCATGACCGCAGCAAGGAAGTGCCTCCTTATTACGCGCAAAATAATTATTCCTCCACCTGACAGCGGGGACCCACCGGACAGGCCACCGTATTTCGTGAAAAAAACGTTTCCCCCTGACTGCTGGGACCCACCAGCTACACCTTCGCACGCAAGAAGTGCGTCTGGGCAAAAAAAACGATTCGCCCCCCTGACTGCTGGGACCCACCAGCTACATCTTCGCACGCAAGGAAGTGCCTGACAGTCGGGACCCACCTGGTCGAAGCGTATGTAGCGTTGTCATTTTGGTCGCCGACGTGTACGTACAAATATACTGGTGGATGTAGAGGCGCGCACGTGTCGTAGTAGAGGTGCGTACGTGTCGTAGTAGAGGCGCGCACATAGCATGTACACGTACCTACAGCGGCCAGGGTGCAAGAAAGAAAATACTACCACGTATGTGTACATACGAGCGGGGTCTCGAACGCCTACTCACGTATACGTACGGCCAGGGCTCGTGTACATGGCTGGGTCGGAACGGAGAAACAACGTCATCGTCGTGTTCATGGGGAGGCAATGGAATGCGTCATGTTCATAGGGAGGCAACGGAATGCGTCGTGTTCATCGGGAGGCAACGGAACGTGTGGGAGCCAACCGGCTGGGTCGGAACGGAGTGCATGGTCGTGTTCATCGGGAGGGCTTGGATGGAACAGGCGATGGAAACGAGGTCTGGCGTACCGCACAACGGAGGAAATGGACCTCCTACGTTCGGAACGGGGTCCTGTTGATCGGGAGGGGTCTGGTGTACCGCAAAACGGAGGAAACGGACCTCCTACGGTCGAAACGGGGGTCCTGTTGATCGGGAGGGGTGTGGCGTACCGCAAAACGAACGAAACGGACTTGTGTTGGAGCGCTACGGTCGAAATGGGGGTCCTGTTCATCGGGAGGGGTGTGGCGTACCGCAAAACGGGACTCCACGGGACACTGTTCATCTCCATCGTCGACCTCCTCCAGCCTCCACGGGCTACCGTCGACCTCCTCCAGCCTCCACAGGCTCCTGTTCATCCAGCCTCCACCGCGCGCTACTCCACCGGCTACTGTTCAACCACCCCTCCGCGTGCACCCCTCTACCGTCTACTGTTAATCCATCCCTCCACACCACGGGGTCCTGTTCCACCACCCCTCCACGGGCACCCCTCCACCGTCTACTGTTCATCCAGCCCTCCACCACACCACGGGGTCCTATTCATCCAAAGGCAAGGCCACCGCTCACTGTTCATCCACCCCCCCGCAACGCTCACTATTCATCCAATCGACCGGCTTCAGTTAGCAGCAGTGGCGAAGGAATCGCTCGATCGGGTTCAGTTAACAGCCATCGATCGATCGCTCGGGTTTGGTAACGCGTAGCCTGCAGTCCAATCGCTCGGGTTCAGTTAGAGCCCAACACCTTTCTTGGGTTCAGTTAGAGCCAATGCCTCGCACACACGCGCATACGTGTACGAGAGAAATGCGCATCGCTCGGCCCCCGACCTCCCACCGTAACCGGGAACTCCCCAAAATTTTCCTCCCCCTCACTTCTACCATGGTTTTTTCTGTCATGGACGGCCCAAAGAATGTCATGCAGCTGCATCTCCGGCCCGCCCAGGACGAAAAGCCCATTTTTCTGTCAAGATTTTTTGTCATAGAAGTAGGAGCCCACCACATCTATGATGATACCGGGTTTTGTCACAATTATCGTCATAGAAGTGTCATATGTATGACAGATTTTTTCTTCGTTCGGCCCAAAATGTCACGGATGTGTCTTTTTTTGTAGTGTAAGAATTCAACAAGCATGACTTTGTCCATGTGTCGATCCTTTCACATTGCAACCTTACCTAGACCCAATACCTTGCTTTTGCCTTTGTCAGCGTAGGTGATATGCTTTAGATGTGATGGAGATAAAGCAGAGTCTATCAATAAGCTCCTGTCACTAGTCATGTGATTTGTACATCCACTATTGAGGACCCACTCAGTGGCTTTGGGTTGATCATCCTGCAGATGAATTAGTGCAACTTACAAACTCATATACTTCATCAATGAAGAATATGGTATCAATTTCATTAAGCAATAGAACAGATAAAGCAGTATGAGGACGTGAGAAATGCAAATTCATTTCTTCATGATTTGCTTGCGTCCTTTCAAGCATATTAAAGTCTCCAGCAAATTCTTCAGATGATTAAGTTCGTCTGGAGACCTGACCCTGCATAAGTGGTTAGTTCTTTTTCTTCACCACCCACATATGAAGGGGTGGCAAAGAGTTCATCATTCTGCGAGCTCCATAAGAGAAAGGTGGCATAGATGCCAATCCACTTCGTTTCACATAAGAGGGGTTAGGGTAAGCTTAAGAGTAAGTAGAGAAATTCTTCGAGGACTTATGAACATAATGATTTGAAGAATAATGCACATATCCATAATCCTTAGATCTTCCCTGCGAAATAGACGGGTTAGCACGATGATGCTCATATGAGGACTTTGATCCTTTTGAGGAATTTGATCCACGTGAGGAGTTTGGTCCGTATGAGGACTTGGATCCATATGAAGAATTTGATCTGGGGTTCCTATTCTTCACAGGTGGTGTCATGATGACATTCACCTGAAGATTTTCAAGGCACCTTTTGGGAACCCAGATTTTCCTCATAGGAGAACCGTTCCTGCAGTTAGTGCCAACATATCTTGCAAATACTTCACCATTCTGATTTTTGAACAGCTTATAATTGGAGTCAAATGACTCATCAGAGGAATATGAAAATTCACATGTAAAGCCAGATAAAGTAGATGGATCCACTAAAGGTACCTTTGCAGCAACCCATGTGGTTTTGGGATACTGCTCAGGTTTCCAGTAGGTCCCATCAGCATTGAGTTTCCTCTCAAAGGCAATACCCTCTTTCCTAGGGTTCTCGTTGAGGATCTGCTTTTTAAGCATGTCACAAAGAGCCTGATACCCTTCGAGGCTTTTGTACATGCCTGTCATATACAATTCCTTCACCCTAGCATCATCAGTGAGACTAGCAATGTCCTCATATGAGGAATTAGTGATAGCAGAGGCAGTTGAAGAATTTGCAGCAATGGAAGTATTTGAGTATTCAGGTGAAGAATTAGCAGTTTCACGTTCAATGCACTTCAAACATGGAGGAACAAATTCGTCCTGAGTAGCGCTGATCTGTTGAGCAAGTAATGAATCACACTCCTTCTGAAGATCTTCATAACTCACTCTTAACTGCTCAAGATCTTGCTTTCTTTGAAGAAATTCACAAGAAAGCTTCTCATGATCAGATAGGAGAGTGTTATGATGACCTTGAAGATTGTCAAACTTGGACTGAAGTCTCTGAAGATTTTCAGTCAAAATTTTAGTGCGATCCATTTCCTCGCCCAACATATCATCGCTTTTATCTAGCATGTTTTGAACCTTTTCAAGAGCCTTTTGTAGTTTCACAGCAATCTTAGCAAGTTTAGAATAGCTGTGTTTGAGGTTTTCATCAGATTCATCCTCACTAGATTCAGAGGAGGGATATTTGAGTACCTTTGAGCCTTTTGCCATGAAGCAATAGGTGGGAGCGTAGTCCTCATCGCCGTCATCAGTAGTGTTGGGGAGGTCCTTTTTTTCAGAGTTGAAGATGGACTTGCTGACGAACGCAGTAGCGAGGGCTAGGATCGCCACACCAGAGTCTGACTCCTCAGATTCCTCCTCTTCCTCATTTTCCTCAAATTCAGCCTCAGAGTCCATTTCCTTGCCAATGAATGCCTGAGCCTTCTTGGAGCCGCTCTTCTTGTGAGATGAGGACCTTGAAGACTTTGATGACGAGATCTTTGAAGATTTCTTCTTCTTCTTTGAATCATCAGAACTGTAATCCTTGTACTTCATCTTTGATTCCTTTTCCCACCGAGGACAATCTTGAATGTAGTGTCCAGGTTTCTTGCATTTGTGACAAAGTATCTTCTTGTAATCATGGGATGAGGAATCTGATCTCAAGTCACCACTTCTTGAGAATTTACCAAACCGACCACGTCTTGAGAACTTCTGAAACTTCCTCATGAGCATTGCTAGCTCCTGGCTCAGTTCTTCAGGGTCACCAAGGCTGCTGCCAGAATCTTGACCTTCAAATTCAGACATTGCCTTGGCCTTCAGAGCCCGTGATCTACCATAACTTGGTCCATAGAGATCTCTCTTCTCAGCAAGATGGAACTCATGAGTGTTTAGTCTCTTGAGGATATCAGCGGGATCAAGTGACTTATAGTCTCCACGTTCTTGTATCATCAATGCCAAGGTATCAAATGAGGAATCAAGCGATCTCAACAATTTCTTCACCACCTCATGTCCGGTGATATCAGTGGCACCAAGTGCTTGAAGCTCATTTGAGATGTCAGTGAGGCGATCGAAGGTTTGCTGAACATTTTCATTGTCGAGTTTTTTGAAGCGGTTGAAGAGATTGCGAAGAACGTCAACTCGAGAGTCACACTGTGTTGAGACTCCCTCATTGACCATGGACAGCCTGTCCCGGATAAGCTTAGCTGTCTCCAAAGCACTCACTCTAACATACTGCCTATTGCTCGGATGGCCACATATGATGTTCTTCGCTTGATAGTCGAGTTGCTTGAATCTCTTTACATCAGCACCGTTGATGGTAGGAGTGACAGAGGGGACACCATTTTCCACAACGTACCATAGATCATTATCAATTGCCTCAAGATGCATGCGCATATTATTCTTCCAGTAGGGGTAGTCCGTCCCATCGAAGGTAGGACACCCAGTAGAAACCTTGATCATACCTGTGGTCGACATAACTAAAATTCCAGGCAGTTAAACCAAAATCACACAGAACAAGGGAGTACCATGCTCTGATACCAATTGAAAGTGCGTTATATCGACTAGAGGGGGGTGAATAGGCGATTTTTATGAATTCTTCACTGAGGAATTTGCGGGTGAGGAAATTCCTGAGTGAAGAACTACTTGCAGCGGAATAAGTACTCAGAAGTAAACATAACAGAATAAGAGCATGGTCTTCATGATGAAATTAAAACAAGTACAGAGTACAGAAAGCATAAACACAGGAGAAACTGAATGAAGACAAACAGGCTGAGGAAATTGAGCTGAGGTGATAGAGAAAGTCTTCAGCCAAAGTCTTCAAACAAATATGAACAAGAACACAACAGAGAGATGAGGAAATAGCAGGGTTGAGGAATTGGAACCAGGTAGCTTGGTGAATACAATGATTTGGTAGACCAGTTCCAACTGCTGTGACAGTTGTATGTCTGGTTAGGGCGGCTAGGTATTTAAACCTGAGGACACACAGTCCTGAACACGCAGCTCCGGACACTTAGTCCTCACCGTATTCCCCTTGAGCTAAGGTCACACAGACATCGCCCAATCACTCGTGGTAAGTCTTCACGTGACTTCCAAACCTTCACAGACTCGGTCACTCGGCGATCCACAATTTCATCTTGGATGCTCTAGACCATGACGCCTAACCGCCTGGAAGATGCACAATCTTCAAATGTAACAAGCGTCGGATCCACGCAGGATCAATCTCTTTAGTGATGCTCAATCACTTTGGGTTTGTAGGTGTTTGGATTTGGGTTTTCTTCACTTGATGATTTTCACTCAAAGTCCTCGGAGGATGGGATGCTATCAAATGACAAGTGTCAGTTTCTCTCGGAGCAGCCAACCAGCTAGTGGTTGTAGGGGGCGGCTATTTATAGCCTAGGGAGCAACCCAACATGATAAGACATAAATGCCCTTCAATGATATGACCGTTAGGTGGAAGGATATTTTGGGACAGCTGGCACGTAGCACAACAACGGTCGGAAATTTGACTAACAAATTCCTCAGGGCTATCATGTTCCTCACTGTGTAGGCAATCCGCACTGGCGAATTCCTAACTCCTCAGTCAGAACAAATTCCTCAGAGACCCGAAGAACTTCGTCTCTGTCATTGAAGAAATTGACTGAGCTGTATGAGATTTCCAATGGCTTCACTCGAAGGGATTGGTAGATGTAGGATTTTGAGTTGAGCATCAATTGTAAATTTCTCCTTAGTATTTCCTCGACCCCCTTTAACAGTATGGTGTTTCCTATGACTCAAGAAAGAGAAAAAGAAACTACGAAAACAAAAGTCTTCATGCTTCATGTTCCTCGAATGAATACCAAGTCTTCAGGATCACACCAATTTCTTCACTTTCAAAGTCTTTAGAAATCCAAAGTCTTCAGTTGAAGAACTTCATTTTTAGGGGTCGACTTTCCCTATAAATATCAAACTCCTCATAGACTTATAGACCTCTATACACTCACAAATGCATCAGTCCCTTAACCTATAATTCTTCAATACACCAAAATCACTAAGGGGCACTAGATGCACTTACAGTGCCCCCCTAGGGCGTTGATACGTCTCCAACGTATCAATCTTGGATGTTTTATAATCATTTTATATCATTTTTTGGTACTAACCTATTGACATAGTACCAAGTGCCAGTTGCTGTTTTTTACATCGCATAAAATCAATATCAAACGGAGTCCAAATGCCGCGAAACTTTTTGGAGATTTTTTATGAGCCAAAAGGAACATAATGGGCCCTAGCTGTGCCTGTGTAACATCCCAAATTTTGCAATTTGGAATGTTATACACTAGATCATCATGCATATCATATTTCTTGCATTTTGGTTGATCCTAGAAATTTCACGCAACTCAAGGACCCTCGGAGAGAGTTGGAGATTTCTTTATTTTCATATTGAGAGTTTTCTCGAATTTGAAAAAAGGGATCATTTGATTTATTTATCTTATCTTCAACAATTTTTCCGATGTCAAAAATTATAAGAGAGGGAATAATATGACTTTCCCAAAATTGAGGAAAAATGAAGATTTAATAAATAGATCAATTTTGTTTTCCGGAGTTTATTCGCATTTTATTTGGATAGGGAAAAATGCGTGTTTTCGAAAATTGCATTTTAGGTCCGGAGAAAATTTCATTTTGTTCGGCTCATTTTTAGGAGTCGGGGAAAATTTACTTTAGAATTTTTGGAGCCCGTATAGTTTTTCTTTTGTTTTGTTTTCTGCGCGCGAAATCTGTTAAAAAAAATCAGCAGCGCCAGCTGGGCCAAAGGCCCAAGCCAAGCCGCCGCCCCTGCGCTCCCAGGCGCCAGGCGCCGAGCGCCAGCGCTGCCAGGAGGCCGCTGCCGCCTCTCCCTGTTGCCAAATCCTTTTAGGATTCTAGGGCGCCCCCTTGTCTCTTTTTCCTTGTTTCGTTATTCCTAGTCCTACTCCGTTTATTCTTTCCTATTCTTAGTCTATTTCCTATTCCTACTCTATTTCTTGTCCCCTACCCCAACTAAATCCCCCCCTCCCCAATATAAATACCCCAACACCCCCCCTCTAAATCATCAAATCAAACCCCAAGCTCCCAAGCCCCAAGCCGCGCCCACCCCGCGCTCTACATCGCCGCCGCACCTTGCACACGCCACCGCCGCACCTTGCCCGCGCCGCCGCCCTACGCCACGCCGCCGGAGCCCCTCGCCGGAGACCTCGCCGGAGGTTGCCCCGCGTCTCTTTTCCTCGGATCGTTTTCTTCTAATCATTCCGTTTCTTTTCTTCTCCTCTGATTCGTTTTCTAGATCGGTTTTTCGTTTCGGTTTTCTTCTCCGAAACCCTAGATCGGATTCGTTTTCTCTTCCGATTTAGTTGCCTTTGGACCGTTCGCCGGACCGTTCGTCCTAACGAATGTGATCACCAGATTCTTCTAGTTTAACGAACGTCTGTTCGTATAACCGTTCTTCTTCTTTTTCTTCTCGTCGGATTTATTCCGCGATCGTGATCTCAGATCCGATCTTCGTTCTAGTTTATCTTCTCGCTCGTTTATCGGAATCAGGTGATTCAAGCGCCTGGAGTTTCGTTTTGAAACCGCCGTTCCGTCTAATCAACTTAAACAAGTTTTTGCCCCGGTAAAATTTGACCTAGTTTCAACTTGCTAGAATCGAGTTGTTTTCTTCCGCCGTTTGTTTTCCGTTTCTTTGTTCGGTTCGTTCTTTCTTTGCAACCGGAGTTCTTAAATTGAACTTTCTGGTTCGTTCTCTTGTTCGAGTTTTACCTGTGCATTAGATGAGTACTTATTGTGTGCTTGTTGTTTGTCTGTGATAGATTACCCGGATTGCGCCGCCTGTTACTTCAAAACCCTAGGACTCGCGGATCATCAGCAAGGCAAGTAACACTTTGATCATACCTTTCTACAACCCATGTTTTATTTCATTAGATCAATCCTCTCACCTTGCATGATTAGGATCTAATTAAATTGTGGGATGGGAAGTAGATGAGGTAGTACCTATCACCTGTTTATTATCAAACCTTTGGGAGTTACTTCTACGTTTGCTTATTATGCCATGCTATGCTAGTAGACGTGGATTGGGTGAGTGATATCCATGACAGATGTGAGTTGATAATTTTAATGGTTTATCTAAGGTGGCAACTTAAACACACATCTGGGTGGATTGAGGCACCTGATGTCTATCAGGACTTGCCTGTTTTATTTTGGACCGCCACCCAGGCTCAAAGGGATCATAAGATCTTTCATGCTAGAAACTTCCGTGTGCAGCCACAAGCCATTATGGGCTCTGGCATAGTTGACTAAGTCGTGCGAACTCTTATGGGTAGACTAGCAGATGTAGGGGAATGTAGGTGTACCGGTCTACCCACATGTAAGGTGCTAGCGCTTCTGAAAGACTGTGTCTCGGTCATCCGTTTCTCAAACACCATGTAGTGCGAGAAACCAAACGGAGGCGATCGAGTCTTGTGGGGAAAAGTGCGCAAACCTCTGCAGAGTGTATAAACTAATCATGATTAGCCGTGTCCCCGGTTATGGACAACTTGAGTATATAGTACTTGAATATCATGTGAATCTCAACATGTTACTTCTAATTAATGTTGTTGGGTTTTAATTGTTCACTTAATTGGGATCGGAATGCTGTCAACCATTCTCGATGTTTAACAACCACCATGATAGTTAAATAAATTTATTCCTTTGCAGTAGGGAAAAACTGGCTTTATGCAAAACTGTAACCATAGAGCTTTCCACCAGCCATATATGCATATAGTATAGCTGTTTCATTCCATTATTCTCTATGTGTTACTTTGCCAGCATATTCCATGTGTTGACCCGTTTTCGGGCTGCAACTTCTAATGTTGCAGACTTTTCAGACAACGAGTAAGGTGTTTTTAGGTCGTGGTTCTATACTCAGTGATGCCGTTGGAGTTGATGGACCCATTTATCTTCCAAGTCTTCCGCTGTTATCAACACTAGATGGCCTTAAGCCATGTTTATTGTAATAAGTTCTCTTTGAGACAATGATGTAATAAGTGTGTGATTGCCACTCTGCTATAAATCCTTCGATGTACTGTGTGGTGTCAGCATTACTGATCCAGGGATGACACCTGAGCACAGAGCGCTTGATCCATTTGGATCGGGTCGCGACAGAGAATGGTATCAGAGCACACGCTGACTGTAGGACACGACCACTAAGTTAAAGCCATAGATCACCATTCTCTTCTCATTTTCTAACTCCTCATCTTTTCTACTCTTTTTGGATGACGAACGCGAAGATTAAGTACGCTCAACCGGATGAAGGCACACCTTTTGGATTTCACCTGAAGGAAGTCACCAAGTACCTGAACATTGGATTACCAAGCTTCACGGGAACTTTCAACGCCACTCTGCCTGAAGAGGAGCGCTGGAAGATTCAAGCTCACGTTCCGGGAAGGACATTCGCGCCAATCACGAAACCCATAGATAGTGTTTTCAATGCACCAACCTGGAGTCTGGGATGAAGCATGGCAGCTCATATCACCATAGGACGCATTGGAGAAGTTTATCAAGAAGACCTCAAGGACACTATCTACCAGATTTGCGGACGCCGAGATGAATAATGGGAGTTAGTCAGCACCAAGAAGGATAGATCCATTGCATCTTTCATCCAGGAGTTAAACCAGCACATTCGACGCCACGAGAACCAGATGTGCAATGATATGGTAGAGTTGAAGAATGTGAAGGCAAGGATCATCGAGCTAGAAGGAGAACTGAAGTCTACACGCAAGCACTACATGGACGAGATCGTAGCTCTAGCAAGACACAATGGCGATCTTAAGCAGGAGATTGAAGAACTCAAGAAGAAGTTAGCATCCAAGGAGGAGGACGAATACGTCGCATGTCCGGACAACTACATCATCATCAACGACACCGATTCGGATCCAAGTGAACCCGACTTTGAAGACGAAGCTGGAGCAGATATCATGGAGTCTTCCACCGGTTCAAATTTCTAGATGACCACCAAATAGTAGTAGTATTCCCCCATGTAAACATTATAGTCAAGCACTTTTGCGATAGCTTTAGATCGTTTGTAAGCCCTTGTTTGATTGATTGAAGTGAATTGTGTGTTTTTGCCTCATGTGCATATGGGTAGTGTTTTCCCTTTAGGCCCTCCCTCTATTCTTAAATCTCATCTCTTCTAAACCCTCAGATGCCTCCAACCCAAGCTCTTAGAACACCTATGCTAGTAAGCTCACCAGGAGCAGAGTACATGGCCAGACAAGGATGTTTCCAAGTGCCATTAAGTATAGGAAGGCATGTTTTCCCAACGGATTTAATTATTCTGGAATCCCAAGGTCTGGATGTGATTCTTGGTATGGATTGGCTGTCGATGTATGGAGGAAACATCGATTGCGCCAGTAAGACAATTTTGCTTACCACACCAGAAGGAAGAAGGATCAAGTATGTATCCCGGCATGTGCCAAACAGGACACAAGTGAATTGCTTATCAGGAGTTGTGCAGGAGGAAGTACCAGTGGTAAAGGATTTTCCTGATGTATTTCCTAAGGAATTACCAGGCATGCCACCGGATAGAGACATTGAGTTTTTGATTGAGTTATTGCCAGGTACAGGCCCAATATCGAAGCGACCGTACCGGATGCCAGCAAAGGATTTGGTGGAAATTAAGAATCAGATTAAGGAGTTATTGGATAAAGGTTACATTCGCCCAAGTTCTTCACCTTGGGGATCACCCGTACTTCTAGTGGAAAAAAAGGATGGATCATTAAGGATGGTTGTAGATTATCGGGGATTGAATGAAGTAACCATCAAGAATAAGTACCCACTGCCAATGATCAACGATCTGTTTGATCGATTGCAAGGAGCTAAAGTGTTTTCCAAGATCGATTTGCGATCAGGGTACCACCAATTGAAGATTCGAGAGCAGGACATACCTAAGACAGCATTCACCATGAGATATGGACTGTATGAGTATACCGTTATGTCATTTGGATTGACTAACGCACCTGCCTATTTTATGAACCTGATGAACAAAGTGTTTATGGAGTTTTTGGATAAGTTCGTCGTAGTGTTCATTGATGACATCCTGGTTTATTCAAAGAATGAAGAGGAGCATAAGGAACATTTGCGTTTGGTTTTGGAGAAACTAAGGGAACATCAGTTATACGCCAAATTCAGCAAATGTGAGTTTTGGTTAAAGGAAGTTGGATTCCTCGGACACGTTATATCCGGAGAAGGTATAGCAGTTGACCCCACAAAGGTTGAGACCGTAACCGAATGGGAAGCACCAACAACAGTTGGAGAGATCCGGAGTTTTCTTGGACTCGCAGGATACTACCGGAGATTCATTGAGAACTTTTCAAAGATTGCAAAGCCTATGACTGAGTTGTTGAAGAAGGATACTAAGTTCAAATGGACTGAGGAGTGTGAGGCTAGTTTTCAGGAGTTGAAGAAACGTTTGGTTACCTCACCAGTATTGATTTTGCCAGATCAGACCAAGGATTATGAGGTGTATTGCGACGCTTCACGTCGAGGACTTGGAGCAGTGCTTATGCAGGAAGGGAGAGTTGTTTCGTATGCTTCACGACAACTGAAGCCTCATGAGTTGAATTATGCCATGCATGATTTGGAGTTAGCAGCCGTAGTGCATGCATTGAAGATGTGGAGACATTTCCTCATTGGAAATCATTGTGAGGTGTACACGGATCACAAGAGTTTGAAGTACATTTTCACGCAGAAGGAGTTGAACCTCAGACAGAGGAGATGGTTGGAGCTCATCAAGGATTATGACATGAGATTGCATTATCATCCCGGAAAAGCTAATGTAGTAGCTGACGCATTGAGCCGCAAGAGCCATGTCAATACTCTAATGACGGGGAAAATACCAAAGGAGTTAGCAGAAAACCTTCGTGAGCTATGTTTGGAAATAGTTCCGAGAGGCTATATAACAGCATTGGAGATTCAGTCAACATTGATGGATAAAATCAGAGAAGCTCAGAGATCTGACAAAGAGATTGCTGCTATAAAGGAGAAACTTAGCAAAGGAAAAGCAAAGGGATTTCGTGAGGATGAGCACGATACCTTATGGTTTGACGACCGTGTTTATGTGCCAAATGACCCGGAGATCAGGAAGTTGATTTTGCAAGAGGCACATGATTCACCGTATTCGATTCACCCAGGTAATACCACGATGTATTTGGATTTGAAGGAAACATTCTGGTGGACCGGAATGAAGAAGGATATTGCAGCATATGTAGCAGTTTGTGACGTATGTCAGAGAGTAAAGGCAGAGCATCAAAAGCCAGCAGGATTGTTACAACCATTGCCGATACCCGAATGGAAGTGGGATAAGATAGGCATGGATTTTATCACAGGACTACCCAGGACAAAGGCAGGCTACGATTCGATATGGGTAGTAGTTGATCGTTTGACGAAGGTAGCACATTTTATTCCAGTTAAGACCACTTACACCAGTGCTAATTTGGCAAAGATATACATGACTAGGATCATTTGTTTGCATGGAGTTCCGAGGAGTATCGTATCAGATAGAGGAACCCAATTTACCTCAAAGTTTTGGAATCAGTTGCATGAAACTTTAGGAACCAGACTAGAGTTCAGCACAGCTTTTCACCCGCAGACAGATGGACAGACCGAGAGAGTCAATCAGATTTTGGAAGATATGCTGAGAGCTTGTGCGCTAGATTATGGATCTAGCTGGGATGATAACTTGCCGTATGCGGAGTTTTCTTATAACAACAGTTACCAAGCCAGTTTGAAGATGGCACCTTTCGAAGCTTTATACGGAAGGAGGTGCAGGACACCGTTGTCATGGGACGAAGTTGGAGACCGTCAATTCTTTGGACCAGATTTGATTAAGGAGTCTGAAAGGAAAGTTAAGTTGATTCGCGATAGGCTCAAGGTAGCCCAGTCCAGGCAGAAGAGCTACGCAGATTCAAAACGCAAGGAGATAGTTTACGAAATCGGAGACAGAGTTTATCTTCGAGTATCCCCACTTCGAGGAGTTAAGCGCTTTGGAGTTAAGGGAAAGTTAGCACCGCGTTTCGTTGGACCATATAAGATTTTGCAACGTATGGGAGAAGTCGCTTATAAGTTGGAATTACCAGAGGGACTGTCAGGAGTTCATGATGTATTCCATGTTTCTCAGCTGAAGAGATGTCATGCCGAGATGGCAGAGATACCGCTAAGAGATACAGTGCCCCTGGAAGAGATTCAGTTAAAGGATGACCTAAGTATGAGGAGAAGCCAGTCAAGATTCTCGAGTATGCCAGTAGAGTTACTCGCAGCAAGGTTATCAAGTTTTGCAAAGTTCAGTGGAACCACCACTCAGAGGATGAAGCCACCTGGGAGAGAGAAGAAGATTTGCTCCAAGACCACCCTCACCTATTTTCTAGCCAATCCGAATCTCGAGGGCGAGATTCATCTTAAGGGGGGTAGGTTTGTAACATCCCAAATTTTGCAATTTGGAATGTTATACACTAGATCATCATGCATATCATATTTCTTGCATTTTGGTTGATCCTAGAAATTTCACGCAACTCAAGGACCCTCGGAGAGAGTTGGAGATTTCGTTATTTTCATATTTGAGAGTTTTCTCGAATTTGAAAAAAGGGATCATTTGATTTATTTATCTTATCTTCAACAATTTTTCCGATGTCAAAAATATAAGAGAGGGAATAATATGACTTTCCCAAAATTGAGGAAAAATGAAGATTTAATAAATAGATCAATTTTGTTTTTCGGAGTTTATTCGCATTTTATTTGGATAGGGAAAAATGCGCGTTTTTGAAAATTGCATTTTAGGTCCGGAGAAAAGTTCATTTTGTTCGGCTCATTTTTAGGAGTCGGGGAAAATTTACTTTAGAATTTTTGGAGCCCGTATAGATTTTCTTTTCTTTTGTTTTCTGCGCGCGAAATCTGTTAAAAAAATCAGCAGCGCCAGCTGGGCCAAAGGCCCAAGCCAAGCCGCCGCCCCTGCGCTCCCAGGCGCCAGGCGCCGAGCGCCAGCGTTGCCAGGAGGCCGCCGCCGCCTCTCCCTGTTACCGAATCCTTTTAGGATTCTAGGGCGCCCCCTTGTCTCTTTTTCCTTGTTTCGTTATTCCTAGTCCTACTCCGTTTATTCTTTCCTATTCTTAGTCTATTTCCTATTCCTACTCTATTTCTTGTCCCCTACCCCAAGTAAATCCCCTCCCTCCCCAATATAAATACCCCAACACCCCCCCCCTCTAAATCATCAAATCAAACCCCAAGCTCCCAAGCCCCAAGCCGTGCCCCACCCCGCGCTCTACACCGCCGCCGCACCTTGCCCATGCCGCCGCCACACCTTGCCCGCGCCGCCGCCCTACGCCACGCCGCCGGAGCCCCTCGCCGGAGACCTCGCCGGAGGTTGCCCCGCGTCTCTTTTCCTCGGATCGTTTTCTTCTAATCGTTTCGTTTCTTTTCTTCTCCTCTGATTCGTTTTCTAGATCGGTTTTTCGTTTCGGTTTTCTTCTCCGAAACCCTAGATCGGATTCGTTTTATCTTCCGATTTAGTTGCCTTTGGACCATTTGCCGGACCGTTCGTCATAATGAACGTGATCACCGGATTCTTCTAGGTTAATGAACGTCCGTTCGTATAACCGTTCTTCTTCTTTTTCTTCTCGTCGGATTTATTCCGCGATCGTGATCTCAGATCCGATCTTTGTTCTAGTTTATCTTCTCGCTCGTTTATCGGAATCAGGTGATTCAAGCGCCTGGAGTTTCGTTTTGAAACCGCCGTTCCGTCTAATCAACTTAAATAAGTTTTTGCCCCAGTAAAATTTGACCTAGTTTCAACTTGCTAGAACCGAGTTGTTTTCTTCCGCCGTTTGTTTTCCGTTTCTTTGTTCGGTTCGTTCTTTCTTTGCAACCGGAGTTCTTAAATTGAACTTTCTGGTTCATTCTCTTGTTCGAGTTTTACCTGTGCATTAGATGAGTACTTATTGTGTGCTTGTTGTTTGTCTGCGATAGATTACCCGGATTGCGCCGCCTGTTACTTCGAAACCCTAGGACTCGCGGATCATCGGCAAGGCAAGTAACACTTTGATCATACCTTTCTACAACCCATGTTTTATTGCATTAGATCAATCCTCTCACCTTGCATGATTAGGATCTAATTAAATTGTGGGATGGGAAGTAGATGAGGTAGTACCTATCACCTATTTATTATCAAACCTTTGGGAGTTACTTCTACGTTTGCTTATTATGCCATGCTATGCTAGTAGACGTGGATTGGGTGAGTGATATCCATGACAGATGTGAGTTGATAATTTTAATGGTTTATCTAAGGTGGCAACTTAAACACACATCTGGGTGGATTGAGGCACCTGATGTCTATCAGGACTTGCCTGTTTTATTTTGGACCGCCACCCAGGCTCAAAGGGATCATAAGATCTTTCATGCTAGAAACTTCCGTGTGCAGCCACATGCCATTATGGGCTCTGGCATAGTTGACTAAGTCGTGCAAACTCTTACGGGTAGACTAGCAGATGTAGGGGAATGTAGGTGTACCGGTCTACCCACATGTAAGGTGCTAGCGCTTCTGAAAGACTTTGTCTCGGTCATCCGTTTCTCAAACACCATGTAGTGCGAGAAACCAAACGGAGGCGATCGAGTCTTGTGGGGAAAAGTGCGCAAACCTCTGCAGAGTGTATAAACTAATCATGATTAGCCATGTCCTCGGTTATGGACAACTTGAGTATCTAGTACTTGAATATCATGTGAATCTGAACATGATACTTCTAATTAATGTTGTTGGGTTTTAATTGTTCACTTAATTGGGATCGGAATGCTGTCAACCATTCTCGATTTTTAACAACCACCATGATAGTTAAATAAATTTATTCCTTTGCAGTAGGGAAAAACTGGCTTTATGCAAAACTATAACCATAGAGCTTTCCACCAGCCATATATGCATATAGTATAGCTGTTTCATTCCATTATTCTCTATGTGTTACTTTGCCAGCATATTCCATGTGCTGACCCGTTTTCGGGCTGCAACTTCTCATGTTGCAGACTTTTCAGACGACGAGTAAGGTGTTTTTAGGTCATGGTTCTATACTCAGTGATGCCGTTGGAGTTGATGGACCCATTTATCTTCCAAGTCTTCTGCTGTTATCAACACTAGATGGCCTTAAGCCATGTTTATTGTAATAAGTTCTCTTTGAGACAACGATGTAATAAGTGTGTGATTGCCACTCTGCTATAAATCCTTCGATGTACTGTGTGGTGTCAGCATTACTGATCCAGGGATGACACCTAAGCACAGAGTGCTTGATCCATTCGGATCGGGTCGCGACAGCCTGGGGGGTGCTCCGAGGAGAGCACAACATGCCAGGGCACGCCAGGAGGCCCAGGCGCGCCCTGGTGGGTTGTGCCCACCTCGAGTGCCCCCATACCGCCTCTTTGCTATATAAATACCCCAATATTCCCAAAACCCTAGGGGATTCGACGAAATATTGATCCACCCACCGCAGAGTCCAGAACCACCTGATCCAATCTAGACACTATCTCGGATGGGGTTCACCACCTCCATTGGTGCCTCTTCGATGATGTGCGAGTAGTTCTTTGTAGACCTTCGGGTCCGTAGTTAGTAGCTAGATGGCTTCCTCTCTCTCTTGATTCTCAATACAATGGTATCTTGGAGATCCATATGTTGTAACTCTTTTGCAATGTGTTTGTTAGGATCCGATCAAGTTTGAGTTTATGATTAGATCTATCTTTTTATATCCCTGAAAGTATTTGAGTTTCTTTAATCTCTTTTATGCATGATTGCTTATAGCCTCGTATTTATTCTCTGATATTTGGGTTCTGTTTGGCCAACTTGATCTATTTATCTTGCAATGGGAAGAGGTGCTTTGTAGTGGGTTCGATCTTACGATGCTTGATCCCAGTGACAGAAGGGGAACCGACACGTATGTATCGTTGCTACAAAGGATAAAACGACGAGGTCTATCTCTACATAGATAGATCTTGTCTACATCATGTCATCGTTCTTATTGCATTATTCTGTTTCTCCATGAACTTAGTGCACTAGATGCATGCTGGATAGCGGTCGATGTGTGGAGTATAGTAGTAGATGCATGTAGGAGTCGGTCTACTAATCTTGGACGTGATGCCTATTTAATGATCACTGGCTGGATATCGTCATGCGTATTTGAAGTTCTATCAATTTCCCAACAGTAATTTGTTCACCCACCGTTTGCTATTTTTCTCGAGAGAAGCCACTAGTGAAACCTACGGCCCCCGGGTCTCTTTCTCATATATTTGCCTTTGCGATCTACTTTTCCTTTGCATTTATTTTCAGATCTACTAAACCAAAAATACAAAAATACCTTGCTGCAATTTATTCTTATTTATTTTATTTGGCATTCGATCTATCAATCTACTACAAATTTACCTCACGTTCGTTTGCCTATCTTGAGGCGCCGTACCCCGGAAGGGATTGACAACCCCTTTAACTCGTCGGGTTGCGAGAAGTTGTTATTTATGTGCAGGTGCTGTTTACGTTGTGTTGCTTGGTTCTCCTACTAGTTCGATAACCTTGGTTTCACATGTGAGGGAGATACCTACCGCCGCTGTGCTGCATCATCCCTTCCTCTTTGGAGAAATACCGATGTAGCTTCAAGCGACATCAAAAGGAATTTCTGGCGCCATTGCTGGGGAGGTTCTTCAACATATACCAGGTTCCTAATCACAAATCTCATCTCCTCGTAATTTACATTATTTGCCATTTGCCTCTCGTTTTCCTCTCCCCCACTTCATAAAAAATTGTCTTTTTATTCGCCCCTCTTTTCCGTTCGCCGTTTTCTTGCCGGATCTATTCGTTTTCTTGCTTCCTAGTCTTAATGGCTAGCGTGCCTACTCCTCCTTTGTCACCAGATTTTGAAGTGCTTTACTTCAAGCAAAGACAAGGAGAAAATTTGAAAGATGCTTGGTATAGGCTTATGGAATCTTATCGTATTTCCAATTTAAAGGGGGACACTAAGGTCTTTCTTCATAATTTTTAGATAGGATTGGCTTTGCATCATAGAAAACTCCTAGATTTTGCCGCTAAAGGGAATTTTATTGAGCTTGATGCCAATGTTGCCTATGAAATTTTAGAAGGAATTTTGGGGATTCCTCCTCAAAAGAAGGGGTTTACTTTCACCCCAGATGGAGTTCAAATGCTGGACAAACTTGGTGATTTGCATAGACACATGGTTGAATTACAAAAATATAACGAACCCCTCAAACATCTCAATGGTAGTATCAATCACATGAATACCCTGATTACTCTTTGCAACAAGCGATTGGATATTTTGGATCTAAAGATGGTTTCTTTCCCAGAGAATTTAGGGAAGCGTAAAGAGATTCCCGGGTTTGAGAAAACCCTTACAAAAGTTTCCAAAACTTCAGATGACAAAACTTAGATCCTTGCTTTATGCCTAACTAAGGGCGTAAAACTATAACGCTTGTTGGCAGGCAACCCAATGAATAACATTTATTTTTTATTTTTCTTTCTGTTTGTGAGTGATAGCACAATTATTCTACTGTTATGATTGTGTTTTTTATGTTTTAATTAGTGTTTGTGCCAAGTAAAGCCTTTAGGATCTTCTTGGGTGATAGTTGTTTGATCTTGCTGAAAAAACAGAAACTTTTGCGCTCACAAAAATAATTCTCATTTTTTAGAGAGCGATAAAATACCCATTCCACTTGTAAGAGATCAATATAGAATTTTCTCAGGTCGTCCTAATTTTTCAAAATGTTTGGAGTTACAGAAGTATCGAAATAGTCAGATTGCTACAGACTGTTCTGTTTTCTTTGCGTTGTGTGCTTATTTTGATGGCTCTATGGTTTTCTTTGATGAGTTTTTTCCATAGAAAAGTTGGAATATAGTAGATATAATGCAAGAACGAAATATGAATTTGTTTGATACAACACTTATAGTAGTGATTTATTATTTTCTTATACTAACAGATCTCACGAAGGTTTTGTTGAGTTTTGTGTGATTGAAGTTTTGAAGTTTGGGGTTATCTTACGATGGATGAAGGAATAAGGAGTTAAAGTGCCTAAGCTTGGGGATGCCCCGGATCCCAAGCTATTATCCAAAAAAGAGCAACCAACTAAGCTTGGGGATGCCCTCGAGTGGCATCCCCTCTTTCTTCCAACGACCATCGGTATTTTACTCGAAGATATATTTTTATTCGTCACATACTATGTGTTTTGCTTGGAGCGTCTTGTATGATATGAGTCTTTGCTTGTTTTATTTTGTGTTTTAAGTCCTGATCCCTTGCTGGACACACCTATTTGAGAGAGCCAAAATTATGTCATGACTTGTTAGAATTGCTTTCTTTGGTTCACTTAAATCTTTTATTAGCTATGGACTTGCTCTAGTGCTTTGCTTATATCTTTTTGAGCACGGTGTGCTTTAGTATTTTTCAAGAAATTATCTCTTGATTCACTTAAATTAATTTGAGAGAAAGAAAAATTATGCTCATGATCTTCACTTATATTTGTTTGAGCTTATGAAAAGCAACACATGAAAATTAGTCCCAAAGTGATAGATATCCAAGAAGGATATAATAAAAACTTTCATCAAGATCATTGGACAAAATATACTTGATTCTTAGTAATAGTTTTGAGATATGATGATGTGATACGTGAGTCAACTTGATGATTAATTATGCTTTAATAAGAATATTGGTGTTAAGGTGTGTGATTCCCTATGCAAGCACGAAAGTCAATAGTCATGCAATGAAATTATATCCTACTTGTGGTGCATTATTCAGTGTTAATTATGCTTAATGCTTGCTTATGAGATTATCTGTTTCTTGGTTGGTCGCTTCTCAATCTTTTGCTAGCCTTCATTTTGCACTAAGTATGATCTCTACTTGTGCATCCAAAAACCTTTAAACCAATTTTGCCACATGAGTCCATTATATCTGCCTATATGCGGTATTCTTTTGTCGTTCTAAGCAAATTTGCATGTGCCATCTCTAATTTTCGAAATAAACTTCTCTTTTGTGTGTTTGTTTTGCTCATGGAGCGGTGAGGGTGGCTAATATTTTCCATGCTAGATGTGTTATTCTCACGATGAGTGTTTATTCACTTGTCATTGCATGAGAGTAAGGAAAAGGTATTAGGGATGCACAGTCCTGAAATGAAAAAAATGAATTTACTTTATGTTGTCAAATAATAAATTCCTTGGAAAGTGTTGGTATGGAGGGCAACCATGGATATGGCTATCCATGGAAAGTGAAAGTATGGTGGAAAAAGGAATAAACTTTATTTTCTGTTTGGGAACCACCTATGCTATATCTAAGCATGGAAAGTATTGGGAACTCTAAGTCGTTTTCGTTGGTGGGATGGATACACCTCCCAAAATGTTTTTATCTCTAAGTTTTTTTCTTTGAGATCTAGCACCTCTACAAATCCCTACTTCCCTCTGCGAAGGGCCTTTCTTTTACTTTATGCAATTTTTTATTTTGAACTTGAGTCTCCATCTTCTCTTATAACAACACCAACTAGGAGGCAATATGATCATACTTGAGTATTGGGTGTAGCTAATATGCGAGTGTGTTTCATGAATGGATCAATGGTTGAGCATGATGGGCTAGGGATAACTTATTTTAGTGTTGATATTTTGAAAGACATGGTTGCTTGTTGATATGCTTGAGTATTTAAATTATCATGTCAAAACTAGACTGTTGCTTTGAACAATATAAAAGTCCAAATGTCCATGCTATAAAGAATGAATATGATATGACATGTTAGGCAACATTCCACATCAAAAATTCCGTTTTTATCACTTCCCTACTCGAGGACGAGTAGGAGTTAAGCTTGGGGACGCTGATACGTCTCCAACGTATCTATAGTTTTTGATTGTTCCATGCTGTTATATTATCAATCTTGGATGTTTTATAATCATTTTATATCATTTTTTGGTATTAACCTATTGACATAGTGCCAAGTGCCCGTTGCTGTTTTTTTCCATGTTTTTTACATCACAGAAAATCAATATCAAATGGAGTCCAAATGCCACAAAACTTTACAAAGATTTTTTATGGACCAGAAGGAACATAATGGGCCCTAGCTCCGCCTGGGGGGGTGCACCGAGGAGAGCACAACCACCAGGGCGCGCCAGGAGGCCCAGGCGCGCCCTGGTGGGTTGTGCCCACCTCAAGTGCCCCCCGGACCGCCTCTTTGCTCTATAAATACCCCAATATTCCCAAAACCCTAGGGGAGTCGACGAAATATTGATCTAGCCACCGTAGAGTCCAGACCCACTGTGAGTAGTTCTGTGTAGACCTTCGGGTCCGTAGTTAGTAGCACTACAAAAAAATACACTTCCGTGATGATACGTGTTTGTCGCTGTAGGTTGCTTTTTTTGTCATGCATGTACATCCATGACAAATTTATGACAGAATCAAGATAGTCATACCTGTGCTGTCGTAGAAGTGTTCCATGACATTACCAAAATTATCATCACGGAAGTGTGCACTTCCATGACGATAAATCGCGCGTCACAGAAGTGCTTTCGTCAAGGGTGACCGACACATGGCATCCACCGTAACGGAACGCCGTTAAGCTATTGGGTCAGGTTTTGGATCCGATAACCCATTAACAGCCCCGACCAATGGGGATTTTCCATGTGTAAAATCATCATTGGCTGGAGGAAACACGTGTCGGCTCATCGTCGGGACAGATGTCATCCACTCATTGGACAGAAGGCGCCTATGATACGTTGACAAGTGGCACGGCCCAACAGAGGCCCTTCCTGTGAAAAGGCCGGCCCGTTTGACTTGGTCAAAAGGTGGCGGGCCAGCCCATGGAAAGCCTGTTAACGGCATGTTCACATATAGCCCATTTACAGCCCGCTAACCCAAGGCCCGTTACGCCCTCTCCGAATTAGGCCCAGTAGCGTCATCTTGGCCATCCAATATGATTCCAGCCCGTTTTCACTTCTGGCCCATGTATGGCCCATGACGTCTTTCGGCCCATATAAGGCCCTATGTAAATCTTGGCCTATTAACGGACCATGGTGAAACTGGCCCGTAATGAACAGTGTATCACTTTACATCCATTAACGGCCCGTGGTGAAACTGGCCCGTAATGAATAGTGTATCACTTTATACCCATTAACGGCCCGTTATTCCGTTGGGCCGTCTCCAGCCCATGTTATCTTTCGGCCTTCTCAGAGCCCATTTATTCTTGGGCTCATTTCCAGCATTCATTTACTTACGGCCCATTACTATCATTTTCTGCTTGTGGGCCAAATTCAGCCCGAGGTTACAGTCGGCCCGTTTGTGGTCCGTTAATACGTTGGGCCGTTTTCATAGCATCATCAAATACGGCCTATTAACGATGGCCCGTATGGTCGGCCCATGAACGGAAGATTCCAACTCTAGCCCGTTTATGGCCAGAATGCGGTCTGTTTGGCCCTTGTTTGGCCAATCGATCATACAGCCCGTATAAGGCCCATTGGTGATACGGCCCGTAGAAGGCCCATTAATGATACGGCCCGTAGAAGGCCCATTGTTTCTACGGCCCGTAGAAGGCCCACTGTTTCTACGGCCCGTAGAAGGCCCACTATTTATACGGCCCGTAGAAGGCTCACTCTTTCTACGGCCCGTAGGAGGCCCAGTGTCACTACAGTAAATATTAGCCCATGGATATTGTGGCCTAGTTTTAAAAAATAGGTTATTACAACCACTAGCAAACCGCAGAAAAAGAACTGCACTGACTACAAGCAAACAAATAAACAAGACAACATGGAAATAAATAAGCAAGCAACTTACACTAGGCTATCACGGCTATTACACATATTACATCCACTGGGCATCAAAGTTCGCCACCAGTGCAAATATAGGGAACACAACAGCATATAAACGCCGCAGCAAAACAAGTCCGGAACTGAAACCACTTTAGAAGAGCTCAAGAAACAATATCCTGGGTACCCATAATGCTGGCAAGATGCTTAGCAAGCTTAGCAAGCTTATTATGTTTCTCTTGTTTGGCGCTTAAGTCCTCCAGCGCTTGCTGTTGCACCAGAAAGTATGCATCTGAATTCTGCAGGGACTTCCTCAGTCCTTCAGCTTCCTGTCGCATAACATCTGATCGATGTCTTTCAACTTGAAGTTGAGACTCAAGAAGCCGAACTGATTCAGGCAATGAGTTCGAAGAGCTGGTGCCGGCAGTGGTAGCCAGTAACTCAAACACTACATCAAGACAGGACTTTGGGGTTGTCTCAGTGTCTTCAATATAGTTTTTATCAGCTTTCTTGGAGACCAACAGGGATGTTTCACTATCTTGAACCTTATATGCATTACTTCCTTTACCATTGCATAACAGGGTACTCTTCTCCAATATTTTATCCGCGTTCTAAAAGAGAAACAAACAAACACATCTCAGGTTTACAATGTAGTATATGAAACTCATTTTGGTAAACCAGTTCAGTAGTAAGGTGGACAGGATAACAACATGAAACAAACATATATCTATGTAGTATGGTCACTGTATGGTCTATATCATTCTAGTTTATGTTGCCAAATCAAGATAGATACAGTTCGAATCATATCTATTTAAGACAAAGCAGCATAGACAGAATATAAGTGTGGGAAACTACACAGCAATAACAATACTTGTAATGTGCATGGCATGAGAACATAACTATTTATTCAATTGAAACTGAAATCAACATAGAGCAAGTTACAATAGCAAACAGCCAAACACGTTGAAGAAACAGGTTTAAAACATACCTGTTGCGCCATTGGAGTTTCAATTGCATCCTTCAAATTTGAAATTAGTTGGTATCAGTAAATACAGTGATGCAAGAGCAAAGTAGTATGAACCATAGCTATGGAACCTGACCTAAGAACAATTCTTCTTCTACTTTAAGCGTTGACTTCGGGTTCGGAGTGGTGGTCCTTGTGATTTGGGCACTACAGTTGCCTTACTAACTGCTCGTGTTTGGGTGCTCTGTGGTGGAGACGGTGCTGTGTCAACGGGAACTAGGTGTCTATCTGCTGGGGTTGGGGTTAGAAGGGGTGTAGTTGGTTCTCTGTCCAACTGGGTAGGGGTACAATCTGCATGAGTGTGGGTTATGTGTGGTGGGGCTGGTTCTTGGGCAAGTACAGCCATGGTTCTATCTGCATCGACAGGTAGCACGATCTTTTCTGAAGACCGTGTTTTTACTCCCACAGATACTGCCATCACTCCCTCCAATTGAAATGGCTGATAAACAAGAAAAGTAATTGAATGTACACACATTGTAAGATAGACAGGTGCAATGGATAGTAGGGAAGAAAACAGGGCATGAAATAATTCACATTTATGTTGTCTAAGCAAACAGAATAGCAGGACATAATTTCACATATATGATGGCTAATTAAACAGGTTAGCATGACACAATTTCACATGTATGATGGCTAACTAAACAGGATAGAATGACATACTTCAAAATATGATGACTATGTAAACAAGATGACATGATATAACTATACGATGTGTCTATTAAAGTGGTTAGCATGCCATAAATCACAAACATGCCATCGATGGAAACATGATGGCATGATATAATTCACGGATAGAATGACATAATTTAAATATGATGACTATGTAAACAGGATGAGATGATATAACTATATTATGTCTTTAGAAAATGGGTTGGCATGCCATAATTCAGATACATGCTGTCTATGTAAACATCATGGCATGACATAATTCAAATATATGATTTATATACTAAGGAAGTGAGCAGAGGGCAATCGCATATATGATGTGTCAACTAAGGAGATGGCATTCAATATTGTGTATATGATGTAAAAACTAAGCATTGCAATACAACATATGCATTATATGAGTAATATAACCCTGCCAAGTTTGAGCATACACCTCAGGGGGATAATAGGACTGGTCATCTGCCTCTGAATCCTCCTCTAAAGAGCTATCTGTAATCAGCAAGATATCTGCTTCAGCAGGTAGCATTGTCTGCTCTGAAGACCTTGTTTTCACTCGAGATTTCTCCATCACCAATTCAAATGGCTGATGCACAGGAAGAGCAGTTGAATATACAAACATTGCCGACAAAAGCAATGAGAAATACAAAAAAAGGACGGCATGATATAATTCACATATATGACGCTTGCCTAAACAGCATGGCATTGCATAATTCACATACATAATGCCTTGCAACAAGATAACATTGCATAATTCACATATATAATGTCTTGCAACAAGATGGCATTGCATAATTCACATATATGGTAATTAGACACTAAACAGGTGGCATTCACACAAAGCATGTCTAAACTAAGCAAATGACATAGCAATGCAAGATACCATACGCACGATATGAGCAACATCACCCTGCCAAGTTAGGGCATGCACCTCGGGGGGGGGGGAATATGACTGGTCATCTGTCTCTGAATCCTTCTCTAAGGAGCTATCGGTAACCAGCAAGACATACGCTTCGTCAGATAGCATTGTCTGCTCTGAAGACCTTGTTTCCACTCCAGATTTTTCCATGACCGTGCCAAATGGCTGATGCACAGGAAGAGTAATTGAATGTACTAAAATTGTTGACAAATTTAACACGTAATAAAAAATGATGGCATGATATAATTTACATATAAGATGACTGGCTAACCAGGGTGGCATTGAAAAATTCACATATATGATGCCTGGCTAGACAAGATGGCATTGCATGATTCACATATACGATAAAGAAACTAAACATATGGCATTGACACAAAGCATGTCTAAACTAAGCAGATGACATCTTTAATGTATACAGTAAGAAATGCAAGGCACCATATGCATGATATTACCAACATCAGCATGCCAAGTTAGAGCAAAGACCTCATGAGGTAAATAGGAGTGGTCTTCTCCTTCTGAATCCCCCTCATAACAGTTATCTTCCTCTTGATTACGATCCGAAATGGGTGGAGGGGGAGGGCTGCCTTTGTGCCCACCATGGAACGACGTCTGCATGAAATTTTATTGCCACGCAAGGCTCGTATCTTTTGCTCTACATGATCAGTTCCATTGTGTACAATAACTGGCATGCATAGAAATAAAACATAGTGAGATTATGTAAGGAGTGCATGCACAAATCCAGAGTGATGGTAGCAAACTGTGGATACACCCAAAACCAATGATAGCAGGCAGATAATAGCTTTAGTTAAAAAATACAAATAATGGCTCCTTTAATGTTTGTTTGCACCCAACATGAAACTCATAGTAGACACTGGAGATTAACGAGATAGTAGACATATAGTACTGATTGCTGCCCCAATATGTACCCCACAACCATTTAAAAACTCAAGTTTTAGCATTAGTTTGGACCTGACTCGGAGTCTAATAGGTGAACACAACGATAATGTAGCATGTCATCGTATTAAGCGACGCATAACGTAAGCAGACACGGAAGAGTGCGACCTCTCTTGCGGACCCGTGTAGTCCTCAAGGTCATCTGCTCAGTTGATGATGGTAATGCAATTGCCGTGGCTGCCGGCGGCGGGGAAGAAGATCTGAGGCGGTGAAAGACAGTCTGGAGTGCGGATCCCTGCTGTGGTGAACCCTTCCATCGTTGGAGCAGCTGAGCTGGGGTGGAACACAGTGCCGCAGGAGCAGGACAAACCACACAAGGTTTTCTTTGACACATATCTATAACAGACGTAATTGAGTATGGGCTTGTTTGAATTTGAGGATTCTAACAATGCAGGGATAGGAAATAGACAGGAATAGGATAGGAATGCACGTGTAAAACAGAGAATTTAAAAACACAGGATTTCTGCCAATCTGGGTGTTTGATTCACAACAATTGGAAGAGCACAAGATGCAAAAAAGCATGGTGAGATTAAGTCAAACCACAAGAAAATGTACGGTTATAATGCTATTATGCTACTATATCTTAGTCTTGTGCTTGATGAATAGGAATATGAAAAGGAGGAGAAGTGGAAATTAGAATTCCTATGGTTTTTCTTTCAAGGAGACACTAAAGGAACAAATCCTACAGTTTTCCTTTGCTCCATTCCTTTGCACCAAATTCATGAAAAGTAGTACTATAGGAAACTTTCCAATTCCGATGTTTTCATTCACTTTTCCTTTCAAGCATTGGCGATTCTAGTAGGCAGGCTTGAGCAAGGAAAATCCTACACTAAAAAAATGTTTTTGTGCTACTTCTATTACTTTGGACACAGGCCACTACCATACTAGCTCAACTCCTAGGCCCGTCGACAAATGCACAGCTCAAACGCGCAGAGATAAATAATGATGGCATTCAAGAGAGTCCATCACGGATAGCAAAGTTGCCTGGTACCTCACTGCTTGTCATATAGTAGGATAAAATAATCGTATTTCCTGTTACTACGAGTGCTCAGTGGACAATATATATAACATGTAGAGTAAAAAAGAGAAGCAACAAGTGTACAACCTCTTTGGCGAAGCCATGTCGATCTCTGCGTGATTGGGTTGGCCGGTGAGAATGCTCCGACTAACTTGGCTGTCGGAGCAGGGGAAGAAGATATTAGGCATCTGGAGATGGAGCCCGAGGTACTGCTCCGCTGTGATGGAGGGTTTCGTCGTTGGAGCAGCTCCGGTGAGTTGTATGACGCCGAGGCTGAAGCAGGACAAGAGAGACAACGAACAACGTTAACCTGAGTGGAATTCTAATATCATCTCCAATACATGACGTAAAATACACAACCACAAAGTGCTAAATGTAAAATACATCAGCCGCTCATTTCTGATCTTAACCGTCGAAACTGAATTTAACTGTCGAAACTGAACTTAACAGTCGAAACTGAACGCATTAGCAAGGTGAGGCTACAAGTCGGCTGACTGACTTTTTCATCTCTGGTCAGTCGATTTTGCAGCCGTTGGATACGAAATCAAGGTCCTGCGGTTCATCTTCAACCTCCACCCCGCTGAGCTGGCCAAACAGCAGCCCCCACCGACCGCGGCCGGCGGTGCGCCGCCCCGCCCGCCCCGAAAACACTCCCCACCGCTGGTCCGCCGCCGCCCCGGCCATCCCTCTAGCCCCCCTGCCGAGCTTTTTCTCCGGCGATCCCCACGCCACCGCCGCGCCAACGCACCACCACCGCCGGTGACCACCGCCCCCATCCTGAACCCTAAGATAGATAGTGGGGTACCTCTCCGGCGAGCCCCCCTCCCCACTGCGGCTGGTTCTTCCTTCACCTCGGCGGCATCGGAGTGAAGTGTAGCTAAATCGGAGCAGCATCGCAAGCAAGAGCAAGAGCGAGAGTAGCATCACGAGCAAGAGCAATAGCAAGAGCAGACCAGGCAGGGGACCGAGAGCAAGAGCAGAGCAGCAGCGCGAGCGAGAGCTAAAGCAGCAGAAGGTCCTACTGATGTGTACATCACCACTGAGGGAGCGGCCGCCATGGAGGAAGTGGCCGACGACGCCGCCGTGGATGGAGCCGCGCCGTGTCGGCTCGGGACCGAGCGCCGGCAGCACCGTGAGATCGAATCAAGAAGAAAATGCGGCGATTAGTGTACAACCTCTTTGGTGGCGCCAATTAGGCCGCAGCTTCATCCGAGGAAACGGTGATGATGATGCTCTTCTGGTGGTGCAGGTGAAGACGGCGGTGTGGGAATGGAGGTGGCGCGCTAGACGAGGGGAACGTCGGGGCAGCTCCTTAGAGGTGGAGGATGGGGTGGCTGAACCGGCGGGTCGATGAGATCGACGATGGATCCTCATCCGGTACGGTGGATGAGGGACGTCGAGGTGTTGTTGTGGACGACGTCGTCGGGGAAGAGGCTCCGGCTGGGTGGCAGACGGAGCAGGGTGTGGGGTTTCGTCGCGGGTTTTTGCGGCCTTGGTGTACGAATGGGTGGGCGGATGGGATGGCAGTGGGGAACCATGGCTTAGAGACGCGCTTGTCCGAAATGTGGGGTAAGTTACGAAAGTACCCCTATCGATTTGAGGCGGTTCTTTCGGTTCAGGGGTACCACGGGCATTTCGTGTGTCGGGATTTCACAGGAGGTGGGAGTTTTCGCGCGTGTTGTAATTTCGGAATAGCAAGGCGCGGGTTGAGATGGAGGGAGTTGTCGGAGCACAACGAGACAAAGATATATCTTAAATATTTCGGGCTAACAAGGCGCGAGTTGAAGAGGCGGGAGTTTCGAATCACGATAGACAGAGACACTAGCTTGAATTTTCGGCATAACAAGGCGCGGCTTGAAATTTCGGAAGAACAAGCTTAACGTGTACCCAAAAAAAAGACAATTTGCACCTCAACACGCACAACACACACACAAACACCATTTAGACTAGAGTAAGGTACACGTGCATTGCACGCATGAGATTTGGCAACCAAATTATGAATAAATACCACATTATAGCATGCAAGCTTTGAGTCATATATGTATGATGTAGATGTTTGTTTAATTCTTATAGTTCGTTTCATTCAAAATCATCTAGTTTTTATAAGAAAGCTAATCTATTTTAAGATTCATCGAATTGTGCATCGCAAGACATAAAGTAAAAACAAATAATGACAAATCATGTAGAAAAACATTTGGGCAATTTTGATACGGAAGATTCTAGAACAAATAAGAAGTGCTTGTGTTTTAATGTTTGTGCATTATGCTTAAGTTCAACCATGGAGTCTTCTAGATTATACATGTGGCGAAAGCTGGTGGAATCTAGATGATATCCAACGGCCAGTAGTGCTCAAATTTTCCATCTTTGGACCATCGGATTCGCCTCATCCAACGACCATCTTTCAAAGTTAAAGTTACCCACACACAATATACAAAAATATAAAATATAATATATATAGGGGTATAGATAAAGATATGTGATGCAAAAGCCGCACATCATCTCCAATTAGAATAGTCTGTCCATGCACGGATGCGACGTGGCCAAATGATGTCTGCCAACGGTATCTCGGATTCAAATCAGTTTGACCTTGTTCAATGTGTATACATTACAACATGCTCGTTTCCAAACCACACCGTGCAGATCTCCGTTATATTCATGCATACATGGGTTTCAAACATCATGATCTCTTATTCCAATATTTGAATTCAACTTTACATTGATTGTGACCTCACCTATTTAGCTATTCTTTTACACCCACATAGTAGTCTTCTCTTTATAATTGTACCACTAACTTTCTCTCATGCATGCATGCACACACACTACCAGTCGGCATTATCCATCGCACGCATGCAATCTTTTTCTTCAGGTCGGTCTCCCATGAAGGCACACACCAACACACATCCCCCTCTCCATCATATCGGGCATTCTTTATCTCTCATGCGTGCATGCACAACGATTGATGTTCCTCTATGTATGTGTGTATGTAGCTAGGTCTTTCATAGTTTTCCACACAAACCGATCAATCGATATATCCAGTGAGGTCTCACCCTCTTTCCCACGTCCACATCGATCAATCTATGCCTCTCTATATAGGATTAACATATATATCTAATACACCCACATTAATTATGTATCCAACATCCCCCTCTCATCATCCATGCCTTCCGCTTCATCTCTCAGACGCATGCACAATGGCGAAGACAGGGGGCAGTAAGGGCCCTGCCCCCCTCCCCCCTAACATCCTCCCCCCTAACATCACTATATATCAAGGCTAATATGGATGTGATCATTAGACAATTGCTGCTAAAAATGGTTTAAGTTCATGAATTGACCCTCCTCGTAAAGGATTAGCAATGCTTGGCCCCCTAGCTCATTTATTTTTCGTGGCTTCGCCACTGCGCGCATCAGCGCACGTGTTCACCCCCTCTCTCTAAATATCGATCTCGCACTTGTGTATTCCTTCATAGTCTCCCTCCACTCGGCCCCTCGCACCATCTTCTAGCCCCCCACCGGATTTTGCCACATGTACAATCTAGCAGACTCCATGGTTGACCTTAAGCATAATGCACAGACCTCAAAACAACAGTGGTTCTCTTTTGTTCTAGAATCTTCCATATCATAACTGCCCAAACTTTTTTCTAGTTGAATTGCCATTATTTGTTTTTACTTTATGCTTTACAACGCACAATTCCATGAATCATAAAATAGATTAAGGGCTTCTTTGATTCAAAGGATTCTCAAAGGAATTTTGGAGGATTCTAATCATTAGGAATTTTTCCTATCTTGGTTGTTTGATTCGTAGGATTGTAAACCATAGGAATTTTTCCATATGATTCATTTGCACTAGATTTCATAGGAAACATCCCATCCACTCAAACCTCTTTGAAATAATTCTGCGTTTTTTCTATGCACAATCAAACACTCGTACAATCCTATAGGATTCAAGACGACATTCCACTATAATCCCATGTTTTTCCTATTCCCGCGTACTTAGCTTTTTTATAAAAACTAATTGATTTTGAATGAGATGAACTATAAGAATTAAACGAAGGGCTACATCAGGCATATATGACTCAGAGCTTACATGCTATAGTGTGGTATTTATTCATAATTTGGTTGCAAAATCTGATGCGTGCAATGCACGTGTACCTTACTAGTACTTCGAGTATGTGCAAAACACGTAAATTAGAATACCAATGGCATGCTACACAGTGTCTCTCTTACAGTTCATGAAGCCACGTGGCACATGTGTAGGCGTTGTCGCGACCTCCTTGCGTGTATTGATCATAGTGACATGCTGCTGGTTCCAGAAGAATGTACTCGTCCTCCCTGAGCCATACTGGTGGTACATGCATGAAGCGAAGATGCGCACACACGCCATGCACGCATTCATTCCTCGCACGCACACGCGGGTACACGGGCGGACGCAATTTTGTACCAAGATCCACCCCATGTGATAATTTGACACGTGTAAAGTCGTTCACTCCATTGATGGTCAATTAATACAGCGCATGCAAATTGAGTGGACGTGAGGGCGGAAGAAAGACATTATTACTCCACTATGCGCATGCGAGTAGTTAAATCATGGGTTGCTAGTAGTACTTCCATTGGTCTCCTTCGTATTTTGTGCCAATTTTTGACAGTAACATAATATTTACGCATTTGAGCGGTGTAGTACTTGAAATTTATGTTCCGCTAAACTCATCGGGAGCCGTTTCGGGCCTCGAAACCAAAACCATCAATTAGTCTTTAACTTGTTCCCATCACATTCGAAAGCCTGCTCACACCTACAAGTAGTACGTACCAAACCTGAATGTGTTCCCACTATGCAGGTATTAGTACTAGTGCTAGTACTTAGGTTATAAAAAGGGGAACTACCTAACCGAAAATCACTCTACCTTTCCTCCTCATAAGTGCTTCTTCTTCGTCCGTCGTTGCCATGGCTGGTGAGCAGAGCTCTAGGTCGAGAACTACTCGTAACAAGGGAGCGGCAACCAAGGCTGTGGAAAAAAAGAGAGGGCTCGCCGCCACGCAGAGACCTCGAAAGATCTCTCACGGGCAGGCGATGGCTCCCAGGAGCGCCCTAGCCGCGGTGGCGAACATGCCGAGCCGGCGGAGCTGGAGTCGTTATCCCTCGACGGCATGCCCGATCAGCTCAATAAGCAGAAGGAGTTCATCCAAGTCTTGATGGAGTTGCTGAAGGAGAGCCTCGACGACATGCCCGCTGAGCTCAATCAGCAGGGGGAGTTGACCGCCGGCTTGGTGATGCTGCTGAAGAAGAGCATTGCCTCGGAGAAGAAGGCGACCGGCGAAATCCTATGACTTCGGGAGGACAATGCGAAGCTCTGCCACGAGATCGACCTGTTGAAGGAGAAGAATGCCAGCTGGAAGAAGCTGCATGAGAATAGTAGTTCCTCGATGAAGATGCTGCAGGCCCTCACCATGGAACAGAAGGAAGAGTTGGCGAAGCTCCGCATCGAGCACCCGGCTGCTGTCAAGGTACGTAATATGGCCGTGGAACAGATGATGAAGGCTCGCGTCGAGAAATGCCATGTCATGGACACAATGATGAAGATGGCGGAGGAGACGCGCAAGGAAATGGAGGTCGTGGAGGCGATGAAGAAGCAGTTACGACTCTGCGGCGAATTAGATCATTTGGGGTGATAACCTTCCTTCTTCTTTTGCTCCTGTGTTTCATCTTTTGCTTCAGGTGTTTCGCCGCACGTGTCATGTTCTCTGCGAGGCATGAATAGAACAACGTTTTTTGAGTGAATGAATAGAACAATTCTAACAATGAGATGACTAGCAAATTAGATCATTTTTTATCGCCATATGGCACTGGGCTGCCGTGTTTCGTGCTCCTCCATGGCAGTACTACTCCAGTGGAAAACTTGAGTATACCGCATGGTTCTTTGCTCCTCCTCGATCAGGTCGTCGGCGCATTTATACGAGCAGTCAAATCACAAGGCCCCGCCTTCCATTAGTAATGAGCCGTCAAATCACAAAGGCCCTCGCCTCTCGTGAAACCGACCAAGCTAGACTGCCCCGCCTTCTAGCCTTTTAAAAAATGTATACTTTTGTACAACAGTAGTAGTATCGATGGATTGCGCCATGGAGCAAAACTTGAAATTAAAAAAAAGGTGGTACATATAGAGAGCGCTCGTCGCCAAATTATGCATATAGTACTATTAAAAAGGCTAGTCACAATAATGGTGTCCAGCACAACCCACCCCTCAAATAAAACTAAGAGGGTGCTTGGATACGTTTTAGTCCCATGACTAAAAGTAGTGGGACTAAAACATGCTAGCCTCACCCATGCTTGGATCCAAATACTAAAAAGGCTAAAATCAAGTTAATGAGCATTTATTGTCCTCCAAACCCTCCAATCCAGAACTTGCCGGTGTTAAAGGAGAGGAGTTAAATGAGTAGAGAGAGGACTAATCCACATTTTAGTAGGGGTACCCCTGACTAAAAAAATTTAGTCTCAAGACTAGTTTTAGCCCCTCTTTAGTCAGGGGTGCTTGGAACTTTAGCCTCTTAAAGAGACTATTTTTAGTCAGACTAAAATAAGTCCCTTGGATCCAAGCACCCTCTAAGCATCCTGGAATTCTTTGACAAAACTAAGCACCCTGAAATTCTTTGACAACTAAACTGCTGGCTATATGATGTTGGCCATATATATTGTACGTATATAATGTGAAGAAACGAGTGGTAGTACTATACCAACTAAAAGATGAAATGTAAGAAATACTAGTATGTACGTACAAGAGTTAAAGTAACAAGAAGAAACATAACATAATTTTGCTGGGGGCTCAGCACAACACACCCCTCAAATTAAATTAAGGACACCTAAAATTAAACTTTGTAACTATTCCGGTAGACACTGCATTAGAACCACCATGAGCAACGACACTGCCACCTTACTCGGCGTCCTTGTCCACGTCCTCGACTTCATCCTTGTCCCTCTTCCTCTTGGCCGATACTTCTTTGCTTGAACCACACACTTGACTGTTGGTCTTCATCCAACCCTTGTAGATATTGAAGCAAAGGTAGCCATCCATTACAGCGTAGTGGATGTGGTCTATATCTAGTAAATTCCGCTACCATGCATGACGATGAAACGTGTAATGAGGTTTCTCTAGTTTACTGTACGAAGGATGAACCATGGCTCCTGCCGGGGTCAGCATTGAAGGCTGACGAGAGGACACCAGCCGATTCTTCTGGAGGTCGAAGGTGTTGCCTACAACGAGGCCTATCCGATGTAGGACTTCTTTATCGTTACCAAAGTCTACAGTAACGAATTTGACTAGGTTGCTCTCGGGCAAGTCCTTAAAATCCTGGCACTCAACGTCAGCATGGCATATGTGGTAGACCAAGCATAAGTCATGCACGCAAACCTGGATCACGGCGGGCTTCTTCCTCTCTTCATCCTTTAGATCCTTCTCTCGCCCCAGGACTGTGGTGTACTCAACATCTAGCCCAGCGACCCACTCATCATCTGAGTCTTCGAACATGCGTCTGAAGCGAGAAATACATCCTTTCACCGTCACGAAAGAACGAGTGTAGATGACGTCGAACTCATCACCGGTGATGGTTCTAACCTTGTACTCACCGCCGATCGTGGAGATCTGGGACGCCATGGATTTGGGAGGAGGGTTAGGATTAGTGGAACTGCCGTAATGTGAATGGACAGGACGACTAGGAGCGAACCGCCATAGTATTGAAGGACGTGCAGGGATGAGTAGGAGCGAACTGCTAACGTACGAATGGCAGGGTAGTGGCTTTCCATTCTCCCATGATACGGGCTTCCGAGAGCCCTTGGATATGAGATCGAACGGTTGCATGGCGTGATTCTAGACCTATGGGTGAATATCCTATCCTAGAGGGTTATTCTACAAATTTTCAGCAACTTAGCATGCGACCGTTTGATCTCAGATCCAAGGGTTGCTAGCAGCCCGTATCATGGTCGCGCCTACCACGACCATCGCGTCGCTCGCGCGGTCGCGCCCTTGGAGATTTAACACGGTGCGTTAGGCTATCTGATGTTGGCATGTCATACATAGTCATCACTTAGTCACTCATACTACAACAAGGTTGGCTATAAGTGTATTTTTTTACTCCTCTCTATCTCTTTCTTCGTACTCAAGGAAGAAACGGTGCTAAGCACGTGTATTTATTGCATTTGCCAAGCAGTGACCTCTTCCAATGAAATGGTGTTGCTAAGTTTGCTTCATTTAATTAGCTATAGACTCAATATTATCTTTTCACCTAGGTACACGCGCTTAGCACTGTTTCTTCCTTGGGTCACCAAACTAGTCTCTCTCTTCTTGATTAACTTGCCACATCAGACTTTATGCTTATGTGGCAAGCTTAAGCACCTGTAGGAGCAAGTAAAAGTTAGTACAATAGTGCGCTTTACATGGCATTTTTGCATATGTGGAGGAAAGAGAGGCAAGGAAAAAGTGGAGAAGTGGGCTCTCATGCAAGAACCAGCCTCTACTACATGGTAGAGCATTGGGAGAGGCACCTGTATGGAGGTGGTCAGGAATCTGGGAGACTCACGCCAGTCGTAGCGCCGCAGTTAAAATGATAATGGCAAGTCAAATGATGGGGCCCCACCTGTCCAGCAGTAACTCGCTGTCAAATCACACAGCCCTACGTTTGCAGCAGCCTACTCCCTCGTCTTCTCGCGTCTTTGTCGAACCGACTAGGTGGAACTGCCCCGCCGCCTACCGCGTAGGAAAAGCCCCGCCCTCAACTTTTAAATAGTATATAGTATACTAATTTTGTATCCATGGATTGCACCCGCGCCGTGGAGCAAAGCGTCTACAAAATGGAGGAGAGACGGTGGTCTTGCAATAGAGAAGAGGGAGAGGCGAGACGGTGGTTTTGGAATGGAGATGATGGAGAGGAGAGGAGGTGGTTTTGCAATGGAGAAGAGGGAGAGGAGCGTGCGGCAGCGATTTAGGATTGGACGAGAGGGCCGGCGCGCTCTGACTGGATCAAAATCAAAATCAATTTACCCTTCAATTAGGAAAGCGACCCCACATTAACTAGTCTCCCTTTTATTCTGGGTCATAATTGACCATGATTATCGCACATAAAATATATGTTATACGCTGTATACAAGACCACTATCAAAATTACAATTTGCCACTATACAAGGCCACTAACATTAATCGAGGCAAAATTGATGGTGTTTGCCTCGTACTAGCACCCGAGGACATTAATATCCCTTGTGTGCATGCGGGAGTGAGAAGGTTAGCTTGCATTCCCAACATTAATCAACCAATGAGGAGTAAGAGGGTTGGCTTGTTGTGCTTGGGAGAGAAAAACTACATTAATTAACACGACAATCAAGGTGACAAGCTAGCTTGCAACATTGACTTAAACATAGAATTGATTTTTACCTTGGTACCTGTAATATGAGTTTGTGGCCTTGTATACAAAAATGGAGGGAGTATAATTTGAAAGTACATTCAGATACGAACCAAACGATACAATTTTTGGTGACATGAATTCACATTTTGCTTGTCAAATACAGTATGTGGTCAAACTTTGACCCAAAATACGCGAAACAATAAAAAAATACTTCCAAGACCAGCGCCACTCTTCCGCTCTTCTCCTCTTAAACCACCGCCGCTCCTCTCCTGTTCCAATCTAAATGCAGCGCCGCTCCTCTCCTCTTCCATTTCAAAACCACCGCCTCTCCTCTCCTGTTCCAGTCCAAAACCAGCATCGCTCCTCTCCCGTTCTAATCCAAAACCAGCGCTGCTCCTCTCCTCTTCCATTCAAAAACCACCGCCGGCGAGTGAAGGTGCTGTGGAGAAGTAGATTGATGGAGGAGTACAACCGATACGTGAGGATCGCAGACAGCGACCCTGTGAAGCTAGCTAGGATGTTGGAGATACAGTCTTGGTTTGACAACAAGGACCAACTAGTGGCGACGGCGACATCCATGGCCAAATATCTGCAACAGAGCGAAAAGGCGGCGATACTCCCAGAGGGAGTCGCGCTGGATTACATAGAGCTGCTCCTCTGGGCCATGGGGCAAACAGATTCACCGAATCCGATCGTGAGGGAGCGGTGGTGGGAGTATCGATCCCAGATGGAGCATCCACCAGAGATTGAAGGATCGAGCATCTACAGGGTGCCGTTTGTGAGGGTGTCCTGCCAGAGTGAGCCGGTGGAGTCTTCGTCCACCGAACCCAACTGCGAGAGGATAAAAGCAGTTGGCCTGACGACGCTTCCCCGCCATCGTCTCCCTCGCCGTTCACATCGTCTCACGGGGCGGCTCTCTGCCGCCGAGGAATAGGATGGGGCTGCCCCCCAGCCCAATAGTCCGGCAGGTTGTGAATTGTCAGGAGGAGCTTAGGGTTGTTAGTATTTGCAGGTTGTGAATTGTGTTTTGTGTTGTGTATTTTGAGAGTACTTTCAGATATGAATGTCTTTTGAATTTCATATTTGCAGTATTGAGCATATGAAGTATTTTATGAATTCTAGATATCTATTTTTAGCACTTAAAAAATGTAGTTTCATAGGAGTATAAAAGTGCAGACAATGTGATTCTCAGAGAAAAACTGCAAGTTTCAGTTTCAGATAAGAAACTGCAAGTTCAGTTTCAGATAAGAAACTGCAACTTTCAGAGGCAGAGCATTTATATTAACACGGCCTTTTCAAACAGGGTTAACATCATGTTGGAAGTTTTATTCATGGTCGAAAATGGAACTACCAGCTAGTTAACATCATGCTGATCAACATTCATGCATAGCACATCTTCATATGATGCACAGTCAAAATGCCCACACAATGTCGAGTGTGCGAAACACAGAGAAAACGAGGGACGAAAGTTTTGGCAAGTGTTGGACGTGGTTTTGAGCTGCCCTGTCTAGGCTTTCATTTTTAACATGCGCAGCCCACGTCCTCGGATGGGAGGTCCATAGGCCTGTTTGTATTTTCTTAGGGCCGTCATGTATCGACCGGCCTATGGACCTCCCATCCGAGGTTTTATTTTTGGCAGCCCAATTTATGTATTTTTTGAAGAAAACACAGAGGTCTGTTCTATTTTTCTATATAAGAATAGGAACGCCAGGTCCAACTTATGTTTCCCTTCTAACAATATTATATATATTTAAATTATTTTATATGTTGACTGTTTAGTTCACATAATTGGCAAATAGAGGACCGCTCTCGCGATCCCCTTCGCCCCCGCCACCACCTCCACCCTCGCCGCTGCCCCCGCCACTACGCCCACCCTCGCCGCCGCCATAGATCTCGCCGCCACCACCCGCCTCTTGACTCCGGGTGCGCCTGCCCCCCTCAGCAAGTCCGCTCGCGCGCCCCATGGAGTCGCCGGCCATATCCACGGGGGAATGGCTGGAAGACTGGCAGATGTAGAAGATGCATCTCCCACATGTCTACAAAGCCTTCCCGCGGATGCTCCAACCGCTCGACTCCGTCGCTCTGGCGGTGCTGCGGGAGACTCGAGGGAGGAGATGGAGGGAGCGGGTGATGCGGATCCGCGACAACGCTCTCTCCTGGACCCAGTGCATGCGCAAATGGAGGGAAGCAGAGGAGGAAGCTGCAAGGGAGGAAGCCGATGTCGGCATTCTGGGAACATGGGTCCCCAGACTTGCCTGCCTGCAGCCTGCGGCGTGGCTCAAAGGGGGGCCCAGCACCACCCAACTTCGCCAACACAGACTCAAGACCCTCGCGAGGGGCCAAGCCTCACGGGGCGGACGATGCGGAGCTTCCTCAGGCACGGCCTCATCAGGCTGGCTCGCGAGGAGGCGGAGAGATCAAGGCGGGGTACCTCACGAGGTGCCCGTGACGCAAGCCATGACGACCAAGGGTGCCAGGTGGGCGCCAGCCCACGTAGTGTCCTCCTTTCCCCTTTGGTGCAAAGGGGGAAAGCGCAGCCGCAGAGTACCGAGGCATCAAGAAAAGGTTGCCATTTCGGTGCAACAAGACCAAGACCAGGAGGACTGCAAGATGGAGGTCATTGTGGAGCCCAAGACGGCGTCACCACCAGAGCTTTGTGCAGGCGAAGACTACTTTTGTCAGGATAACTGGTACTAGCTGCCCCCGTTCAAATTAGCCCGCCATTGTTGGCTCCCTTCCCGCTTGATATTTGGGAAGAGGACCAGGGCCTCTATAAATAGGACCAGCCACCCACAGGGTGAAGAGGAGGGAGGACAATCGAGAAGGGGGAGGACAATCGAGAAGAGGGAGGACAATCGAGAAGAGAGAGAGAGAGAGAGAAGGGTGACTGAACTCGTCCCAGCAGTTCATCCCCCCAGCCAAGAACAGACCCTCGCGAGGCCGTTCTTCCTTGTATTGTTCATCATCATCAGCCCAAGAGGCAATCCACCATACCACACACTAGAGTAGGGTATTACACCACAACGGTGGCCCAAACCAGTATAAACCCTATGTCCATTGTGTTGTTCTTTCCATAGCTTAGATCTTTGCGTGGCAGAGGGGTGCAGGTATGTAGGAGGCGAAATCTCCACGCGCACCCCAGTGTTCGAACCTCAAGGGTCTGCCGGAACCCGAAATCCGACATTTGGCGCGCCAGGTAGGGGTGCGCCGGAATTCGTCTTCCACCACCCCGTTCTCCTCCGACCATCACGCCCATGTCTGACGCTCGTCGGGCCGCGCCGAGCGCCTGGCCGCTCTCGCTTCTCGCGTCACCCAGACGGCCCCTGTCAGCGGGCGTCCTCGCCGTTCCCCGTCACCTGTCGTCAACGCCGCCACCGGCCCGGCGGGGGACGAGCAACAAGCATCGTCTCAGCATCCGTCCGTGCGGCAAGACGGCCGCACCGCAACTCCCTCGCTCACCCTAGCTGGTTCTTTGTACCGCGCGCTCCGCACGCCCACGGAGGCTCGAGCTGCGCTCATTGCGGCAAACGAGCTCCTGCGCTACCGTCCTGTCGACGACGTCTATGAAGAATGGCTCGACCGCGTCACCGAGCTCGCCCGCGCCGTAGGGGGCTCTCTTGCGCCGTCCGTTTTGCTGCACCGCACCCTGCCCCGCGCGGGCGACGAAGCTCCAGCGGCGCCCCGGCAGCCTCCTCCTCAGGAAGGCGCCATGGCTCCAAGGCGCGTGGCCCCTGGGCAGAATCTGCTCCGTCAGGTGCTAGTGCGGCAAGAGCAGAGCTGCCAAGAAGTCCCTCGCCCGCAAGAAGCTGCCCGGGCGCTCCCTGCTCCAGCACGTCGCGACCATGCTCCTGCTCCCGCGCGTCAAGACCCTGCGCTGCTCCCAGCTGCAGCGCGAGGGGACATGCAAGACCAAGCTCTCCGCCACCCAAGGCCTCCTGTGGCCACAGCAGGCTGCCACGCCTTCACCACCGAGCTACGCAGCGTCGCGTGGCCCGGCAAGTTCAAGCCAGACCTGCCTCCTCGTTACGACGGCACGGCTGACCCTGCGGAGTTCCTCCATCTCTACGAGCTTGGCATCGAAGCTGCCAACAGAGACGAGAAGGTCATGGCGAACTGGTTCCCCATGGCGCTCAAGGACGGGGCCCGCACCTGGCTCCTGAACCTGGCTCCAGGCACGATCTCCTCCTGGGATGAGATGCGGACCCGCTTCGTCGCCAACTTCCAAGGTACTCGCGACCGGCCACCCGCTGTGAGTGACATGCGCTGCATCAAGCAACAAACCGGGGAGACCCTGCAGAAGTACATCCAGCGCTTCAACAACGCATGCCTCAAGATTCCCAAGGTGACTGAGGAGGCCATCATCTCAGCCTTCTCCAATGGCGTGCGTGATGTCAAGATGAAGGAGGAGCTGGCGATGCATCAAGACCTATGCACTTCCTTGGAGCCGTTCAACTTGGCAACCAAGTGTGCCAGGGCTGAAGAAGGGTGTCTCTCCCTCCTCGAGCTGCCTGCCGCAGATCCAGAAGAGAAGAAGCCCAAGGCCAAGGATGTGAAGCGCAAGGGGGCTGTCGTGCTCGCGGCAGAACCAGACACCAAGCGGGGCAGAGATCATCCCGAACCTTCCAAGGGCAGCCGGTACTGTGTGTACCACGACCTCCACACCCACAACACCAACGAATGTCAAGAGCTCCGAGCCGTGCGAGAAGGAAGGATCGGCCGTCGCCCTGACCGCGGTGACCGGGGCTACGGTTGAGGAGGAGGAAGGAACACAGGACGCTGGGAAGACCGTGGCCCGCGCCAAGGATGGCGCGATCAACCTCGCGAGGATCGCTGGCAAGACCCGCCTCGCGAGGGAGACTGGCGGGATCAGCCTCGCGAGGATCGCCCGCAAGGCAACGCAGTCCTCCCTCCGCTGCCGCCGCAGCCAAGGAGAAACGAGGACCGCCACCAGGACGAGGGGGCTGGGGGCTTCCAGGAGCCGCGCGCGATCGCCTGCGTCCTGGGCGGGGCTCAAGCCCCAGCCTCTCAACGCATCTTCAAGCAGTTCGCCCGCGAAGTGAATGCAGTCCTCCCCAGGCTCGAAGCCACGCGCCCTCTCAGGTGGTCGGCATGCGCCCTGACGTTCAGCTCAGCAGATCAGCTCAAGTGTGCGGCTACAGCCGGAGTCCTCCCGATGCTTTGTTCCCCAATCGTCAGCAACATGGTGGTCACCAGGACCCTCATCGATGGCGGGGCAGGGCTCAACATCCTGTCCGTAGAAACATTCAACAATCTCCAAGTGCCCTACTGCCAGCTTCAGCCAAGCAAGCCTTTCTCCGGAATCACCGACGGCTCCACGGTCCCGAGTGGGCAGGTCCGCCTCCTTGTCACCTTCGGGGCACACGACAACTACCGCACCGAGCTCATCGACTTCGACGTCGCTCACATTCACCTGCCGTACAACGCCATCCTTGGGTACCCAGTGCTGGCCAAGTTCATGGTCGTAACTCACCACGGCTACAACGTCCTCAAGATGCCAGGAAGTGGCGGAGTCATCACGGTACCCTGTGAAGAGAAGGACGCGGTGTGTTCCCTGGAACGAGCCTTTTAGGCCGCGTCATTGGAAGACCCGGATCGCGGAAGCAGGAGGCCTCCTGAGACCGCCCCCAAGAAGAACAAGACATCATCCGGCCCGACCACTCAGGAGGAAGGCCCCTCTGGGCCCGCGCCTGCCCAGGGGGAACCTCCTTCCATCGTATAGGAAAGCACGCCCGGCGCCCTCTTCAGGCAGGGCTCGGGGGCTCTCCCCTGGAGGGCCACCGACCTAGCTAAGGTCACGAGGGAGGCACTTGGGCACCACATGGAGGCATGTTTAGAAGCACGTTTCCCTTAAGAAGGAGCAAGGCAAGGAGAGCCAGACCCTCAGGAGTTCATCAGCACGGCCATTCCGGAGCTACAGGAGTCAAGAGTCATGAAAGGCGGCCGCCGCCTACCAGCAGTGGCTCCCCATCCAGGCGAGGATGGTGGGCTGCGCATCTGCATCGACATACCAGGGCTCAACCGAGTCGCCTCTCTGGAGCGCCTCTGGCCCTCACGAGTTGGGCGCTGCGGAGGTCTACCCCACAGCTACGTTCGCATGCCTTACGGCTTGCTGAACACGGCTGCCGCGTACCAGCGCCTCATGAGGAGCATCATGGGGGCACAAGAGGCCAGGCGTTTCGCAGCCCTGGCGGTGATGGAGATGGTCCGCGAGGAGCCGCTAGCGCCTCTGGAACCTCCTGAGGCCCCTGGGCCTGGGGGCTCATGAGGATCGGCTTCCGCAGCCCACCAAGTCTGCTACACCAACACCCCTTCGTCCTCAACGTCATCAGGTGACATCTTTCAAGTTTCACTTCCAGCTGGGAGCGCCCCCCCAGGGCTGCATTATTCCCAGGCCGCATGGGTCCGTCCATGCGGCGTGTATCCCTTTTATTTCATATTGTTAGCTTACCTTGTTGGGGGCGCCCCTCGGGCTGCATGATCCCCAAGTCGCTCGGGCCAGGCCCAGCGGCATGTATCCCATTTGCGTTTATTTCCGGTTAGACGTTATACCCACCATGCTTGATTATTTGATGCCGATCCACGGCACCTCTTCTTCCCCATGCCGACCACTTGCACGTTAAAGGGGGGGGGTACCTGAGCATCGCGACTCAGGGCTCTTACTGGCTCTCCAGCCCTCACCCTCTGGCCTTGTCCATGGCATCGCGACCTGGCATACCAGCTACGTCTGAGACCAGCTCGAGGGCCGGGACCCGAGGACGTAGAGTGCCGACATCTAACCAAATTTGCAGGGACACATTACAAGATAAGGCCCAGTGCCAGGCGTAACCCGCCTAGAGGTAGGGCCCCGTGAGTCCCACGCTGGCTCATGGGTGCCCAGATACACCTCGCCAGGCCCTACCGTGCCAGCCACGTGTCAGGGCGGGGCTGTACACGCCCCGGGGGATCCTCTCGGAGGGGGGGGGCCTCCCACGTACCAGTGGAAGCACCATGCTCCGTGCTGGCTGACGACACTGCCGAGGAGCAGCTATGCCCGTACACATACGGAAGCGCTATGCTTCGCGCTGGTGATAAACAACTGAGGGTGGCCCCCGGGCCGCATCAACCTCAGGGAGCCCAGAGCTCAGTGTCTAGCCTCATTGTAACGCCTCCCCTCGGGAGTGCCGCGCGAGGGGGCTGGGCACGGGGGCTGCGCCTGGGTCACACCCAGACGCACGCCGCCCAGCCAGGTCCCCCTGGGCCTGGTTCGTCGCTCGTCTCTCCCCGAGCGAAGCCAAGGTACGAAGGCCGTTTGAGCGTCAAGGGGGACTCCTGAGCATCGCGACTCAGGAGCCTAACTGGTCACGTAGCCCCTCACTCCTTAGTTCCGAAAGGCTAACGGCGGTTGAGGTATGCGCGCGGCCGGGCTCTACAGACGTAGAACGGTAGGTCCATCCACATCACACCTCCCTACTTGCTGTTCGTGTGCCAAGGGGGACTCCTAAGCATCGCGACTCAGGAGCCTAACTTGTCACGTAGCCCCTCACTCCTTGGCCAAGTCCTGGTTTCCGGTCGGGACCAACGCTGGGTGAGCCATGCGCGGGGCCGGGCTCTGCCGACGTAGAACATAAGCAAGTAGGAAGGAAAAGCACCAATTTCAAGGAATTCAAAAGCAAATATTACAGTCCACACTGTTATCTCAATGCCAAATGCAAGTTTAAACGCCTCCCCGAGGCATGATACATGTGCAGGAATTAAAGGCAGGACAGGAGCCACAACGGAGTCACTTGTCGGCGGTGGAGCAGCGCGGAGTGGGTTCGCCTCATGGAGCAGTGGGGTCGGC
>NC_053028.1:484742965-485016562 GCF_003073215.2 Triticum urartu
TCCCGAGGTTGACCCTTCCAGCCGGCTTTCAGGCTTCAAATTTGGCCAGAGGCCACTTGAGCTCACTGGCGACGACCCGTAAGCGTTCGATTCTTGTCTTTATCTCTTGCTCTGCTTCTGAGGCTTGACGTCCGCATCTTTGGATAGGTTGGCGCCCGCAGCGAAGAAGTCAAAGGGGGCTCCCGAGGTTTCGTTTGTGACAGCGCCCCTGAAGGAAGGTGACCGCGACGCACAAGCTTCTCCCGCTCGGTCATCCTCGCGGGGCCTGACTGAGCCGGCTGGGGCGAGCTCAGCCCCCACGGCCCAAGTGGCTCCCGAGGTGCTCCCGTCTGCCGCCAGTGCTAGAGCTGTCGGGGCGCGGTGGACTCAGCCTCAGGATGCTGCGGCCGTGCTGCTGCCTTCTCCTCCTACTCCACTGGCTGCTATCTCCCCGACTCCTTCCGCCGTCCTGGACCGCGCTGTTGCTGAGCTGGACTGGCTGCGGCAGGATCTTCTCGGCGCCGACCCCCGCCTGGTGGCCGGGCGCTTGGAGCTGGTTTCTGGATGGGTTCGCTCCGATGCTTCGATTCGGGCGGCGCTGGTCCAGGCCTCGACGGCATGCGACGAGGAGAAGCAGTCCGTCCTTGAGGCAAAGGTTGCTTGTGATGCAGCCCTTGAAAGTGCGTTATATCGACTAGAGGGGGGGTGAATAGGCGATTTTTATGAAAGTCTTCAAAACGTAGGAGTTATGAAGACAAACAGCAAAGATTATGCCTATTACTATGCAGTGGAAGTTAGATTACACTAGGCCAGCCATGGTCAAGTATTCAATAGAGTGAAAGCACGATGACAAACAGCTGCAGTGTAATAAGGATCAGGTAGGAAGAAGTTATGAAGCACAACAGATCATACATTCACGTTGTGAAGACAAAAGATAGAGCAAGCATGCAATGGCTTCACAATGAGTAATAGTAAGAAAAAGGAAGTGAAGATGAAACCAGTGACTCGTTGAAGACAATGATGTGTTGGACCAGTTCCAGTTGCTGTGACAACTGTACGTCTGGTTGGAGCGGCTAGGTATTTAAACCTTAGGACACACAGTCCCGGACACCCAGTCCTGAACACGCAGCTCAGGACACCAAGTCCTCACCGTATTCTCCTTGAGCTAAGGTCACATAGTCCTCGCCCAATCACTCTGGTAAGTCTTCAAGGTAGACTCCCAAACCTTCACAGACTTCGTTCACTGGCAATCCACAATGTCTCTTGGATGCTCTGAACGCGACGCCTAACCGTCTGGAGGATTCACAGTCCTCAAGTGTAATAAGTCTTCAGATCACACAGACAAGAAGACTTAAGTGATGCCCAATGTTCTCTGGCTCTGGGTGGTTAGGGCTTTTCTCCTCGCTAGGAATTTTCTATCAAAGGCTTCGAGGTGGGTTTCTCTCAAACGACAAAAGCCGTGCACTGAAATCTGAGCAGCCAACCGTTTATGGTTGTAGGGGGTGGGATATTTATAGCCACTAGGCAACCCGACCTGATTTGTCCGAAATGACCCTGGGTCACTAAGGAACTGACACGTGTCTCAACGGTCAGATTTCAAACTCTCATGGCAACTTTACTTGGGCTACAAGCAAAGCTGACTTGTCCGGCTCTGGACAAGATTCGCTCTCATTGTCTTCACTCGAAGACATAGGTTTTTGGTTTAGGCATCACTTCAGTCATTCTGACTGGTTCTCCTGGACCCCACTTAACAGTATGGTGGTTCCTATGACTCAACACAAAAGAAAAAGAACTACGAAAGATCTAAGTCTTCGAGCTCCATAGGCTTCATAACGTGTCTTCTTTTGTCATAGTCTTCAATGTGAATATCTTCATATACCACCTTTGGCTTCAATGTCTTCATACATTTTTAGGGGTCATCTCTGGTAGTGAAACCGAATCAATGAGGGACTTCTACCTGTGTTATCCTGCAATTCTCAAAAACACATTAGTCCCTTAACTAGGTTTGTCGTCAATACTCCAAAACCAACTAGGGGTGGCACTAGATGCACTTACAATCTCCCCCTTTTTGGTGATTGATGACAAACTAGTTGAAGTTTTCAATGGGAAATATAGTCTGTGAAATTGTAAAGGATAAGGAATTGTCTTCATAAGTTGCAAGGGCTCCCCCTGAAGATGTGCATATAAGTTAATTTGCTTTTGGAATGCAAATGCACATGGCAGGTTGTACTTGTGGAGATCCACTTCAGCTTATGATGACAATCCACTATGCATGTGAAAGTATATGAAGATAAGGACATGCATAATGGAAAATGGACGTCTGCGGAATGAGATAAGTGTGGAATTTATCGTCGCACATGCGGAATTTATCTTCGCAAAACAGGGTGGCAAACAAGTAGCAGACGACCATCGAGTTTTAGTGTTACAACTCAAAGAACCAAATGAAGCAAAAATGAGAGTTGTAAGCACGAAGCAAAATATAGCAAAACATAAAGCACCCGCCCATATGGACCCGCTTGAAGACTATCAACTCATATGCTTCTCCCCCTTTTGTCAGCAAGGACGAAAAAGGTTCGAAGACATAGAGTGTCTACTCGTTCGTAGGAGCAGCAGGGTCATTGGAGGTGTTTGGCGGTGCAGAAGAGCTTGGAGGTGCTGAAGCAGGTGGCGGTGATGTAGCATCGTCTTCTTCATCAATGATTCTGGCAGTGACTGTGGCAGCAGATGAAGAAAAATCAGAGTCTTCATGTGATGGTGTGTTGCGCATCACAGCCCTTCTAGGAGGTGTGGTGTCAAACTTGAAGCGCTCAGTGAAGCCATCCTCTTCAAGTTCAGCTTCAGTACACATCATTGAGAGCCCTTTCCATGTACGACGACAGGTTTCATGAGTGACGAAGGCATTCTTGGTGGCAAGATTTCGAAGACGATTAAGATCCACCAAGAGGCTTTTCATCTAATGCTTTAGCCAGTCGTGATGCCTATCTTGTTTTTGATGAAGGGCCACAAGAAGCTCTCGGTCATTGAGAACACGAGCGCGCTTCTTGGGTCTTGAAGCAGTTGCACTATCAGTGGCTTCAGTTGAAGCAGGGTGTGGCGCACATGTAGTGCCAGCCAAAGGATACACCCTGGAGATGGCTTCAACACCTTCATCATTCTGAGTGAAGCTCTGGTGTTCTGCATTCTGAAGACTCAACGGTTTCTTGGTAGGCTCAGGATATATAGCTTCAGCAGAGGTATCCACATCTGGAAAGAAGATCCGATGGTTTCGGGCTGAGGGCTGATACGAGATCGCAGAGTGCAGTTTGATCAGCCTCATCACCCAAGGAGCATAGAACTTCAAACCAAATAAATCTGAGCCTGATGCTGCAAGTTAGCGTATGAAGAAGTCCTATGCGTTGAAGCATTTGCCATGAAGGATATAGAATATGAGAGTCTTCATTGCACCCTCAATCTTGGCATGTGGAGAGTGTCCCTTAATGGGCCAGAGAGTCCGCCGGATGATGTGATATATGGTCCTGGGCAGGTACTCAATGTCTTCAACGAAGAACTCAGTTGGATAGGGTGCATCATGAGGCAATGGCTTCATCATTGAGAGCATCTCACTCATATTTGGGACTGGCCTCTGGACATGAGGCCTGTGCTCAACATGGTAATCAAATTGAGGACCTGCAGCAGACTCAGGAACAGAAGTGTCTTGATCAGTAGCTTCGCTGTCTGCTGAAGCTTTTGGTGGGGAGGGCTCCACATTGGCTTCAGTGTTTGTTGTGGCAGCCTCAACATTTTCAGCCTCCGCTTGACTAGCAGGAGGGTCAGTCACAAGCACGTTCTCCTGGAGAACTGCTTCTTGGTGTAGCGGGGGAGTGGGATCTTGTGGTACTCCTTCATTTTCTTTGGCTGATGCAGCCGGAATGTCTTTAGCATAGACTTGAGGCCTTGGACCTTTGCGAAGTCTGCGGAATGCAGACGACGCTTGTGGGGTTGGAGTGGGCTGGGCCTCAAAGTCTTCTTCCTCTTGAGGGCGATCCGCCCATGATGCATCTTGTGCAATTGGCGTCAGAGGACGGCCAATGCTGATGAGTTCGCTGTGTTCATACTAAGGAAGGGCTGCATCATCTTGTACATTGTCCTGATGACCAATGTCTTCAGCAGCGATGGGGTCGGCTGCTGGTATGTCTTCAGCTTCAGGAGCCTCTGTGGAAGCAGGCTCATGAACTGTCAGTTGTCGTTCTGTGTTGGGGTGCACCCTAGCAATAGGTTCAACTATCAAGGGCTCTGTGGGAGCAGCCCGAGATTTCTTGATCTTTCTCTTCTTCTTGCTGGGGGCAGTAGGAGAGGCTTCAGAGCTCTTCCTTTTCCTGGCTTCAGCCTCAGCAGTTCTTGTCTTCTTGAGCTCTGAAGCTGTTGACCGGCTCTTTGGCTTCGAGCCAGTCGTTGCAGTTGGGAAGACAATTGGAACTACTTCTTGCCTAGGTGCCTCTGGTTCAGCCATAGCAGGCTTCTTCTTCTTCTTCGCGGCCATCTTGGGGTCGATGCCTGGTCGCCCAAGTGCCTTGCGCTTCTCAGCCTCATTGTAGGCTTGCACACATCATTCTGCCAGAGACTTCATTCGCTCATGTGAGCCCTGAGCTTCTGCACGCTTCTTCAGAAAATTTTCCTTGAGCTCATGCAACATGGTCTTGAAGCTCTTCACTTCTTGCACGCTGAGCTTGGCCATATGCTTCTTGAACTGAGCCTTTTCATGATCAATTTTCTGCTTCAGTTCAACTATGCACTGGGCAATAGCAAGTTCTGAAGCAATAGCGCCTTGGAATGTGACGCTGAGGCCAACGGGCAGCTGCAAATCTTCGAAGCTGATGTCTGGTGAGGCAAACCATTCGTCGATGAAGCTGTGGATGATGGCGACATCAAAGAGAGGCAAGTTGTTGAAGATTTCAGCTTCTTCTTTGCTCTTGATGAGCTGCTCTAGAGCGTCATCTCCAAGATCTTCATCACTTGACAGATCAATGGCTTCGCTGCGCAGAATGGCAGCAGCTGTGAGCTCTTTGCCGGTGTGTAGCTGAGGCATCTTGGCCTTCTGGGGCTTGGAGACGCGGGATACGTCTTCAGACTGCACACTGTCTTCAGGAGGTGCAGTTGCCAGTGGCTTCGCCCTTGAGATTTTTGATGAAGGGGCCGGCTTTGAAGCTTTTGGCTTCTTCGACTGCTTTGGCTTTGGTACAGCAGGAGCTTCATCAGACTCAGAGTCAGCTGGAGGGTCATTCACAGCAGTCCCTTGGACTAAGATGTGGGTGATGAGGCCTTCAAGGTTGGCAAACGGACCAATGATATTGGGTTCTGCGTCGCGTGTGCCATCTGCCCTTGGTGCGGAGGGACCAGGGTTGAAGTCTAACCCAAATTTCTTCTTGTTCAGCTTCGCTGACTGTTGGGCAAACTGGAAGTTGCGCTTGAACAGATTGTCGTCACGACACCAGAGTAGTGACGACGGATGTGCATCATCAGGCTGTGGTCCTCGGACCATGCATGGGTAGAAGCCTTGAGCAATGGCTTCATCTCTGGTCCTGGGAACAAGGTTCTTGTATAAGATATCTCCCCATGGTCTTTTGATGGCGCTTTTCTCAGCATACTCCTGGGTGACGAAGCGGTATTTGAACCATTGTTCAGCCCAATAGCGTCGAATCCATTGGATTCGAGTCTTGCGCTGCCCATAACTCTCTTCTAGATCTGTTTTATACATTTCTGCCAGGTCTTCAGGCAGATCTTTGGAAGTTCCTTCACGTCTCTGTCTGCCCCCCTTCCTTGCTGCTGCTTCTGAAGCCATAAACTTTAACTTGAAAGGCTTCAAAACTTTCAAATGCTTCAAAGGCTTTCTTTTGCTGGACCAACAGGAACTGGCTTCAGGAGAGTTTATGTGATGCTGTAGGAATTCTGCAAATGAATGCAGACTATGAGAACCGAAGGATTCTCCCACGGACATGTACCTGTGACAACATTAAGGTGTGAGGGAAGGGGAAGAGGTCATATGCATTCTCAGAAGGTTTTGAAGAATAATTAGTTTAGAAGACATTGACCTCATCGTGCGAAGACATTCACTCATAGATAAGAAGTTGGTTCCAGATTTGTACGAACCCACAGATCAGTACAAGTGAGGAATCTAACTACTTCATGAAGCACAAGTGAATATACTAGGCATGTTATGAGATGCAGATTGAGAGATCTAACTTGTGTGAAGATAAACTTCTTATGGTAGAAAGTGACAGAACCATGAGATCAAAAGGGGCTGTAAAAAGAGGTTTTATTTACCACACTTGGAACTGCTAGACGGAAGTGGGAGTTGATGCCGAGCAGTTCAGTCCTCCGTGCCCTAACTTGGCGACGGAAGACACCTATGGCGACGGCAGAGAGAACGATGTCCGCGGTCGGCGTGAGGACAGCGTCGGAGAGGTTGTGGCAGCGAAGCGCTTCGTCTCCGGCGTCGTCGAGAGCTAGCGGTGGCGCTAGGGTTCGTGCGAGGGTGGAAGAAGGAGATAATGACCGTGGTAAGTGTGAATTTATAGGCACAGGGGCGGCACTGTGCTATTACACAGGTGCCCCTGGCGATTCGCATCTGAGAAACGCGTGGCCTGTTTGCGGAAGTTTGGGGTTTGTTCCACGTCCCACGCATGCCTGGATTGTCGGGTGGTCGTTCCTGCTTCTCCGGATTTTATGTGGAGGAATGAGCATTGAAAATGGACTTTATGGTTGTGTTTATATCTTCTGCTGAAGGACGCAGTGAAGACATTCGACAGGTTCAATAGAATGCATATGACTTGGAGAGATAGAATTTGAGATAGAAAGCATAGAGAGATTAGGGTCCGATCACATTCACTTAGTTCAAAAGATTCAACCAAGAAGACATAGCTATAAGTGAATGCTGTAGAGGACAGAACACTAGTATGAATATATCTATATAGTCAACGTAGTGAAGATAATCATGAAGACATGTTTAGTTCGAAGCCAAATCAAATGTGAAGACATTGCAAGGTAACGCCATGAGTGAAACACTTCAAAATGGAACATTTGGTGGTGGCGTTACCCACCGTATAGGAAGTATTAGACCCAGACACGGCGCACAATTATCGTGGGGCTCCGAAGTCAAATTCCACATTAATGTATTCACACTTAGAATGTATGTCTTCATTGATTGAAGATATACTTTACTTTGTGCGTTGCACATCTAAGTCATCATATGCATGAGTGTTAGGATGTGTGCCTGATCACAGGACATTTGAGGATTCCAGGATATTTAGCTCACACCGTAACTTGCAAAATCTCTTCTCATCCAAGGGCTTGGTGAAGATATCTGCCAATTGTTCTTCAGTGTTGACGTGTATGATATCAGTGTCTTCCTTCACAACATGATCTCTGAGAAAGTGATGACGAATTTCAATGTGCTTTGTCTTCGAGTGCTGAACTGGGTTGTTGGCAATCTTGATGGCGCTTTCGTTGTCGCAGTAAAGTGGCACTTGCTTCAGATGAATGCCATAGTCCTTGAGTGTTTATTTCATCCACAGAAGCTGAGCGCAGCAAGATCCAGCAGCAATGTATTCAGATTCAGCAGTGGAGAGAGATACACAGTTCTGCTTCTTTGAAGACCAACATACAAGTGATCGTCCCAGAAAGTGACATGTGCCTGATGTAGACTTGCGATCAACTTTGTCACTAGCATAATCAGCATCCGAAAATCCAACCAAATCAAACTCTGAGCCCTTTGGATACCATAATCCTAGAGTTGGGGTGTGAGCCAAATATCGAAGAATTTGCTTCACAGCTAAGTGATGCGACTCCTTAGGTGCCGCTTGAAATCGAGCACACATGCAAACACTAAGCATAATATCTGGCCTAGATGCACATAAATAAAGCAAAGAACCAATCATGGAGCGGTATACCTTTTGATCGAACTCTTTACCATTTTCGTCAGGACCTAGATGATGTTTGGCTGGCATTGGTGTTGTGAAGCCTTTGCAGTCTTGCATACCGAACTTCTTCAGGCAATCTTTGAGATACTTCTCTTGAGATATGAAGATGCCATTGCGTTGTTGTCGTATTTGAATACCAAGGAAGAACTTCAGCTCCCCCATCATGGACATCTGATATTGCTCTTGCATCATATATCCAAACTCTTCACTGTATTTCTGATTGGTGCAGCCGAAGATAATGTCATCCACATATATTTGGCACACAAACAGTTCACCATCATATGTCTTCGTGAAAAGAGTGGGATCCAGGGAACCAGGTATGAAGCGTTTGCTTTTCAGGAAATATTTGAGTGTGTCATACCGGGCCCTAGGGGCTTGTTTGAGGCCATACAGTGCCTTGTTGAGCTTGTATACCATGTCAGGATGTTTTGGATCTTCAAAGCCAGGCGGTTGTGCAACATACACTTCTTCTTCAATCTTGCCATTGAGAAAGGCACTTTTCACATCCATTTGATATAGAAGTATGTTATGATGATTTGCATAGGCCAGCAGAATGCGTATGGCTTCAAGCCTAGCCACGGGAGCAAATGTTTCATCGAAGTCAATGCCTTCCACTTGAGTATATCCTTGAGCAACGAGACGAGCTTTGTTTCTGACAACTTGACCATGCTCATCTTGCTTGTTGCGATATATCCATTTGGTGCCTATTATGTTGTGCTTCCGTGGATCAGGACGCTTAACCAATTCCCATACATTATTCAGCTCAAACTGTTGAAGCTCTTCTTGCATAGCTTGAATCCATTCAGGTTCCATGAAGGCTTCTTCAACTTTCTTGGGTTCTGATATTGAGACGAATGCGAAGTGCCCACAGAAATTTTCTAGCTGAGTTGCCTTTGAACGAGTGAGTGGACCAGGTGCATTGATGCTGTCAATTATTCTGTCAATCTGCACTTCATTGGCAACATGAGGATGTACAGGGCGAAGACTTTGCTCTTGCTGATCTGTGTTGTTGTTGGGAGGAATGTCTTCAGGCTGAGCATTGTCTTCATGTTGATCAGGTGCTGAGATGATAAGTTCTTCTTCAGGATGAACTTCAGAAGGTATAATCTCTCCAGTTCCCATAAGCTTGATTGATTCACTAGCTGGAACTTCATCTAGCACATTTGGCAGTTGCTCTCTTTGTGAACCATTTGTCTCATTGAACCGCACATCCACTGTTTCAACCACTTTGTAATGAAAGAGATTGAAAACTCTGTAGGAGTGCGAATCCTTTCCATATCCAAGCATGAAGCCCTCATGTGCTTTTGGTGCAAACTTTGAGGTGTGGTGTGGGTCCTTGATCCAGCACCTTGCGCCAAATACTCTGAAGTAACTGACATTTGGCTTCTTGCCAGTTAGGAGTTCATAAGATGTCTTGTTCAGAAGCTTGTGAAGATAAACACGATTGATTGTATGGCATGCAGTGTCAATGGCTTCAGTCCAGAATTTTCTTGGAGTCTTGTATTCATCTAGCATTGTTCTGGCCATCTCAATGAGTGTTCTGTTCTTGCGTTCAACGACGCCATTCTGCTGTGGCGTGTACGGAGCTGAGAATTCATGTGTGATGCCCAAGGTATCAAGATATGTATCAAGGCCAGTGTTCTTGAATTCAGTGCCATTGTCACTTCTGATGTGCTTTATCTTGGCGCCAAAATTGTTCATAGCTCGATTTGCGAAGCGTCTGAAGACATCCTGCACTTCAGTCTTGTAAAGGATTATGTGCACCCAAGTATATCTAGAGTAATCATCAACAATGACAAAGCCATAGAGGCAAGCAGAAGTAGTAAAAGTTGAGTAGTGAGTGGGACCGAAAAGATCCATGTGGAGCAGTTCGAAGGGTTGTGTAGTAGTCATGATTGTCTTCGAAGGATGTTTTGCCCTTGTCATCTTCCCTGCTTCACAGGCACCGCATAAGTGATCTTTCTTGAACTTGACGCCCTCGATGCCTATGACATGCTTCTTCTTCGCAAGGGTGTGGAGGTTCCTCATGCCAGCATGCCCAAGCCTCCGATGGCAAAGCCAGCATTCTGAAGCTTTTGCAAGAAGACATACTGCAAGTTGTGGCCCTGCTGAGAAATCTACCACATACAAATCATCTTTACGATACCCTTCAAACACTAGAGACTTGTCAGATTCCACTAGTACTAGGCAACGATATTTTCCAAACATTACGATCATGTTCAAATCGCAAAGCATTGAGACAGACATTAAGTTGAAGCCAAGGGATTCAACAAGCATGACTTTATCCATGTGTTTATCCTTTGAGATTGCAACTCTACCTAGACCCAATACCTTACTTTTACCAGTGTCAGCAAATGTGATGTGGCTCTTGTCGGATGGACGTAAGGTTGAGTCCATAAGAAGGCTTCTTTTGCCAGTCATGTGATTTGTACACCCACTGTCAATAATCCATTCTGAAGACTTTGAAGACGCTCGTGTCGTACCCTACAATGCAGTTAGGGGGATAGGCTTCACGAAGAGAATTGTGAAGTAAAAACATTTGACGAACCAGTGGGTTATGAAAACTTAGATCCAGATTAGGACTAATAGGGAGAGTAGCATGCGATTCAGGAACGAAGTACATAATGATGCCATTCGGGCATTTTATCTTGCGCCCTACAAGATTTTTAAGGTCCCCAGCAATAGCGTCAGAAGATTTTGTTTTTCTTCTAGAGACCTTTGAAGGAAATATGCCCTAGAGGCAATAATAAAGTTATTATTTATTTCCTTATTTCATGATAAATGTTTATTATTCATGCTAGAATTGTATTAATCGGAAACATAATACATGTGTGAATACATAGACAAACAGAGTGTCACTAGTATGCCTCTACTTGACTAGCTCGTTAATCAAAGATGGTTATGTTTCCTAACCATGAACAAAGTGTTGTTATTTGATTAGCGAGGTCACATCATTAGTTGAATGATCTGATTGACATGACCCATTCCATTAGCTTAGCACCCGATCGTTTAGTATGTTGCTATTGCTTCCTTCATGACTTATACATGTTCCTATGACTATGAGATTATGCAACTCCCGTTTGCCGGAGGAACACTTTGGGTGCTACCAAATGTCACAACGTAACTAGGTGATTATAAAGGAGCATTACAGGTGTCTCCAAAGGTAGATGTTGGGTTGGCGTATTTCGAGATTAGGATTTGTCACTCCGATTGTCGGAGAGGTATCTCTGGGCCCTCTCGGTAATGCACATCACATAAGCCTTGCAAGCATTGCAACTAATGAGTTAGTTGCGAGATGATGTATTACGGAACAAGTAAAGAGACTTGCCGGTAACGAGATTGAACTAGGTATTGGATACCGACGATCGAATCTCGGGCAAGTAACATACTGATGACAAAGGGAACAACGTATGTTGTTATGCGGTCTGACCGATAAAGATCTTCGTAGAACATGTAGGAGCCAATATGGGCATCCAGGTCCCTCTATTGGTTATTGACCGGAGATGTGTCTCGGTCATGTCTACATTGTTCTCGAACCGTAGGGTCCGCACGCTTAAGGTTTCGATGACAGTTATATTATGAGTTTATGAGTTTTGATGTACCGAAGGAGTTCGGAGTCCCGGATGAGATCGGGGACATGACGAGGAGTCTCGAAATGGTCGAGACGTAAAGATCGATATATTGGACGACTATATTCGGACATTGGAAAGGTTCCGAGTGATTCGGGTATTTTTCGGAGTACCGGGTAGTTACGGGAGAAGTAATGGGCCTTGATGGGCTTTAGTGGGAAGTGGAAAAAGGCTGCTGCGCCCCCCCTCCCCTCTAGTCCGAATTGGACTAGGGAAAAGGGGGCCGGCCACCTTTCCTACTCCTCCACTTCCTTCTCCCTTCCTCCCCTCTTGGTGGACTCCTACTAGGACTTGGAGTCCTAATAGGACTCCACATCCTGGCCGCGCCTAGCCTTGGTCGGCCTCCTCCTCCTCCATCCTTTATATACAGGGGCAGGGGGCACCCCATAGACACACAAGTTGATCCTAGAGATCGTTCCTTAGCCGTGTGCGGTGCCCCCTGCCACCATATTCCACCTCGATCATCTTATAGCGGTGCTTAGGCGAAGCCCTGCGACAATGGAACATCAAGATCGTCACCACGCCGTTGTGCTGACGGAACTCTTCCTCGACGCTTTGCTGGACCGGAGCCCGAGGATTGTCATCGAGCTGTACGTGTGCTAAGAACTCAGAGGTGCCGGAGTAACGGTGCTTGGATCGGTCGGATCGGAAAGAAGACGTACGACTACTTCCTCTACGTTGTGTCAACGCTTCCGTTGCGATCTATAAGGGTACGTAGATCATACTCTCCCCTCGTTGCTATGCATCACCATGATCTTGCGTGTGCGTAGGAAATTTTTGAAATTACTGCGTTCCCCAACAGTGGCATCCGAGCCTAGGTTTTATGGTTTGATGTTATATGCATGAGTAGAACACAAGTGAGTTGTGGGCGATATAAGTCATACTGCCTACCAGCATGTCATACTTTGGTTCGGCGGTATTGTTGGATGAAGCGGCCCGGACCGACATTACGCGTACGCTTACGCGAGACCGGTTTCCCCGACGTGCTTTGCACAAAGGTGACTTGCGGGTGACTGTTTCTCCAACTTTAGTTGAATTGAGTGTGACTACGCCCGGTCCTTGCGAAGGTTAAAACGGAGTCTATTTGACAAACTATCGTTGTGGTTTTGATGCGTAGGTAAGATTGGTTCTTGCTTAAGCCCGTAGCAGCCACGTAAAACATGCAACAACAAAGTAGAGGACGTCTAACTTGTTTTTGCAGGGCATGTTGTGATGTGATATGGTCAAAACGTGATGAGATATAAGTTGTTGTATGAGATGATCATGTTTTGTTGAAGTTATCGGCAACTGGCAAAAGCCTTATGGTTGTCTCTTTATTGCATAAGATGCAAGCGCCAAATAATTGCTTTACTTTATCGCTATGCGATAGCAATAGTTGCAAGAGCAATAGTTGGCGAGACGACCATGTGACGACATATTGATATAGATCAAGATGATGGAGATCATGGTGTCATGCCGGTGATGATGGAAATCATGACGATGCTTTGGAGATGGAGATCACAAGCACAAGATGATGATGGCCATATCATATCACTTATATTGATTGCATGTGATGTTTATCTTTTTATGCATCTTATCTTGCTTTGATTGACGGTAGCATTATAAGATGATCTCTCACTAATTATCAAGAAGTGTTCTCCATGAGTATGCACCGTTGCGAAAGTTCTTCGTACTGAGACACCACGTGATGATCGGGTGTGATAGGCTCTACGTTCAAATACAACGGGTGCAAAACAGTTGCACGCGCGGAATACTCAGGTTATACTTGACGAGCCAAGCATATACAGATATGGCCTCGGAACACGGAGACCGAAAGGTCGAGCGTGAATCATATAGTAGATATGATCAACATAGTGATGTTCACCAATGAAACTACTCCATCTCACGTGATGATCGGACATGGATTAGTTGATTTGGATCACGTGATCACTTAGAGGATTAGAGGGATGTCTATCTAATTGGGAGTTCTTAAGTAATATGATTAAATTGAACTTAAATTTATCATGAACTTAGTCCTGGTAGTATTTTGCACACCATGTTGTAGATCAATAGCTCGCGTTGTTGCTTCCCTGTGTTTATTTTGATATGTTCCTAGAGAAAAATTGTGTTGAAAGATGTTAGTAGCAAAGATGCGGATTGGATCCGTGATCTGAGGTTTATCCTCATTGCTGCACAGAAGAATTATGTCCTTGATGCACCGCTAGGTGACGGACCTATTGCAGGAGCAGATGCAGATGTTATGAACGTTTGGCTAGCTCAATATGATGACTACTTGATAGTTTAAGTGCACCATGCTTAACGGCTTAGAATCGGGACTTCAAAGACGTTTTGAACGTCATGGACCATATGAGATGTTCCAGGAGTTGAAGCTAATATTTCAAGCAAATACCCGAGTTGAGAGATATGAAGTCTCCAACAAGTTCTATAGCTAAAAGATGGAGGAGAATCGCTCAACTAGTGAGCATGTGCTCAGATTGTCTGGGTACTACAATCGCTTGAATCAAGTGGGAGTTAATCTTCCAGATAAGATAGTGATTGACAGAATTCTCTAGTCACCATCACCAAGTTAGTAGAACTTCGTGATGAACTATGATATGCAAGGGATAACGGAAACGATTCCCAAGCTCTTCGTAATGCGGAAATTGACGAAGGTAGAAATCGAGAAAAACATCAAGTGTTGATGGTAGACAAGACCACTAGTTTCAAGAAAAAGGGCAGAGGGAAGAAGGGGAACTTCAAGAAGAACAGCAAGCAAGTTGCTGCTCAAGTGAAGAAGCCCAAGTCTGATCCTAAGCCTAAGACTAAGTGTTTCTACTGCAAAGGGACTGGTCACTTGAAGCGGAACTACCCCAAGTGATTGGCAGATAAGAAGGATGGCAAAGTGAACATAAGTATATTTGATATACATGTTATTGATGTGTACTTTACTAGTGTTTATAGCAACCCCTCAGTATTTGATACTAGTTCAGTTGCTAAGATTAGTAACTCGAAACGGGAGTTGCAGAATAAACAGAGACTAGTTAAGGGTGAAGTGACGATGTGTGTTGGAAGTGGTTCCAAGATTGATATGATCATCGTCGCACACTCCCTATACTTTCGGGATTAGTGTTGAACCTGAATAAGTGTTATTTGGTGTTTGCGTTAAGTATGAATATGATTTGATCATGTTTATTGTGATACGGTTATTCATTTAAGTAAGAGAATAAATTGTTGTTCTGTTTACATGAATAAAACCTTATATGGTTACACACCCAATGAAAATAGTTCGTTGGATCTCGATCGTAGTGATACACATAATCATAATATATTGAAACCAAAAGATGCAAAGTTAATAATGATAGTGCAACTTATTTGTAGCACTGCTGTTTAGGTCATATTGGTATAAAGCACATGAAGAAACTCCATGCTGATGGGATTTTGGAATCACTTGATTATGAATCACTTGATGCTTGCGAACCATGCCTCTTGGGCAAGATGACTAAAACGCTGTTCTCTGGAACAATGAAGCAAGCAACAGATTTGTTGGAAATCATACATACTGATGTATGTGGTCCGATGAATATTAAGGCTTGCAGCAGGTATCATTATTTTCCGACCTTCACAGATGATTAGAGCAGATATGGGGATATCTACTTGAAGAAACATAAGTCTGAAACATTTGAAAAGTTCAAAGAATTTCAGAGTGAAGTGGAAAATCATCATGACAAGAAAATAAAAGTTTCTACGATATGATCGCAGAGGTAAAATATTTGAGTTACGAGTTTGGTCTTCAATTAAAACAATGTGGAATAGTTTCACAAACTCATGCCACATGGAACACCACAGCATAATGGTGTGTCCGAACGTCATAATCGTACTTTATTGGATATAGTGCAATCTATGATGTCTCTTACCGATCTACCACTATCGTTTTGGGGTTATGCATTAAAGACAGCTGCATTCACGTTAAATAGGGCGCCATCTAAATCCGTTGAGACGACACCGTGTGAACTATGGTTTGGCAAGAAACCGAAGCTGTCGTTTCTTAAAGTTTGGGACTGCGATGCTTATGTGAAAAAGTTTCAACATGATAAGCTCGAACCCAAATCGGAGAAATATGTCTTCATAGGATACCCAAAGGAGACTGTTGGGTACACCTTCTATCACAAATCCGAAGGCAAGACTTTTGTTGCTAAATTCGGAGTTTTTCTAGAGAAGGAGTTTCTCTCGAAAGAAGTGAGTGGGAGGAAAGTAGAACTTGACGAGGTAACTGTACCTGCTCCCTTACTGGAAAGTAGTACATCACAGAAAACTGTTTCAGTGACACCTACACCAGTTAGTGAGGAAGCTAATGATAATGATCATGAAACTTCAGATCAAGATACTACTAAACCTCGTAGATCAACCAGAGTAAGATCCGCACCAGAGTGGTACGGTAATCCTGTTCTGGAAGTCATGCTACTAGATCATGATGAACCTATGAACTATGAATAAGCGATGGTGAGCCCAGATTCCGCAAAGTGGCTTGAAGCCATGAAATCTGAGATGGGATCCATGTATGAGAACAAAGTATGGACTTTGGTTGACTTGCCCGATGATCGGCAAGCAATTGAGAATAAATGGATCTTCAAGAGGAAGACGGACGCTGATAGTAGTGTTACTATCTACAAAGCTAGAATTGTCGCAAAAGGTTTTCGACAAGTTCAAGGTGTTGACTACGATGAGAGTTCCTCACTCGTATCTATGCTTAAGTCTGTCCGAATCATGTTAGCGATTGCCGCGTTTTTTGAAAACTGGCAAATGGATAAACAAAATTGTGTTCCTTAATGGATTTACTAAAGAAGAGTTGTATACGATGCAACCAGAAGGTTTTGTCAATCCGAAAGGTGCTAACAAAATGTGCAAACTCCAGCGATCCATCTGTGGACTGGTGCAAGCATCTCGGAGTTGGAATATACGCTTTGATGAGTTGATCAAAGCATATAGTTTTATACAGACTTGCGGTGAAGCCTGTATTTACGAGCAAGTGAGTGGGAGCACTACAGCATTTCTGATAAGTATATGTGAATGACATATTGTTGATCGGAAACAATGTAGAATTATTCTGTAAAGCATAAAAGGAGTGTTTGAAAGGAGTTTTTCAAAGAAAGACTTCGGTGAAGCTGCTTACATATTGAGCTTCAAGATCTATAGAGATAGATCAAGACGCTTGATAAGTTTCTTCAATGAGTACATACCTTGACAAGATTTTGAAGTAGTTCAAAATGGAACAGTCAAAGAAAGAGTTCTTGCCTGTGTTACAAGGTGTGAAGTTGAGTAAGACTCAAAGCCCGACCACGGCAGAAAATAGAAAGAGAATGAAAGTCATTCCCTATGCCTCAGTCATAGGTTCTATAAAGTATGCCATGCTGTATACCAGCTCTATTGTATGCCCTACCACTGAGTTTGGCAAGGGAGTACAATAGTGATCTAGGAGTAGATCACTGGACAGCGGTCAAAATTGTCCTTAATGGAATAAGGATATGTTTCTCGATTATGGAAGTGAAAAAAAAGGTTCGTCGTAAAGGGTTACGCCGATGCAAGTTTGACACTAATCTAGATGACTCTAAGTCTCGGTCTAGATACATATTGAAAGTGGGAGCAATTAGCTAGAGTAGCTCCATGCAGAGCATTGTTGACATAGAAATTTGCAAAATACATGCGGATCTGAATGTGGCAGACCCGTTGACTAAGATTCTCTCACAAGCAAAACATGATCACACCTTAGTACTCCTTGGGTGTTAATCACATAGCGATGTGAACTAGATTACTGAATCTAGTAAACCCTTTGGGTGTTGGTCACATAGCGATGTGAACTATGGGTGTTAATCACATGATGATGTGAACTATCGATGTTAATCACATGGTGATGTGATCTAGATTATTGACTTCTAGTGCAAGTGGGAGACTGAAGGAAATATGCCCTAGAGGCAATAATAAAGTTATTATTTATTTCCTTATATCATGATAAATGTTTATTATTCATGCTAGAATTGTATTAACCGGAAACATAATACATGTGTGAATACATAGACAAACAGAGTGTCACTAGTATGCCTCTACTTGACTAGCTCGTTAATCAAAGATGGTTATGTTTCTAACCATAAACAAAGAGTTGTTATTTTGATTAACGAGGATCACATCATTAGTTGAATGATCTGATTGACATGACCCATTTCATTAGCTTAGCACCCGATCGTTTAGTATGCTGCTATTGCTTTCTTCATTACTTAGACATGTTCCTATGACTATTAGATTATGCAACTCCCGTTTACCGGAGGAACACTTTGTGTGCTACCAAACGTCGCAACGTAACTGGGTGATTATAAAGGAGCTCTATAGGTGTCTCCAAAGGTACATGTTGTGTTGGCGTATTTCAAGATTAGGATTTGTCACTCCGATTGTCGGAGAGGTATCTCTAGGCCCTCTCGGTAATGCACATCACTTAAGCCTTGCAAGCATTGCAACTAATGTGTTAGTTGTGAGATGATGTATTACAGAACGAGTAAAGAGACTTGTCGGTAACGAGATTGAACTAGGTATTGGATACCGACGATCGAATCTCGGGCAAGTAACATACCGATGACAAAGGGAACAACGTATGTTGTTATGCGGTCTGACTGATAAAGATCTTCATAGAATATGTAGGAGCCAATATGGGCATCGATGTCCCGCTATTGTTTATTGACCGGAGACATGTGTCGGTCATGTCTACATTGTTCTCGAACCGTAGGGTCCGCACGCTTAAGGTTTCGATGACAGTTATATTATGAGTTTATGAGTTTTGATGTACTGAAGGAGTTCGGAGTCCCGGATGAGATCGGGAACATGACGAGGAGTCTCGAAATTGTCGAGACGTAAAGATTGATATATTGGACGACTATATTCGGACATCGGAAAGGTTCTGAGTGGTTCGGGTATTTTTCGGAGTACCGGGTAGTTACGGGAGAAGTAATGGGCCTTGATGGGCTTTAGTGGGAAGAGGAAAAAGGCTGCTGCGCCCCCCTCCCCTCTAGTCCGAATTGGACTAGGGAAAAGGGGGCCGGCCACCTTTCCTACTCCTCCACTTCCTTCTCCCTTCCTCCCCTCTTGGTGGACTCCTACTAGGACTTGGAGTCCTAGTAGGACTCCACATCCTGGCCGCGCCTAGCCTTGGCCGGCCTCCTCCTCCTCCATCCTTTATATACAGGGGCAGGGGGCACCCCATAGACACACAAGTTGATCCTTGAGATCGTTCCTTAGCCGTGTGCGGTGCCCCCTGCCACCATATTCCACCTCGATCATATTGTAGCGGTGCTTAGGCGAAGCCCTGCGACAGTCGGAACATCAAGATCGTCACCACGCCGTCGTGCTGACGGAACTCTTCCCCGACGCTTTGCTGGATCGGAGCCCGGGGATCTGTCATCGAGCTGTACGTGTGCTAAGAACTCGGAGGTGCCGGAGTAACGGTGCTTGGATCGGTCAGATCGGAAAGAAGACGTACCACTACTTCCTCTACGTTGTGTCAACGCTTCTGTTGCAATCTACAAGGGTACGTAGATCATACTCTCCCCTCGTTGCTATGCATCACCATGATCTTGCGTGTGCGTAGGAAATTTTTGAAATTACTGCGTTCCCCAACAACCTTTCCCTGCAAAAGAGAGTTAAGCTTTCTTAACCACCCACATCTTCAAGGGTGGCTTAGAAGCAATAAGTCTAAGTGCAGCATCTGAGAATTTTGGCTTTGAAGCCTTAGCAAACAGTCTTGCAGGTGGACAATAATACTCATAGGAATAAGCAGAATAATTTTTGGTCATATGAACATGACGGTTCGATGAACCGCTCTCATATTCATATGCCTGAGTATGGTTTCCCTGCAAAACATTTGCGTTAGTGTGACTCAGGTGAGTTCTCTGTTTGTATGAAGCCTTTGGACCGTATGAAGCTTTTGGTCTGAGGTTTGTCTTCTTCAAGTGAGGTGTCATGAAGACATTCATAGGAAGATTTTCCAGACACTTTTTCGGAACCCAGATCTTCTTCATAGGCGGTCCATTCCTGCAGTTAGTACCAATGTACCTGGCAAACACTTCACAATTCTGATTCTTAAACAGTTTATAGTTTGCATCAAAGGATTCATCAATGATAATGGGGTTAGCACAAGTGAAGCCAGATAAATTGGATGGATCTGCTGAAAGTTCCTTTGCAGTAACCCATGTGGTTTTGGGGTACTGCTCAGGTTTCCAGTAAGAGCCATTTGCATTTATTTTCCTTACGAACCCAACACCCTCTTTCCTAGGGTTTCGGTTCAGAATCTGCTTCTTGAGGACATCACATAATGTCTGATGTCCTTTAAGACTTTTGTACATCCCTGTTTCAAGCAATGTCTTCAACCTGGCATTCTCATCAGCAATAGCAGTGGTATCCTCAGTAGAGGGGTTAGTTACCACATCAACAGTTGAAGATATTGCAACAGCAGTAGCAGTGGAACATTCAGCAACAGAAGTAGCATTATCACGCTCAATGCATTTAAGACATGGTGGTTCAAATCCTTCCTCAGCGGAACTGATCTGTTCAGCGCGAAGTGACTCGTTTTCCTTTTGAAGATCTTCATGAGCCGCTCTCAATTTCTCAAGTTCTTGCTTCCTTTGAAGATAATCATAGGAAAGCTTTTCATGAGTTGTTGAGAGAGTATCAAGACGATCTTCAAGTTCCTGATACTTAACGTGAAGATTTTTTATGTCTTCAATTAAGGATTCAGATCGAGTTATTTCAGCACCCAACAGATCATCGCTTCTGTCTAACAGTTTTTGAATATGTTCCATAGCTTTCTGTTGTTCAGTTGCAATTTTAGCAAGTGCTTTGTAGCTGGGTTTTGAATCACAGTCAGAGTCATCGTCACTAGATGTTTGATAGCGAGTAGTGCGTGTGTTTACCTTGGCACCGCGTGCCATGAAGCAGTAGGTAGGAGTGGAGTCGTTCTTGTCATTTGCATCGGTGTCGGTGATGAAGTCATTGTCTTCAGTGTTGAAGATGGACTTGGCGACGTATGCTGTAGCCAGACTCGCAATGCCAGAATCAGACTCCTCCTCACACTCCACCTCTGCCTCCTCAGAAGCGGACTCCTTCTCTGAATCCATTTCCTTGCCAACAAACGCATGTGCCTTGCCAGATGAGCTCTTCTTATGTGATGAAGACTTTGAGGAAGACTTGGAAGAAGACTTTGAGTATTTCTTCTTCTTCTTGTCGTCAGAATCATATTCCTTGCTCTTCTTCTTTCTTCTGTTCTCATTGTCCCACTGTGGACACTCAGAGATGAAGTGTCCAGTTTTCTTGCACTTGTGACATGTTTTCTTCTTGTAGTCATGAGCAGAAGCTTCATCGTTCCTTGAGCTTGATCGCGAAGATTTTCTGAAGCCTTTCTTCTTGGTGAATTTTTGGAACTTCTTCACTAGCATTGCAAGTTCCCTTCCAATGTCTTCAGGATCATCAGAACTGCTATCAGATTCTTCTTCGGATGAGGAAACAGCTTTTGCCTTCAAGGCACGAGTTCGCCCATAGTTTGGACCGTAGATATCTCTTTTCTCAGAAAGCTGAAACTCATGTGTGTTGAGCCTCTCGAGTATGTCAGACGGATCGAGTGTCTTGAAATCAGGACGTTCTTGAATCATCAGGGCCAGAATGTCAAATGAAATATCAAGTGATCTCAGCAGCGTCTTGACGATTTCATGTTTGGTGATCTCAGTGGAGCCGAGGGCTTGAAGCTCATTTGTGATGTCAGTGAGCCGGTCAAATGTGTGCTGGACATTCTCATTGTCATTTCGCTTGAAGCGGTTGAAGAGGTTGCGAAGAACACTAATTCTCTGATCTCTCTGGGTTGAGAAGCCTTCATTGACCTTGGAGAGCCAGTCCCAGACCAGCTTGGATGTCTTCAAGGCACTCACACGGCCATACTGTCCTTTCGTCAGATGACCACAGATGATATTTTTGGCAGTAGAGTCCAGTTGAGTGAACTTCTTGACATCAGCAGCAGTGACACCTTCTCCAGCCTTGGGAACGCCATTCTCGACGACATACCATAGGTCAACGTCAATGGCTTCAAGATGCATGCGCATCTTATTCTTCCAGTAGGGATATTCAGTTCCATCGAAGACGGGGCACGCAGAGGAGACTTTGATTATCCCTACAGTCGACATAGCTAAAACTCTAGGTGGTTAAACCGAATCACACAGAACAAGGGAGCACCTTGCTCTGATACCAATTGAAAGTGCGTTATATCGACTAGAGGGGGGGGTGAATAGGCGATTTTTATGAAAGTCTTCAAAACATAGGAGTTATGAAGACAAACAGCGAAGATTATGCCTATTACTATGCAGCGAAAGTTAGATTACACTAGGCCAGCCATGGTCAAGTATTCAATAGAGTGAAAGCACGATGACAAACAGCTGCAGTGTAATAAGGATCAGGTAGGAAGAAGTTATGAAGCACAACAGATCATACATTCACGTTGTGAAGACAAAAGATAGAGCAAGCATGCAATGGCTTCACAATGAGTAATAGTAAGAAAAAGGAAGTGAAGATGAAACCAGTGACTCGTTGAAGACAATGATGTGTTGGACCAGTTCCAGTTGCTGTGACAACTGTACGTCTGGTTGCAGCGGCTAGGTATTTAAACATTAGGACACACAGTCCCGGACACCCAGTCTTGAACACACAGCTCAGGACACCAAGTCCTCACCGTATTCTCCTTGAGCTAAGGTCACATAGTCCTCGCCCAATCACTCTGGTAAGTCTTCAAGGTAGACTCCCAAACCTTCACAGACTTTGTTCACTGGCAATCCACAATGTCTCTTGGATGCTCTGAACGCGACGCCTAACCGTCTGGAGGATTCACAGTCCTCAAGTGTAATAAGTCTTCAGATCACACAGACAAGAAGACTTAAGTGATGCCCAATGTTCTCTGGCTCTGGGTGGTTAGGGCTTTTCTCCTCGCTAGGAATTTTCTATCAAAGGCTTCGAGGTGGGTTTCTCTCAAACGACAAAAGCCGTGCACTGAAATCTGAGCAGCCAACCGTTTATGGTTGTAGGGGGTGGGATATTTATAGCCACTAGGCAACCCGACCTGATTTGTCCGAAATGACCCTGGGTCACTAAGGAACTGACACGTGTCTCAACGGTCAGATTTCAAACTCTCATGGCAACTTTACTTGGGCTACAAGCAAAGCTGACTTGTCCGGCTCTGGACAAGATTCGCTCTCATTGTCTTCACTCGAAGACATAGGTTTTTGGTTTAGGCATCACTTCAGTCATTCTGACTGGTTCTCCTGGACCCCACTTAACAGTACGATGGTTCATATGACTCAACACAAAAGAAAAAGAACTACGAAAGATCTAAGTCTTCGAGCTCCATAGGCTTCATAACGTGTCTTCTTTTGTCATAGTCTTCAATGTGAATATCTTCATATACCACCTTTGGCTTCAATGTCTTCATACATTTTTAGGGGTCATCTCTGGTAGTGAAACCGAATCAATGAGGGACTTCTACCTGTGTTATCCTGCAATTCTCACAAACACATTAGTCCCTCAACTAGGTTTGTCGTCAATACTCCAAAACCAACTAGGGGTGGCACTAGATGCACTTACAGGCCTTCATACCTTGGCTCCGCTCGGGGAGAGGCACGCGACGAACCAGGCCCGTGGGGACCTGGCTGGGCAGTGTGCGTCTGGGCGTGACCCTGGCGCAGCCCCCGTGCCCAGCCCCCTCGTGCGGCACTCCCGAGGGGAGGCGTTGCGATGAGGCTAGACACTGAGCACTGGGCTCCCTGAGGTTGATGTGGCCCGGAGGCCACACTCAGTTGTTTATCACCAGCGCGGAGCATAGCGCTTCCGTATGAGTACGGGCATAGCCGCTCCTCGGCAGTGTCGTCAGCCAGCGCGGAGCATGGTGCTTCCACTAGTGCGTGGGAGGGTACCCCCCTCCGGGAGGAGCCCCCGGGGCGTGTACAGCCCCGCCCTGACACGTGGCTGGCACGGTAGGGCCTAGTGAGGTGTATCTGGGTACCCGTGAGCCAGCGCGGGACTCACGGGGCCCTACCTCTAGGCGGGTTGCGCCTGGCACTGGGCCTTATCTTGTGTTGTGTCCCTGCAAGTTCGGTTAGATGCCTGCACTCTACGTCCTCGGGTCCCGGCCCTCGAGCTGGTCTCAGCCGTCGCTGGTATGCCAGGTCGTGATGCCGTGGTCAAGGCCAGAGGGTGAGGGCTGGAGAGCCAGTAAGAGCCCTGAGTCGCGATGCTCAGGTACCCCCCCCTTTAACGTGCAAGTGGTCAACATGGAGAAAAGGAGGCGCCCCGGACCGGCATCAAATAATCAAGCATGGCAGTTCTAAGACATAACCGGAAATGAGCGCAAATGGGGTACATGCCGCTAAGCCTGGCCCGAGCGGCTTGGGGATCATGCAGCCCGAGGGGCGCCCCCAACAAGGTAAGCTAACGACGCGAAATAAAAGGGATATACGCCGCAGGGACGGACCCACGCGGCCTGGGAATAATGCAGCCCTGGGGGCGCTCCCAGCTGGAAGTGAAACTTGAAAGATGTGACCTGATGACGCTGAAGACGAAGGGGTGTTGGTGTAGCCGGCTCGGTGGGCTGCGGAAGCCGATCCTCATGAGTCTCCAGGCCCAGGGGCCTCGGGAGGCTCCGGAGGCGCTGGCGGTTCCTCGCGGGCCATCTTCATCTCCGCCAGGGCTGCGGAGCACCTGGCCTCTTGCGCCTCCGCGATGTCCCTCATGAGGCGCTGGTACGCGTCAGCCGCGCTCGGCAAGCCGTAAGGCATGCGAACGTAGCTGTGGAGTGGACCTCCGCAGCGCCCCACTCGCGAGGGCCAGAGGCGCTCCAAGGAGGCGACTTGGTTGAGCCCTGGTACGTTAACGCAGACGCGCAGCCCGCCATCCTCGCCTGGATGGGGAGCCACTGCTGGTAGGCGGCAGGCGCCTCTCATGACTCTGGACTCCTGTAGCTCCTGAATGGCCTTGCTGACGAACTCCTATGGGTCTGGATCTCCTTGCCTTGCTCCTTCTTGAGGGAAACGTGCTCTGAAACACGCCTCCATGTGGTGCCCCACCGCCTCCCTCGTGACCCTTGCTAGGTCGGTGGCCCTCCAGGGGAGAGCCCTCGAGCCCTGCCTGAGGAGGGCGCTGGGCGCGCTTTCCTATGCGACGGAAGGAGGTTCCCCCTGGGCAGGCACGGGCCCAGAGGGGCCTACCTCCTGAGGGGCCAGGCCGGACGATGTCTTCTTCTTCTTGGGGGCGGCCTCGGGAAGCCTCCTGCTTCCGCGATCTGGGTCCTCCAGTGATGCGGCCTGAAAGGCTTGCCCTAGGGAACACGCTACGTCCTTCTCTTCACAGGGCACTGTTATGACTCCATCGCTCCCTGGCATCTTGAGGACGTTATAGCCGTGGTGAGTCACGGCCATGAACTTGGCCAGCGCCGGGTACCCGAGGATGGCGTTGTACGGCAGGCGGATGTGAGCGACGTCGAAGTTGATGAGCTAGGTGCGGTAGTTGTTGCGTGCCCCGAAGGTGACGGGGAGGCGGACCTGCCCGATCGGGACTGTAGAGCCGTCGGTGATACCGGAGAAGGGGTTGGTTGGCTGAAGCTGGCTGTAGGGCACTTGGAGGTTGTTGAACGTCTCCACGGACAGGACGTTGAGCCCTGCTCCGCCATCGATGAGGGTCTTGGTGACCACCACGTTGCTGATGATTGGGGAACAAAGCATCGGGAGGACTCCGACTATAGCCGCACACTTGAGTTGATCTACTGAGCTGAAGGTGATGGCACACGCTGACCACCTGAGAGGGCGCATGGCTTCGAGCCTGGGGAGGGCTGCATTCACTTCACGGGCGAACTGCTTGAAGATGCGCCGAGAGGCTGGGGCCTGAGCTCCGCCCAGGATGCAGGCGATCGCGCGCGGCTCCTGGAAGCCCCCAGCCTCCTCGTCCTAGCGGTGGTCCTCGTTTCTCCTTGGCTGCGGCGGCAACGGTGGGAGGCCTGCGTTGCCTTGCGGGCGATCCTCGCGAGGCTGATCCCTCCGGCCTCCCTCGCGAGGTGGGTCTTGCCAGCGATCCTCGCGAGGTTGGTCGCGCCATCCCTGGCGCGGGCCACGGTCTTCCCAGCGCCCTGTGTTCCTTCCTCCTCCTCGGCCGTATCCCCGGTCACCACGGTCAGGGCGACGGTCGATCCTTCCTTCATGCACGGCTCAGAGTTCTTGGCATTCGCTGGTGTTGTGGGTGTGGAGGTCGTGGTACACGCAGTACCGGCTGCCCTTGGCAGGTTCGGGCTGATCTCTGCCCCGCTTGGTGTCTGGTTCTGCCGCGAGCACGGCAGCCCCCTTGCGCTTCACTTCCTTGGCCTTGAGCTTCTTCTCTTCTGGGTCTGCGGCAGGCAGCTCAAGGAGGGAGAGATGCCCTTCCTCAGCCCTGGCGCACTTGTTCGCCAAGTTGAACAGCTCCAAAGAAGTGCATAGGTCTTCATGCATCGCCAGCTCCTCCTTCATCTTGATGTCGCGCACGCCGTCGGAGAAGGCTGAGATGATGGCCTCTTCAGTTACCTTGGGAATCTTGAGGCGTGCGTTGTTGAAGCACTGGATGTACTTCTGCAGGGTCTCCCCGGGTTGTTGCTTGATGCGGCGCATGTCGCTCACGGCGGGTGGCCGGTCGCGAGTACCTTGGAAGTTGGCGATGAAGCGGGTGCGCATCTCTTCCCAGGAGGAGATTGTGCCTGGAGCCAGGTTCAGGAGCCAGTGCGGGCCCCGTCCTTGAGCGCCATGGGAAACCAGTTCGCCATGACCTTCTCGTCTCCGTTGGCAGCTTCGATGCCCAGCTCGTAGAGCTGGAGGAACTCCGCAGGGTCGGCCGTGCCGTCATAGCAAGGAGGCAGGTCCGGCTTGAACTTGCCCGGCCATGCGACGCTGCGCAGTTCGGTGGTGTAAGCGCGGCAGCCTGCTGTGGCCACGGGCGGCCTTGGGTGATGGAGAGCCTGGTCCTGCATGTCCCCACGCGCCGGAGCAGGAGGATGGTCGCGACGTGCTGGAGCAGGGACTGCCCGGGCAGCTTCTGGCGGGCGAGGGACTTCTTGGCAGCTCTGCTCTTGCCGCGCTGGCACCTGACGGAGCGGGTTCCGCCCAGGGGCCACGTGTCTTGGAGCCATGGCGACTTCTTGAGGAGGAGGCGGCCGGGGCGCTGCCGGAGCCTCGTCGCCCGCGCGGGGCGGGGTGCGGTGCAGCAGAGCGGACGGCGCGGGGGAGCCCCCTATGGGGCGGACGAGTTCGGCGACGCGGTCGAGCCATTCTTCGTAGACGTCGTCGACGGGATGGTAGCGCAGGAGCTCGTTTGCCGCTATGAGTGCATCCCGAGCCTCCATGGGCGCGCGAAGCGCGCGGGACGAAGATCCAGCCGGGGCGAGTGATGGAGTCGCGGTGCGGCCGTCTTGGCGCACAGATGGATGCTAAGACGATGCTTGCTGCTCGTCCCCCACCAGGCCGGTGGCGGCGTTGATGGCGGGCGACGGGGAATGGCGAGGACGCCCGCCGACCGGGGCTGTCTGGGCGACGCGGGAAGCAAGGGCGGCCCGGCGCTCCGCGTGGGCCCGACGTGCGTCAGACATGGGCGTGATGGTCGGAGGAGAACGGAGCGGTGGAAGACGAACTCCGGCGCACCCCTACCTGGCGCGCCAAATGTCGGATTTCAGGTTCCGGCAGACCCTTGAGGTTCGAACACTGGGGTGCGCGCAGAGATTTCGCCTCCTACCTCCCTGCACCCCTCCGCCACACTAGGATCAAAGCTACGAAAAGAACAACACAAGGGACACAGGGTTTATACTGGTTCGGGCCACCGTTGTGGTGTATACCCTACTCCAGTGTGTGGTGTGGTGGATTGCCTCTTGGGCTGATGATAATGGACAGTACAAGGAAGAACAGCCTCGCGAGGGTCTGTTCTTGGCTGGGGCGATGAACTGCTGGGAGGAGTTTAGCCACCTTTCTCTATCTCTCTCTCTCTTTACCACCTCTCTACTTGTCGAGCCCTTGGAGGAGACTGAGCCAAACCCTTTGCTACGCGGGTGGCTGGTCCTATTTACAGTGGCCCTGGTCCTCTCCCCAAATATTGAGCGGGAAGGGAGCCAACAATGGAGGGCTAATTTGAAGGGGGACAGCAAGTATCAACTATCCTGACAAAAGTAGTCTTCGCCTGCGCAAAGCTCTGGTGATGACGCCGTCTTGGGCTCCACGGTGACCTCCGTCTCGTAGTCCTCCTGGTCTTGGTCTCGTTGCACCGAAATGGCAACCTTTGCCTGATGCCTCGGTACTCCGCGGCTGCGCTTGCCCCCTTTGCACCAAAGAGGAAAGGAGAACGCTGCGCGGGCTGGCACCCGCCTGGCGCCCTGAGTCGTCATGGCTTGCGTCACGGGCACCTCGCGAGGTACCTCGCCTTGATCTCTCCGCCTCCTCATGAGCCAGCCTGACGAGGCCGTGCCTGAGGAAGCTCCGTGTCATCCGCCCCGCGAGGCTTGGCCCCTCGCGAGGTTCTTGGGTTTAGGCTGGTGAAGATGGGCCGTGCTGGGCCCCCCTTTGAGCCACGCCGCAGGCCGCAGGCAGGCAAGTCTGGGGACCCCCGTTCCCAGAACGCCAACAACAACGATACCGCAAGTTCTTACACATGTACAATAAATAACAAATTGAACATTTTATGAGGAAGGTAAATATAACTCCAATAGCATAGTGACAATGTTTGGATGACAGCAAATTGATACTAACAGGTGTGTACATGCACAAATTTAGTAACATAGAACTAATAGCACTAAGGCCATCCACTATGTATGCCAAAACTGGGGTAAAGACAACTGTTGCTACATACCACACCGGTGCCCTGCACTGGCGAGCCGATGCAGCAGAAAAAAAAACAGGGACCCGGACTACGGAGCACGTAGTTGCTCCGATGCCCAGTTCCTTCGTGCCATAAAGATTTAGTATTTTACTACTTGGCTGCTCGGTTGTGTGGACCAAAGTTGGCTGCACAAACTGCTGAAGCGGTGCCAAAATAATTTTCTAATGGCACCGCTGATGAGATGGCAACAATTTAAGATACTAGGTACAAACTGAGGCACTGTCTTAGGATGCGTTTGTTTGAAGGTATGGTATGAATGGGTTGGGACCGTGACAGTGTCTGAATCACATCTAACAAATGATTTGTAACAACGAAAGAGGGTCTAACCTTCTCTGCACATGCCAGAAACTTCCTCCCACTGTCCATAGAATCAAATGCAACTAGCTTCATGCATTGAGATTGATGGTCACAACGAGCAGTTAGATCTTCAGCCACCCCGCTCCATTCGTTTCCACTGATGGTCTTAGGGAGCTACAAGAGGAAGAAATGACTCAAATCGACCGCCGCGTAAAAATCCTTCATTCCAAGTCATAGCCCGAGAGAGAGAAGAGAGGCATACTCGGGTGGTGAAGGAGTAGTCGCCAGAGGAGGAACCGCTTGACAGGTCTTTGAAGAAGACCATGGCGCCCCCGGCGGATAGGATGCAAGACAGCGAGAGCGAGGAAGTGGCTATAGCTTAGCAAGATAGGAAGGAAGGAGGAAACATGGGAAATGTGACTTGTGGTCGGGGAGAAAAGGGGGCGGGGAAGGGGGCGGGGGTAGATATTTTGGCAGTAGGCCAAAATTTTGGAAATGTGGAGGGAAACTTTGTGCGCGGTGCCGCTGGACCATTCACTTTGAATGATTGTGTGCATCGCAAATGATTCTTATGCTTTACGTGCATGGGATGAGTTTGATAATTCAAATTTTGGTGGAAATTTCCCCGGGTACTTCATTGCATAATTTAACATCGCTTGCTAATTTGGGCACACAAAAGAGCTTACAGCAGACAGACCACACTTATTGAATCGAGCAATTTCAGTAATTAAATAGAGCCAGTTGACCTAAAAATTGCTCTAACAAAAGACCAGCATTAAAAACAAATCTTAAGTATGCATAATTTTAACAAATCCGCCGCCACGCCGGCCTATGCATCGCCTATGTGAGATGAGACATTGATGACTTGTCCCGGCGACATGCCGCCGTTGGTGGACTCCGCGTCCCCCCTGCTGAAGTCGACCGTGTCCTTGTCCTCGTCCTCGTCCTTGGCGCCGCCCTCAAGGTTGTAGTACTCGTAGTAGTGGCTGCGCCAGAGCTCGCGTTGGTACTCGACCACCGATTCCTTGACGGACATACTCTTCTCTACCTCGACCTCGGCCATGCGCAACTCCTCCTCCCGGCGCTTCTCCATCTCTACTGGCTCCTACATATTCAGCTCCTGCTCGACGACCTCATGAGGAAGCAGGTGCTCCATGGCCACTGCCACCTTTTCAGACGTGGGTTGCATGCTGGAGTCCAAGGTGGCCTGGAATATCTTGGCATGTGCATCCTCGATCTTGGCATGGATGGCCTCGGCCCGGGCCAAGGCGACATCAGTGGCACAGACGGCAGCTCGAGCGCTCTCGACGTTTGCAGCCACCATCGCAGCAGCAGGTGCAGCCGTCTTGGCTACTGCAGCTGCCCTGTCAGCTGCCACAGACGCCCTCTCGGCGGAAGCGGTAGCGCTCAATGCGGATGCGGAAGCACTCTCGGCGTAGGCGGCGGCACTCTCGGCGCAGGCGGTGGCGCTCGGGGGGACGCGGCCATCGTACGGGCTTTCACGAAGCGTTTCCACGGCGTCATCTTTGCAAGAAGGGGGTGCGGGAATGGGGGTCGGGATTCGTGGATTTGGGGGTTGTCGGCACTGGAGCAGATGAGCCGGCGAAGCTTAAGGAGGGAGACTTAAACAGACCCATATATTTTCATCACAAATGGTTCCTAGAAAACAACTGTGTGATGTTGTAGATATTTTTTATTAACTTTGAAAGACAAATTTGGAGTACATTGTGTTGGAAATATGCCCTAGAGGCAATAATAAAATGGTTATTATTATATTTCTTTGTTCATGATAATTGTCTATTGTTCATGCTATAATTGTGTTATCCGGAAATCGTAATACATGTGTGAATACATAGACCACAACACGTCCCTAGTGAGCCTCTAGTTGACTAGCTCGTTGATCAAAAGATAGTCATGGTTTCCTGACTATGGACATTGGATGTCATTGATAATGGGATCACATCATTAGGAGAATGATGTGATGGACAAGACCCAATCCTAAGCATAGCTCAAAGATCGTGTAGTTCGTTTGCTGTAGCTTTTCTGAATGTCAAGTACCATTTCCTTAGACCATGAGATTGTGCAACTCCCGGATACCGTAGGAGTGCCTTGGGTGTGCCAAACGTCACAACGTAACTAGGTGACTATAAAGGTACATTATAGGTATCTCCGAAAGTATCTGTTGGGTTGGCACGAATCGAGACTGGGATTTGTCACTCCGTATGACGGAGAGGTATCTCTGGGCCCACTCGGTAATGCATCATCATAATGAGCTCAATGTGACCAAGTAATTGATCACGGGATCATGCATTACGGCACGAGTAAAGTGACTTGCCAGTAACGAGATTGAACGAGGTATTGGGATACCGACGATCGAGTCTCGGGCAAGTAACGTACCGATTGACAAAGGGAATTGTATACGGATTGATTGAATCCTCGACATCGTGGTTCATCCAATGAGATCATCGTGGAGCATGTGGGAGCCAACATGGGTATCCAGATCCCGCTGTTGGTTATTGACCGAAGAGGCGTCTCGGTCATGTCTGCATGTCTCCCGAACCCGTAGGGTCTACACACTTAAGGTTCGGTGACGCTAGGGTTGTAGAGATATTAGTATGCAGTAACCCGAAAGTTGTTCGGAGTCCCGGATGAGATCCCGGACGTCACGAGGAGTTCCGGAATGGTGCGGAGGTAAATATTTATATATGGGAAGTCCAGTTTTGGCCATCAGGAAGGTTTCGGGGGTTACCGGTATTGTACTGGGACCACCGGAAGGGTCCCGGGGGTCCACCAGGTGGGGCCACCTATCCCGGAGGGCCCCATGGGCTGAATTGGGTGGGGAACCAGCCCCTAGTGGGCTGGTGCGCCCCCCCTTGGGCCTGCCTTGCGCCTAGGGTTGGGAAACCCTAGGGATGGGGGCGCCCCCCACTTGGCTTGGGGGGGGGGAAGCCACCCTTGGCCGCCGCCCCCTTGGAGATCCATCTCCCTAGGGCCGGCGCCCCCCCAAGGCCCCTATATAAAGAGGGGGGAGGGAGGGCAGCCGCACACCTTGCTCTTGGCGCCTCCCTCTCCCTCCGTAACACCTCTCCTCCCCGCTTGCGCTTGGCGAAGCCCTGCCGGGATCCTGCTGCATCCACCACCACGCTGTCGTGCTGCTGGATCTTCATCAACCTCTCCTCCCCCCTTGCTAGATCAAGAAGGCGGAGACGTCTTCCTAACCGTACGTGTGTTGAACACGGAGGTGCCGTCTGTTCGGCACTAGGTCATCGGTGATTTGAATCACATCGAGTACGACTCCATCAACCCCGTTCTCTTGAACGCTTCCGCGTGCGATCTACAAGGGTATGTCGATGCACTCCTCTCTCCCTCATTGCTAGATGACTCCATAGATTGATCTTGGTGATGCGTAGAAAATTTTAAAATTCTGCTACGTTCCCCAACATAGTGGAAACAGATGGTGTTTTAAATGTACGAGAAATTTTGTAGTACTAATACAAATGTCATTTCAACGGTCATTTGACATTTTAAGACATTTAAGTGATTTTCTAGCCATTTAATGACCGTAATTCAAATTCGAACTACATGTACATGCAACAGCTAACCATAACGGTTTGAAAACTAATATTTTGTGTACTTGTGTGTGATTTAATTCTATGTGCAGTAAATTGGAAGAAATTTTCAAACATATTTGTCTCAAGGCTATGACACAATTAATTAAGGATGGAGTGACATGGCATTTTAATTCCACAAAATTTAAAAAAATCAGAAACACATAAAACCTTGGTTGATGTAATGTCATGCCACCAAGATGATGTGGAATTTTTTTGGCATGTTTACAAAAGTTTGGACACACACACTCACAAACCGAAGCAACTCACTAGAAGGCTCATGGTTCCAAGAGGGAACAATGCATGTTTGATGATGAACGGGAGATAGCTTCCTCTTACAGCCTTCAATTTTTTCTATGTTTAACGTGCACTACTACAATTATAATGTGAAATTTTGGAAAATTCTAGGGGTCATTTGACATTTTAAAGACATTACGTGATTTTCTAGCCATTTAATTCAAATTTGAACTATATCTACATGCAATGCCTAACCATAACGGTTTGACAAATCATATTTGTGTACTTGTGTGCGAGTTAATTCCACATGCAGTAAATTAGTTGGAATTTTCAAACATATTTGTCTCACGACATGGACACATGCATATGTATGCATGGAGTGACATGTCATTTTAATTCCAAAAAATTAAAAAAATATCAGAAACACATGAGACCTTGGTTGATGTAATGTCATGCCACCAAGATGATGTGGTAAAAAATTGGCATGTTTGACGAAAGTTTGGAGACACACCCCTCAGAAACCGGAGCAACTCACTAGAAGGCTTGTGGTTCCGAGAGGGAAGAATGCATGTTTGATGACGAACGGGAGATAGCTTCCTCTTACAGCCTTCGATTTTTTTCTACGTCTAACATGCACTACTACAACTATAATGTGAATTTTTTGAAAATTCTAGGGGTCATTTGACCTTTTAGAGAAATTTAAGTGATTTTCTAGCCACTTAATGACCGTACTTCAAATTTGAACTACATCTACATGCAACGCCTAACCAAAACGGTTTCAAAAATCATATCTGTGTACTTGTTTCCAAGTTAATTCCATGTGTAGTAAATTAGAAGGAATTTTCAAACATATTGGTCTCACGACATGGACACATGCATACGTATGCATGGAGTGACATGGCATTTTAATTCCAAAAAATTAAAAAAATTATCAGAAAAATATGAAACCTTGGTTGATTTAATGTCATGCCACCAAGATGATGTGGTAAAAAAATTGGCCTGTTTGACGGAAGTTTGAACACACACCCCTCACAAACCGGAGCAACTCACTAGAAGGTTCGTGGTTCCGAGAGGGAAAAATGCATGTTAGATGACGAACAGGAGATAGCTTCCTCTTACGGTCTTCAATTTTTTTTCTACGTCTAACGTGCACTAATACAACTGTCATGTGAGATTTTGGAAATTTTCAGGGGTCATTTGACCTTTTAAAGACATTTAAGTGATTTTCTAGCCATTTAATGACCATAATTCAAATTTGAACTACATCTATATGCAACGCCTAACCACAACGGTTTGAAAAATCATATTTTTTTGTACTTGTTTGCGAGTTAATTCAATGTGTAGTAAATTAGAAGGAATTTTCAAACATATTTGTCTCAAGGCATGGGCACACATGCATGGAGTGCCATGGCATTTTAATTCCAAAAAATTAAAAAAATGATCAGAAAAACATGAAACCTTGCTATATTTAATGTCATGCCACCAAGATGATGTGGTAAAGAAATTGGCACGTTTGACGAAAGTTTGGACATACACCCGTCACAAACCGGAGCAACTCACTAGAAGGTTCGTGGTTCCAAGAGGGAACAATGCATGTTTGATGACGAACGGGAGATAACTTCCTTTTAGGGCCTTCAATTTTTTTCTATGTTTAATGTGCACTAATACAACTGTCTCTGAAAATTTGGAAAATTTTAGGGGTCATTTGACCTTTTAAAGACATTTAAATGATTTTCTAACCTTTTAATGACCGTAATTCAAATTTGAACTACATCTGCATGCAACGCCTAACCAAAACGGATTGAAAAATAATATTTTTGTGTACTTGTGTGCGAGTTAATTCCATGTGCAGTAAATTAGAAGGAATTTTCAAACATATTGGACTCAAGGCATGGGTACACATGCATGGATTGCCATGGCATTTTAATTCCAAAAAAACAAAAAATTATCAGAAAAACATGAAACCTTGCTTGATTTAATCTCATGCCACCAAGATGATGTGGTAAAAAATTGGCATGTTTGACAAAAGTTTGGACACACACCCCTGACAAACCGGAGCAACTCACTAGAAGGTTCATGGTTCTGAGAGGGAACAATGCATGTTTGATGACGAACGGGAGATAGCTTCCTCTTACGGCCTTCAATTTTTTTTCTATGTTTAACATGCACTAATACAACTGTCTTGTGAAAATTTGGAAAATTTCAGGGGTCAGTTGACCTTTTAAAGACATTTAAGTGATTTTCTAACCATTTAATGACTGCAATTCAAATTTGAACTACATCTACATGCAACGCCTAACCATAACGGTTTGAAAAATCATATTTTTGTGTACTTGTGTGCGAGTTAATTCCATGTGTAGTAAATTAGAAGGAATTTTCAAACATATTGGTCTCAAGGCATGGGCACACATGCATTGAGTGCCATGGCATTTAATTCCAAAAAATTAAAAAATGATCAGAAAAACATGAAACCTTGCTTGATTTAATGTCATGCCACCAAGATGATGTGGTAAAAAATTGGCATGTTTGATGAAAGTTTGGACACACACCCCTCACAAACCAGAGCAACTCACTAGAAGGTTCGTGGTTCTGAGAGGGAACAATGCATGTTTGATGACGAATGGGAGATAGCTTCCTCTTAGGGCCTTCAATTTTTTTCTACGTTTAACGTGCACTAATACAACTATCATGTGAAAATTTGGAAAATTTCAGGGGTCATTTGACCTTTTAAAGACATTTAAGTAATATATATGGTGTTCAGAAAAGAAAATGTAAAGATCTGGTAAGACAACCGGCCCCCACACGATTGGCACTCTATCTCGCAGCTCGAGATTTGGTAGGTGAGTGGCGGGGATCATTAATCAGACACGGTTCTGCATTGGAAACCGTCAGCTATTATGTTCACACACGGATTTTGGCTATTATGTTCAAACATGGATTTTGCTGTGTGAATTGTGTGTAATTCAAACTACAGTACTCGTAAATTTCAGCGACCGGCGTGTGTACTGTCCTTGTCGATCTAGATTCCGGCTGCCAATAAATACTACCTTGCTCACGTCGTCGCGCCTACATTGTCATCTACATCCTCCCCTCGCTCGCCCCCCTCTCTCTCCCTCTCTCTCTCTAAAATCTCTGCCATGGCGCCACCGGTCTGCCCACGCGCCGACGAGGAGTTGTCGCCCCTCGAGGACACTCACTCGATTAGTAGCAACGAGGACCCCTACACACCGCCTGACGAGGTTGCGCCGGACCCCCCAACTTTGGATTGGTTTTGGGGCCAGTACAATCTTTGTCTGTGGAAGTCGCTGCCGCCGGCTGAGAAAGCCAGGCAAGTGGCGTTCAAGAAGGAAATGGCAGAGGAGGAAGCCAGGTACCAGGCGGCCTGTGAAGCCTGTGATGCCGCCTGGAAAAAGGAGGCGGCGAAGCTTTGGGGGCGTGCGCGTCGTCGTGCCGAGGAGGTGTACGAAGATGGGTACTTCGCGAGGAAGGTCATAGGCGCTGGGCGTCTCGTCGCTGCGTGCAGGTGGGCCGACAAGCTCCAGCGTGCCACCAACGAGGAGCTCCGATGGATGCCCAATGAAATGGAAAGATCAGCTGCGCACGTCCGCCAGCAAGAGGCAGGTCGGTACGTCAAGCGCTGCGAGGCGGAGGAGGCGGAGTACTGCCTTGACACTGGGAAGATGCCGCGCACTAGGGAGCTGTTGGCGAGGGGCTGCCGGAATACTGGCCCTAGGAGGGATTATTAGTTTTAGTATTGTCCGTCTTCAATTTTATGCATTGTACCTAGTAGTTAAGTATCATCACGTATATGTGATGATATTATATATATATATATATATTCTATGATGAACTAATGAATATTTAATATATATTTATATATTATGAATTCCATTTTCTATCTGTTTTTGTATACTAATTTGAATCTAGCTGTTATCATCTACATATACAGAATGGAAAGCGTATATACACGCATTGAAACAGAACATATAAGAATGGAAAACAGAGTACACACATTGAAACAGAGCAATAAACAAAGCAATACTATGATTGCTATGAATACATAGCTATCCACGTCGAAATGACTTTTCAAAATAAAACGCGTCCATGAGACCATGACCAGCAGCCCTTGCCTACGGTAGCTCTTGGCTCTACCTGAACTCGTGCAGGCGTTCGTCCGAGCAGTCGACACGCTCGCAGTACATATGGAGCGCGATCTCGAGCTCCAAGTTGGCTATTTCATCGGAGATCACCAGCTCGAGGATGCGACATCCATGTTCCTCTACTGCGCCCAGGTGGACACCAGGGCCAAGGAGACGGTCGAGCCTACGGACCAGCGCGTTGGCATCCAGCAGACCGCGGACAAGGCGAACGGCGGCACCCATGCGAACGACGTGGCGGGCCTCCAGTGCAAGTACGGCATGACCGGCCTCTGGTGCAAGTACGGTGCTGAGGGCCTCTGCCCACTCCTAGCGAGGAATGGGGGTACTGACCGGACATGTACCCAGCTACAACGCCGTGTCGACAGCAGGCAAGCGCCGATGGATCCGCTGTTGTTGTGCGGCGCGCCGCGCCTCTCGCTCTACGGCACTCCAACGGTCACCGTGCGGCAAGCCGCAGCCTATCAACGTGGACGTGCCTAGATTTCTCTACGGCGCGCCATCAATCATGTTGTGCGGCGAGCTGCAGCCTGTTGGCGCTGACATACCTATCTTGATCAGCGGCACTCAAGCGCCATGCGCCAAAGGTCTGCTCAACCCTGGCGATGATGCGCATCACGACGTCATCCATCGCATTACCGGGGAGCTCCTCAGCCTCGACGGGCCATGGCGCCTGCTCGTTTTCCTTGTCGATGAGGTTGATGGCAGAGGCGACGCTTTGGTGGGTTGGCATGCTTGGAAAAGGTGGATGTTCTACAGGCTGCGCTTGTCGCCTCCGTGCGTCACGCGCCGCCTATGCGCAATATCGCTGGGTGGCGGGAAATAGGTGAGGAAATGGCGGGAAACAGTGGTGTGTTCATAAAACACCATCAATTAATGGAAACTTAGCATAGAAGGAACATCGATCTAGCATAAGAAGGATATGATGATCAGATGAACACGGACCACACTAGGGAACCGTTTATGTTATTATCGGTATTCGAACACATTTCTGATTACAGACCTATTTGTCGCATATCACAAACATCTTGTTATATTGAACCGTTTCTGTTCTCTTGACTCAACGCAAACAGTTCCTCCGAGTGAACCGCATGCCGTATATCGCGCACACCTTCATCTGGCTGCCCGTTTCTTTTGTGTTACCTAATCACAAACAGTTCATCCGAGTGAACCATATGCTGTATATCACACACACCTTCATCTGGCTGCCCGTTTCTTTTGTTCCTCCTCATTGCAAACAATTAATTAAGGTGAACCGTATGCCCTGCATTGCACACGTAACTAAAATCAGAACTGTGTTTCATGCATCCTCCATCGCAAATGTTTTGCACCTTTTTTGATGGTTTTTTACACCACCGTTTGCGATTATGGTATCACACACAGTTTCGTCGAAGTGTCTCTGATCATAGTGTCGCGTTAGCAGCATCCTGCAGTAGTGTAAATGTCTTTAAAAGGTCAAATGACCCCTGAAATTTTCCAAATTTTCACATGACAGTTGTATTAGTGCATGCTAAGAAACATAGAAAAAATTTAAAGGTCGTAAGAGGAAGCTATTTCCCGTTCTTCATCAAACATGCATTATTCCCTCTCAGAACCACGAGCCTTCTAGTGAGTTGCTCCGGTTTGTGAGGGGTGTGAGTCCAAACTTTCTTCAAATAGGCCAATTTTTTAGCACATCATCTTGGTGGCATGACATTACATCAAGCAAGGTTTCATATTTTTCTGATCATTATTTAATTTTTTGAATTAAAATGCCATGGCACTCCATGCATGTGTCCATGCTGTGAGACCAATATGTTTGAAAGTTCCTTCTAATTTTCTGCACATGTAATTAACTCACACACAAGTACGCAAATATGATTTTTCAAACCGTTATGGTTAGCTATTGCATGTACATGTAGTTCAAATTTGAATTACGGTCATTAAATGGCTAAAAAATCACTTAAATGTCTTTAAAAGGTCAAATGACCCCTGAAATTTTCCAATTTTTCACATGACAGTTGTATTAGTGCACGTTAAATGTAGAAAAAAATTGAAGGCCACAAGGGGAAGCTATCTCCTGTTTGTCATCAAACATGTTCCCTCTTGGAAACACGAACCTTCTAGTGAGTTGCTTCGGTTTGTGAGGGTTGTGCGTCCAAACTTTCGTCAAACATGCCAATTCTTTTACCACATCATCTTGGTGGCATGCCATTAAATCAAGCAAGGTTTCATGTGTTTCTGATATTTTTTTAATTTTTTGGAATTTAAATGCCATGGCACTCCATGCTTAATTGTGCCATAGTCATTAGACCAATATGTTTGAAAATTCCTTCCAATTTGCTGCACATGGAATTAAATCTCACACAAGTACACAAAATATGACTTTCAAACCATTATGGTTAGCTGTTGGATGTACATGCAGTTCAAATTTGAATTACGGTCATTAAATGGCTAGAAAATCACTTAAATGTCTTAAAAGGTCAAATGACCCCTGAAATTTTCCAAAATTTGACATGACAGCTATATTAGTACTACAAATTTTCTCGTACATTTAAAACACCATCTGTTGCCACTTTACTCCAAATTCCTCTTTCATAGCTAATAAAAAATATCCACAACATCACACACAATTTTTTTGTAGGAACCGTTTGTGATGAAAATTTCTAGGTCTATTGAAGTCTTCCTCCTTAAGCTTTCCCGGCTCGTCTGCTCCAGTGCCGGCAAGCCCTGAATCCACGAATCTCGATCCCAATTCCCACACCCTCTTCTTGTAAAGATGACACCGTGGAAATGCTTCATGAAGGCCCGTACGATGGCCGCGTCCTCCTCGAGCGCCGCCGCCTGCGCCGAGACCACGGCCGCCTACGCCGAGAGTGCCGCCGCATCCGCATTGAGCGCGACCGCATCCACCGAGAGGGCGTCTGCGGCAGTCGAGAGGATAGCTGCAGCAGCCGAGACGGCTATAGCTGCTGTTGCGACGGCTGCTTGAAACACCAAGAGCGCTTGAGCTATCGTCCGTGCCGCCGATGTTGCCCTGGCCCTGGTCGAGGACATCCATGCCAAGATTGAGGATGCACACGCCAAGATATTCCAGGCCACCTCGGAATCCAGCATGCAACCCACATACAAAAAGGCGGCGGCGGCCATGGAGCACCTGCTTCCTCATGAGATCGCCGAGCGGGAGCTCGAGATGCAGGAGGCGGCGGAGATCGAGGTGCGCCTGCAGGAGGAGTTGCGCATTACTGAGGTCGAGGTAAAGAAGATTCTGTCCATTGAGGAATCAGCGGTGGAGTATGAATGCGAGCTCTGGCGCAGCCACTACTACAAGTACTACAACCTTGAGGATGGCGCCGAGGACGAGGACGTGGTCGACTTCAGCAGGGGGACGCAGAGTCCTCTAATATGTCTCCAACGTATCTATAATTTTTGATTGCTCCATGCTATATTATCTACTGTTTTGGACATTATTGGGCTTTATTATCCACTTTTATATTATTTTTGGGACTAACCTATTAACCGGAGGCCCAGCCCAGAATTGCTGTTTTTTTGCCTGTTTTAGGGTTTTGAAGAAAAGGAATATCAATACAAACGGAATAAAACCTTCGGGAACGTGATTTTCTCAACGAACAAGACCAGAGAGACTTGGACCCTACGTCAAGAAAAGAAACAGGAGGCCACGAGGTAGGGGGCGCCTGCCTACCCTAGGCGCGCCCTCCACCCTCGTGGGCCCCTTGTTGCTCCACCGACGTATTCCTTCCTCCTATATATATCAACCTACACCCAAACGATCAGATACGGAGCCAAAAACCTAATTCCACCGCCGCAACTTTCTGTATCCACGAGATCCCATCTTGGGGCCTGTTTCGGAGCTCCGCCGGAGGGGGCATCGATCACGAAGGGCTTCTACATCAATACCATAGCCCCTCCGATGAAGTGTGAGTAGTTTACCTCAGACCTACGGGTCCATAGTTAGTAGCTAGATGGCTTCTTCTCTCTTTTTGGATCTCAATACAATGTTCTCCCCCTCTCTTATGGAGATCTATTCGATGTAATCTTTTGCGGTGTGTTTGTTGAGACCGATGAATTGTGGGTTTATGATCAAGTCTATCTATGAATAATATTTGAATCTTCTCTGAATTCTTTTATGTATGGTTGGTTATCTTTGCAAGTCTCTTTGAATTATCAGTTTGGTTTGGCCTACTAGATTGATCTGTCTTGCAATGGGAGAAGTGCTTAGCTTTGGGTTCAATCTTGCGATGTCCTTTCCCGGTGACAGTAAGGGCAGCAAGGCACGTATTGTATTGTTCCCATCGAGGATAACAAGATGGGGTTTTCTTCATATTGCATGAGTCTATCCCTCTACATCATGTCACCTTGCTTAAGGCGTTACTATGTTTTTTAACTTAATACTCTAGATGCGTGCTGGATAGCGGTCGATGAGTGGAGTAATACTAGTAGATGCAGGCAGGAGTCGGTCTACTTGTCTCGAACGTGATGCCTATATACATGATCATACTAGATATTCTCATAACTATGCTCAATTCTGTCAATTGCTCAATAGTAATTTGTTCACCCACCGTAGAATACTTATGCTCTCGAGAGAAGCCACTAGTGAAACATATGCCCCCCGGGTCTATCTTTATCATATTGATCTCCTAGTACTTAGTTATTTCTTTGCTATTTACTTTGCCTTTATTTTACTTTGCATCTTTACGATAAAAACACCAAAAATATTATCTTATCATATCTATCAGATCTCACTCTCGGAAGTGGCCTTATAGGGATTGACAACCCCTATTTGCGTTGGTTGCGAGGATTTATTTGTTTTGTGCAGGTACGAGGGACTCACGCGTAGCCTCCTACTGGATTGATACCTTGGTTCTCAAATACCGAGGGAAATACTTACGCTACTTTGCTGCATCATCCCTTCCTCTTCGGGGAAAACCAACGCAGTGCTCAAGAGGTAGCAAGAAGGATTTCTGGCGCCGTTGCCGGGGAGGTCTACGCAAAAGTCAACATACCAAGTACCCATCACATACCCTTATCTCCCGCATTACATTATTTGCCATTTGCCTCTCGTTTTCCTCTCCCCCACTTCATCCTTGCCGTTTTATTCGCCCTCTCTCTCTCTATCCTCCCTCTCTATTTGCCTCTTTTTGCCTACTTGCTTTTTGTTTGCTTGTGTGTTAGTTTGCTTGCTTGTCACGATGGCTCAAGATAATACTAAATTGTGTGACATCACCAATACCAACAACAATGATTTTATTAGCACTCTGATTGCTCCTATTACCGATGCTGAATCTTGTGAAATTAATGTTGCTTTGCTGAATCTTGTCATGAAAGATCCATTCTCCAGCCTTCCTAGTGAAGATGCCGCTACCCATCTGAATAGCTTCGTTGATTTGTGTGACATGCAAAAGAAGAAAGATGTGGATAATGATATTGTTAAATTGAAGCTATTTCCTTTTTCTCTTAGAGATCGTGCTAAAGCTTGGTTTTCGTCTTTGCCTAAAAATAGTATTGATTCATGGAACAAGTGCAAAGATGCTTTTATCTCTAAGTATTTTCCTCCCGCTAAGATCATCTCTCTTAGAAACGATATTATGAATTTTAAGCAACTTGATCATGAACATGTTGCACAAGCTTGGGAGAGAATGAAATTAATGATACGTAATTGCCCTACTCATGGTTTAAATTTGTGGATGATTGTTCAGAATTTTTATGCCAGATTGAATTTTGCTTCTAGAAATCTTTTAGATTCGGCCGCGGGAGGCACTTTTATGGAAATCACTTTAGGAGAAGCTACTAAACTCCTAGATAATATTATGGTTAATTATTCTCAATGGCACACTGAAAGATCTACTAATAAAAAGGTGCATGCGATAGAAGAAATTAATGTTTTGAGTGGAAAGATGGATGAACTTATGAAATTATTTGCTAATAAGAGTGTTTCTTCTGATCCTAATGATATTCCCTTTTCTACTTTGATTGAGAATAATAATGAATCTATGGATGTGAATTTTGTTGGTAGGAACAATTTTGGTAACAACGAGTATAGAGGAAATTTTAATCCTAGGCCTTATCCGAGTAATTCCTCTAATAATTATGGTAATTTCTACAACAATTCTTATGGAAATTATAATAAGATGCCCTCTGATTTTGAATCTAATATTAAAGAATTTATTACTTCACAAAAGAATTTTAATGCTATGATTGAAGAAAAATTGCTTAAGATTGATGATTTGGCTAGGAACATTGATAGAATTGCTCTTGATGTTGATTCTTTGAAACTTAGATCTATTCCACCTAAGAATGATATCAATGAGTCTCTCAAATCCATGAGAATTTCCATTGGTGAGTGCAAAGAAAGAACCGCTAGGATGCGTGCTAAGAAAGATGCATTTATAAGAGCGTGTCCTTCTAGTTCCTATGAAAATAAAGATGAAGGTCTAAAAGTTATTGATGTGTCCCCTGTTAAATCTTTGTTTTGCAATATGAATCTTGATAATGATGGGACTGAATATGATCCACCTTTACCTAGAAGGCGTTCCAAGAATTCGGAATTTGTTGATCTTGATGCTAAATTTGATAAAAGTGGGATTGAAGAAATTAAAACCCTAGATGTTTCTAAACCCACTATTATGGATTTCAAGGAATTTAACTATGAAAATTGCTCTTTGATTGATTGTATTTCCTTATTGCAATCCATGCTAAATTCTCCTCATGCTTATAGTCAAAATAAAGCGTTTACTAAACATATCGTTGATGCCTTGATGCAATCTTATGAAGAAAAACTTGAATTGGAAGTTTCTATCCCTAGAAAACTTTATGATGAGTGGGAACCAACTATTAAAATTAAAATTAAAGATCATGAATGCTATGCTTTATGTGATTTGGGTGCTAGTATTTCCACGATTCCAAAGACTTTGTGTGATTTGTTAGGTTTCCGTGATTTTGATGATTGCTCTCTAAACTTGCACCTTGCGGATTCCACTATTAAGAAACCTATGGGAATAATTAATGATGTTATTATTGTTGCAAATAGGAATTATGTGCCCGTAGATTTTATTGTTCTTGACATAGATTGCAATCCTTCATGTCCTATTATTCTTGGTAGACCTTTCCTTAGAACGATTGGTGCAATTATTGATATGAAGGAAGTAAATATTAGATTCCAATTTCCATTAAGGAAAGGCATGGAACACTTTCCTAGAAATAAAATTAAATTACCTTATTAATATATTATGAGAGCCACTTATGGATTGCCTACCAAAGATGGCAATACCTAGATCTATTCTTGCTTGTTATGCCTAGCTAGGGGCGTTAAATGATAGCGCTTGTTGGGAGGCAACCGAATTTTATTTTTATTCCTTGCTTTTTTCCCCTGTTTAGTAATAAATAACTTATCTAGCCTCTGTTTTGGTTGTGTTTTTTGTGTTTAATTAGTGTTTGTTCCAAGTAGAACCGTTGGGAAGACTTGGGGAAAGTCTTGTTGAACTTGCTGTAAAAACATAAACTTTAGCGCTCACGAGAACTGCTGCAATTTTATTTAGAAAGTGATATTTAGTTAGTTCTTTTTGAAGATGATTAATAGATAAATTCCTCACGTCCAGCAATTTATTTTAGAATTTTTGGGGTTCCATATCTTGCGCTAGATACAGATTACTACAGACAGTTCTGTTTTTGACAGATTCTGTTTTTCGTGTGTTGTTTGCTTACTTTGATGAATCTATGGCTAGTAAAATAGTTTATAAACCATAGAGAAGTTGTAATACAGTAGGTATAACACCAGTATAAATAAAGAATGAGTTCATTACAGTACCTTGAAGTGGTCTTTTATTTTCTTTTGCTAACGGAGCTCACGAGATTTTCTACTTTAAGTTTTGTGTTGTGAAGTTTTCAAGTTTTGGGTAAAGATTTGATGGATTATGGAACAAGGAGTGGCAAGAGCCTAAGCTTGGGGATGCCCATGGCACCCCCAAGATAATCTAAGGACACCTAAAAGCCAAAGCTTGGGGATTCCCCGGAAGGCATCCCCTCTTTCGTCTACTTCTATCGGTAACTTTACTTGGAGCTATATTTTTATTCGCCACACGATATGTGTTTTGCTTGGAGCGTCTTGTATTATTTGAGACTTTGCTTGTTAGTTTACCACAATCATTCTTGCTGTACACACCTTTTTAGAGAGCCATATATGATTTGGAATTTGTTAGAATACTCTATGTGCTTCGCTTATATCTTTTGAGTTATATAATTTTGCTCTAGTACTTCACTTATATCTTTTAGAGCACGGTGGAGGATTTGTTTTATAGAAACTATTGATATCTCATGATTCACTTAGATTATTTTGAGAGTCTTAATAGCATGGTAATTTTCTTAAAGTCTTAATTTGCTTGGTGTACAAGATTAATAATAATAAAACTTTCTTATGAGTGTGTTGAATACTATGATAAGTTTGATACTTGATAATTTTTTTGGGATATAAAGATGGTGATATTAAAGTTGTGCTAGTTTAGTAGTTGTGAATTTGAGAAATACTTGTGTTGAAGTTTGTGATTCCCGTAGCATGCACATATGGTGAACCGTTATGTGATGAAGGCGGAGCATGATTTATTTTTTTGATTGCCTTCCTTATGAGTGGCGGTCGGGGACGAGCGATGGTCTTTTCCTACCAATCTATCCCCCTAGGAGCATGCACGTAATACTTTGCTTTGATAACTTGTAGATTTTTGCAATAAGTATATGAGTTCTTTATGGCTAATGTTGAGTCCATGGATTATACGCACTTTTCTCATCCTTCCACCTTTGCTAGCCTCTCTAATACCGGGCACCTTTCGCCGGTATCATACACCCACCATATACCTTCCTCAAAACAGCCACCATAGCTACCTATTATGGCATTTCCATAGCCATTCCGAGATATATTGCCATGCAACTTTCCACCGTTCCGTTTATTATGACACACTCCATCATTGTCATATTGCTTAGCATGATCATGTAGTTGACACCGTATTTGTGGAAAAGCCACCATTCATAATTCTTTCATACATGTCACTCGTGCATCATTGCATATCCCGATACACCGCCGGAGGCATTCATATAGAGTCATATTTTGTTCTAAGTATCGAGTTGTAAATGTTGAGTTGTAAGAGAAATAGAAGTGTCATGATCATCATTATTAGAGCATTGTCCCAGTGAGGAAAGGATGATGGAGACTATGATTCCCCCACAAGTTGGGATGAGACTCCGGACGAAAAATAAATAAAAGAGGCCAAAGAAGCCCAAATAAAAAAAGAGAAGAAAGAAAAGATGCCATAAAAAAGAGAAAAGGCCCAAATAAAAAATGAGAGAAAAAGAGAGATGGGACAATGCTACTATCCTTTTACCACACTTGTGCTTCAAAGTAGCACCATGATCTTCATAGTAGAGAGTCTCTCATGTTATCACTTTCATATACTAGTGGGAATCTTTCATTATAGAACTTGGCTTGTATATTCCAATGATGGGCTTCCTCAAAATACCCTAGGTCTTCATGAGCAAGCAAGTTGGATGCACACCCACTTAGTTTATTTCTGAGCTTTCATATACTTATAGCTCTAGTGCATCCATTGCATGGCAATCCCTACTCACTCACATTGATATCTATTGATGGGCATCTCCATAGCCCATTGATACGCCTAGTTGATGTGAGACTATCTTCTCCCTTTTTGTCTTCTCCACAACCACCATTCTATTCCACCTATGGTGCTATATCCATGGCTCACGCTCATGTGTTGCGTGAAGATTGAAAAAGTTTTGAGAATGTCAAAAGTATGAAACAATTGCTTGGCTTGTCATCGGGGTTGTGCATGATTTAAATATTTTTGTGGTGAAGATAGAGCATAGCCAGACTATATGATTTTGTAGGGATAACTTTCTTTAGCCATGTTATTTTGAGAAGACATAATTGCTTTGTTAGTACGCTTGAAGTATTATTATTTTTATGTCAATATGAACTTTTGTCTTGAATCTTTCGGATCTGAATATTCATACCACAATTAAGAAGAATTACATTAAAATTATGCCAAGTAGCACTCCGCATCAAAAGTTCTGTTTTTATCATTTACATACTCGAGGACGAGCAGGAATTAAGGTTGGGGATGCTTGATACGTCTCCAACGTATCTATAATTTTTGATTGCTCCGTGTTATATTATCTATTGTTTTGGACATTATTGGGCTTTATTATCCACTTTTATATTATTTTTGGGACTAACCTATTAACCGGAGGCCGAGCCCAGAATTGCTATTTTTTTTGCCTATTTTAGGGTTTCGAAGAAAAGGAATATCAAACGGAGTCCAAACGGAATGAAACCTTCGGGAACATGATTTTCTCAACGAACAAGACCAGAGAGACTTGGACCCTATGTCAAGAAAAGAAACAGGAGGCTACAAGGTAGGGGGCGCGCCTGCCTACCCTAGGCGCGCCCTCCACCCTCGTGGGCCCCCTGTTGCTCCACCGTCGTACTCCTTCCTCCTATATATAACCACGTACCCCCAAACGATCAGATACGGAGCCAAAAACCTAATTCCACCGCCGCAACCTTATGTATCCACGAGATCCCATCTTGGGGCCTGTTCCGGAGCTCCGCCGGAGGGGACATCGATCACGGAGGGCTTCTACATCAACACCATAGCCCCTCTGATGAAGTGTGAGTAGTTTACCTCAGACCTACGGGTCCATAGTTAGTAGCTAGATGGCTTCTTCTCTCTTTTTGGATCTCAATACAATGTTCTCCCCCTCTCTTGTGGAGATCTATTCGATGTAATCTTCTTTTTGTGGTGTGTTTGTTGAGACTGATGAATTGTGGGTTTATGATCAAGTCTATCTATGAATAATATTTGAATCTTCTCTGAATTCTTTTATGTATGATTGGTTATCTTTGCAAGTCTCTTCGAATTATCAGTTTGGTTTGGCCTACTAGATTGATCTTTCTTGCAATGGGAGAAGTGCTTAGCTTTGGGTTCAATCTTGCGGTGTCCTTTCTCGGTGACAGTAAGGGCAGCAAGGCACGTATTGTATTGTTGCCATCGAGGATAACAAGATGGGGTTTTCTTCATATTGCATGAGTCTATCCGTCTACATCATGTCATCTTGCTTAAGGCGTTACTCTGTTTTTAACTTAATACTCTAGATGCATGCTGGATAGCGGTGAGTGGAGTAATAGTAGTAGATGTAGGCAGGAGTCGGTCTACTTGTCTCAGACGTGATGCCTATATACATGATCATACCTAGATATTCTCATAACTATGCTCAATTCTGTCAATTGCTCAACAGTAATTTGTTCACCCACCGTAGAATACTTAGGCTCTCGAGAGAAGCCACTAGTGAAACCTATGGCCCCCGGGTCTATCTTTATCATATTGATCTCCTACTACTTAGTTATTTCCTTTGCTATTTACTTTGCCTTTATTTTAATTTGCATCTTTATCATAAAAACACCAAAACTATTATCTTATCATATCTATCAAATCTCACTCTCGTAAGTGGCCTTATAGGGATTGACAACCCATTTTTGTGTTGCTTGCGAGGATTTATTTGTTTTGTGTAGGTATGAGGGACTCGCGCGTCGCCTCCTACTGGATTGATACCTTGGTTCTCAAAAACTGAGGGAAATACTTACGCTACTTTGCTGCATCATCCCTTCCTCTTCGGGGAAAACCAATGCAGTGCTCAAGAGGTAGCATCCACCAACGGCGACATTTCGCCAGGACAAGTCATCGACGTCTCATCTCACACTTGCGATGCATAGGCTAGCACAACGGCGGATTTGTTAAAATTATGCATACTTAGGCTTTGTTTTTAATGCTGGTCTTTTGTTAGAGCAATGTTTAGGTCAAGTGGCTCTGTTTAATTACTAAAATTGCTCGATTCAGTAAGTGTGGTCTATGTGCTGTACGCTCTTTTGTGTGCCCAAATTAGCAAGCGATGCTAAATTATGCAATGAAGTACCCGGGAAAATTTCCACCAAAATTTGAATTATCAAACTCATCCCATGCGCGTAAAGCAGAAGAATCGTTTGCGATGCACACAAACATTCAAAGTGAATGGTGTCCGGCGGCACCGCGCGCAAAGTTTCCCTCCATATTTCCAAATTTTTGTCCTACCGCCAAAATATCAACCCCAGTCCGCCCTCCCCCTTCCCCACCCCTTTTCTCCCTAACCAGAAGTCACATTTCCAATGTTTCCTCTTTCCTTCCTTCCTTCCTAAGCTATAACTGCTTCCTCGCTTGCTTCCTCGCTCTCACCGTCTCGCATCCTACCACTGGGGTTGTGATAACCCAAAAGTATAGGAGATCATTTGTAGCCTTTTTCGATAAATAAGAGTGTCGAACCCAACGAGGAGCTAAAGGCAGAACAAATATTCCCTCAAGTTCTATCAACCACTGATACAACTTGACGTTTGCTCTACCGGAAACAAGTAGGTGTGATGCTAGAACTACTTTGCATGAATAAAACTAGAAGTACTTTGCAAGATAATAAAAATTAGGTGTTTAGTAAAAGGGTTTGTGTCAACAAGAAAGTTATTTGTCTCTAGGCAATCGATAACAAGTACCGGTAATCATTCTTGCAATTTTATATGAGGGAGAGGCATGAGCTAACATACTTTCTCTACTTGGATCATATGCACTTATGATTGGACCCCTAGCAAGCATATGCAACTACTAAAGATCATTAAGGTTGTGAAACCCAACCATAGCATCAAGTATCAAGTCCTCTTTACTCCCATACATCATACCCCACTTACTCGAGTTTAAGCTTCTGTCACTCTTGCAACCCACCATAAGCGAACCACGAACATATTGCAACACCCTACAACGGGGCCCCTCACGTTTGCGCGAGAATGGAGGGCACCGTAGGGCAGCACCATAATTAAAATATACAATCATACCAACCAAGATCATGATTAACCCACAAGACAAAATAGATCTACTCAAAAATCATAGGATAACCATAGATCATTGGGAAATAATATATGGAGGTTATCACCATGTTTAAGTAGAGATTACAGCAGGGAGAAGAAGTGTTACACCGCTGCATAGATGGGGAGAGAGTTGGTGTTGACGGTAGCAAGATTGTTGATGTAGATCGCCGTCCCGATCATTGCCATGGCGGCACTCGGTCGCCACCGGAAGCGAGGGGGAGAGAGCCCCCTTCCTTCTTCTTCCTTGGCCTCCCCCCTTGATGGGAGGAGAGTCCCCCCTCTGGTCCTTGGTCTCCATGGCGGCGGAGGGGCGGGAGCACCTCTAAGATTGGATCTCCCTCTCTGTTCTCTTCTGTTTCGCGTTCCCAGATCTGGCCGAAAACCATTTCTTATATTCCAGAGATCCGTAACTCCGATTGCGCTGAGATTTTAACATGATTTTTTTCTGGATATAAGCTTGCTCACACCTGAAGTAAAGCTCGAACCGACATACGACGTGGGCACAACTGACCACCATGCGCCTGGCTCAGGGGTCGGATCCTGGTGGGTTGTGCCCACCATGGGACTCCGTTTCGGTGATTCCAACTCCCAAAAATCACGTATATTCCAAAATAATTCTCCGTAAATTTTTATCGCGTTTGGACTTCGTTTGATATGGATTTTTTGCGATACAAAAACATGCAACAAACAGGAACTGGCACTGGGCACTGGATCAATAGGTTAGTCCAATAAATCATATAAAAAGTTGCCAAAAGTATGTAAAACTTGTATAATATTGGCATGAAACAATCAAAAATTATAGATATGACAAAGAAGTATCAACATCCCCAAGCTTAATCCCCGCTCATCCTCGAGCAGGTAAATGTAAAAAAAGATAATTTTTGATGTGGAATGCTACCTAGCATACTTGATCATATATCTAATCATGGTATGAAAATTAAGACATAAGTGATTCAAAGCAATAGTCTATAATTTGACATAAAGACATCAATACTCAGGCATCCCAACAAACAATCATGTCTTTCAAAAATATCAATGCTAAAGAAAGCTATCCCTACAAAATCATATAGTCTTGTCATGTTCTGTCTTCTTAACACAAAGTATTTATCATGCACAACCACGATGACAAGCCGAGCAATTGGTTCATAATTTTTAACGCGCTTTAGCTTTTTTAACTCTCACGCAATACATGAGAGCAAGCTATGGATATAGCACTACGGGTGGAATAGAGTATGATGATAGGGGTAAATATAGAGAATACAAAAAAGTAAGAAAGTCTCACATCGATGCGGCTAACCAACGGGCTGTGGAGATGCCCATCAATCGATATCAACGTGAGGAGTAGGGATTGCCATGCAACGAATGCACTAAGAGCTATAAGTGTATGAAAGCTCAATATGAAAACTAAGTGGGTGTGTATCCAATCCTATAATGAAATATTCCCACTAGTATATGAAAGTGACTACATAGGAGACTCTCCAAATGAAAAACATGGTGCTACTTTGAAGCACAAGTGTGGTAAAGGATACTGACAATGCCCCTTCTCTCTTTTTTTCTTTCTTTTTCTTCTTTTTCTTTTTTATTATTTTTTTCTCTCGTTGTCCGGAGTCTCATCCCGACTTGTGGGGGAATCATAGTCTCCATCATCCTTTCCTCACTGGGGCACTGCTCTAAAAATGATTAATGATGATCATCACACTTCTATTTACTTATAACTCAAAAGAAATAAAAATTACAACTCGATACCTATTACAAAGTATGACTCTATATGAATGCCTTAGGCAGTACCAGGATGTGCAATGATCTAGCGTAACATGCATAAAAATGATGAACGGTGGCTGAGCCACAAATACTATGTTAGCTACATGATCATGCAAAGCAATATGACAATTAATGCTCAAGTCATCGAACGGAAGCGGTGGAAGTTGCATGGCAATATATCTCGAATGGCCATGGAAAAGCCATAATAGGTAGGTATGGTGGCTGTTTTGAGGAAGATATAATAAGGCTTATGTGTGATAGAGCGTATCATATCACGGGGTTTGGATGCACCAGTGAACTTTGCACCACGTCTCGATGTGAGAAAGGGTAATGCACGGTACCATAGAGGCTAGCAAATTGCGGAAAGTAAGAGTGTGTATAATCCATGGACTCACATTAGTCATAAAGAACTCTTATACTTATTGCAAAAGTTTATTAGCCCTCGAAGCAAAGTACTACTACGCATGCTGCTAGGGGGATAGATTGGTAGGAAAAGACCATCGCTCGTCCCCGACCGCCACTCATAAGGAACACAATCAATAATAAATCATGCTCCAACATCATAGCATAAAGAGAGACTATACATGCATGCTTGGGGAATCACAAACCTTAACACAAATATTCTTACTAACCACAACCGTTTACTAGTACCTCCCACATAATCCATCTCTATATCGCAAAACTATTGCAAGGAATCAAACATATCGTATTCAGTGATCCATAAGTTTTACGTAGGATTTTATGACTAACCATGCAATTGACCAATTCCTTTTGACTCTCTAAATAGATATAAGTGAAGAATGAGAGTTTAATTCGTTCTACAAAAGACCATGCTCTAACAAATATAAGTGAAGCAAAAGAGCATTCTTTAAACAACGGTTTTCTATATGAAGAGAAACAGGCAATCCAAACTTCAAATGATATAAGTGAAGCACATGAAGCATTCTATAAAGCCATACTCAAAAGATATAAGTGAAGTGCAATGAGCATTCTATAAATCATCCATGGACTATGTCATACCAGCATAGTGCATAAAAGAAAAATGAAAAGTAAAAGCAAAAGACGCTCCAATATTTGCACATATCACGTGAACGAAACGAATCCGAAAACATACCGATACTTGTTGAAGAAAGATGGGATGCCTTCCGGGGCATCCCCAAGATTAGACGCTTGAGTCAACTTAATATTTACTTGGGGTGCCTTGGGCATCCCCAAGCTCGAGCTCTTGCCTCTCCTCCTTCTCCTCGCATCGAGACCTCCTCGATCTTCGAACACTTCATCCACGCAAAACTTAACCGAACTTTTAGTGGCGGGGTTAGTGAACATGGCAATGAAATCCCATCATGTACTGCTGAAACATTATTTTTTAATTATAAACAAACATTATCCACTGTATTCTATCAAAATTCTATGGCCCCAAGTCAAGGAGGCTTCAACAAGAATTCAAACATACACAAATAATGAACCTATAACAGCAATCTGTGAAAATAGGTCAATCTGTAAAGATTTGAACATCCACCATACTTCTGTAACTCTAAAAATTCTGAAACAATTAGGAAAAACAAATATTTTGTATAGAAAGACAATAGAAAAGGTTTCAGAACCATTTGATGTTCCAGTAAAAAATGTAAAACCGCGCACTATAGCCAAAGTTTCTGTTTTGCACCGCAAAAACCAACAAGCAATTTAAACATCCTAAAAACAAATCTTGGCACATTATTTTTATAATACAATGGATTTTCACAAGGGTATAATTATTTTTGTTGAGAAGTTTCTATAATTAAGATTCACAAAGTTTCCGGGAGCATGAACGAAGTTCAAGGAGCTCCCCCACTTCAACACTGCTTGTCTCTCTCACTTTCACTTTCCTTTTTGAAAAGTTTTGGGTCCCCCTCTATATTTTTTTTGCTTTTAAACTTTATAAAAGAACTCAACATAAATAAATGAATCTCTAAAAATTTCGGGTTGTCTCCCTGGCAGCGCTTTCTTTAAAGCCATTAAGCTAGGCATAAAGTGCTCAAGTAATGGATCCACCCGGATCCTAAGGTATATCAAAGCCAATTTTAATTAGCAATGATTTGGAATTTAGTAATGAGCACAAAGCAAAATATATTATGCAATGACAAAGTCTAACTCTCTTCCTATGCATCAGCATGTCATACAAGAACAATTCATGAACATCAAGTAAAGGCCAATACATATCATAAGTAGTTTCTTGCAATTTTATCGTGTTGGTAACATAAAGAGGCGGAGATGTAGTTCCTCTCTCATAATAATTGCAAGTAGGAGCAACAAACACATGCATATGACATTCATCAAAATCATCATGTGTAGTGGTAGAACGCAACCCATCAATATAATTCTTAATAAGAGCAAACTTCTCCGATATAATGTAGTTTGGAGAATTCAGAAAGATAGTAGGACTATCATGTGTGGGTGCAATAGAAACAATGTAATTCTTAACATAAAGAACTATAGCAAGTTCATATCCATAAGCATAATTTAAATTGGCATCATGGCCACAATCATAGCAAGCATCATCAAAAAGAGATATTTAAAACGAATCAACGGGATCAGAGCAATTATCATAGCATTCATCCTTCCGTAAGAACGAAGGTAAACTAAACAGTGTATGAGTTGAAGAGTTACTCTCACTAGAAGGTGGGCACTGGTAGCTAATCCGTTCTTCCTCCGTTTGTGCTTCGCTCTCCTCATCATCTTTTTCATCCAATGAGCTCAGAATTTTATCAATTCCTTCTTCCATAGACTCCTGCAAAATATTAGTCTCTTCTTGGACAATGGAGACTTTCTCAATAAATTCATCAATATCGAAATTATATTTATAATTATCATAGCAATATTTAAGGATGGCAAAAATTTCTGGTCTATAAACATCATCATCAAAAGCTTCAAACTTTTCAAACAAAGATTCAATTTCATAAGCACCCTTAAAAGCAACAAATTCTTCTATTCGTTCTACATCATAGTAATCATATATACCATTAGCATAAGAAGCCAAAGTTTCATTATCATTAAATTTGCATGAAAAGGGAAGATGTGGTGCATTCATCCTAGAGCAACAAGTAAAATCATATCTCAAGCATAAATCCCGAGCATACCAATGCAACATATAAATTTGATCCCATAAAATTTTCCCTTTTTGTGTCAACCGATAATCCGTAAAGTATTCACATTGATCCAAAATTACTCCCATTATCATGTTGAATGGGGTTTTCTCAAGATTATCAAAGTAGTGCATAATATTTTTCACATAACGAGCATGGCGGGTTTTATGAGGTTCCCCACCTCCATGAGTAGCAAGTACCACTACTTTTTTGGTGTTTCGTGTTCCATATCCATAACCAAAGATAGAGAACAACTTAGAACAGGAAGTAAAAACTACTTAGTGATAAAGCAAACAAGCACACACGAGAATATTCACCACACACTATTGCTCCCCGGCAACGGCGCCAGAAAAATGTCTTGATAACCCACCAATATAGGGGATCACTTGTAGCCTTTTTCAATAAATAAGAGTGTTGAACCCAACGAGGATCTAAAGGCAGAACATATATTCTCTCAAGTTCTATCGACCACCAATACAACTCTACGCACACTTGATGTTTGCTCTATGGGGAACAAGTAGGAAACTCTTTTGTAGGTGTGATGCTAGAACTACTTTGCATGAATAAAACTAAAAGCACTTTGCAAGATAATAAAAGTTAGGTGTTTAGTAAAAGGGTTTGTGTCAACAAGAAAGTTATTTGTCCCTAGGCAATCGATAACAAGTACCGATAATCTTTCATGCAATTTTATATGAGGGAGAGGCATGAGCTAACATACTTTCTCTACTTGGATCATATGAACTTATGATTGGACCCCTAGCGAGAATCCGCAACTACTAAAGATCATTAAGGCCATGAAACCCAACCATAGCATTATGTATCAAGTCCTCTTTACTCCCATATGTCATACCCCACTTACTCGGGTTTAAGATTCTGTCACTCCCGCAACCCACCATAAGCGAACCATGAACATATTACAACACCCTACAACGGGGGCCCCTCATGTTTGCGCGAGAACAGAGGGCACCGTAGGACAACACCATAAATAAAATATACAATCATACCAACCAAGATCACGATTAACCCACAGGACAAAACGGATCTACTCAAACCTCATAGGATAACCATAGATCATTAGGAAATAATATATGGAGTTTAGCACTATGTTTAATTAGAGATTACAGCGGGGATAAGAGGTGTTACACCACTGCATCAAGGGGGGAGAGAGTTGGTGTTGACGGTAGCAAGATTGTTGATGTAGATCACCGTCCCGATCGTTGCCTCAGGGGCACTCTGGCGCCACCGGAAGCGAGGAGGAGAGAGCCCCCCTCCTTCTTCTTCTTCCTTGGACTTCCCCCAAGAAGGGAGGAGAGTTCCCCCTTTGGTCCTTGGTCTCCATGGCGGCGGAGGGGTGAGAGCCCCTCCGAGATTGGATCTCCCTCTCTGTTCTCTTTTGTTTCGCTTTCCCAGATCTGGCCGAAAACCGTTTCTTATATTCCCAGAGATCCATAACTCCGATTGCGCTGAGATTTTAACATGATTTTTTACGGATATAAGCTTCCTTGCGACCAAAGTAGAGCTCCAACCGACGTACGAGCTGGGCACAACCCACCACCACGCACTTGGCTTAGGGGTCGGATCCTGGTGAGTTGTGCACACCACGGGACTCTGTTTGCGGTGATTCCAACTCCCAAAAATCACATATACTCCAAAATAATTCTCCGTAAATTTTTATCGCATTTGGACTTCGTTTGATATGGATTTTCTACAATGCAAAAACATGCAACAAACAGGAACTGGCACTGGGCACTAGATCAATAGTTTGTCCAATAAATCATATAAAAAGTTGCCAAAAGTATGTAAAACTTGTATGATATTGGCATGAAACAGTGAAAAATTATAGATACGACGGAGAAGTATCAGGTCGCCATGGTCTTCTTCAATGACCCCTCCACCAACGGTTCCTCCTCCGATATCGACTCCTTCACCACCCGGGTATACCTCTCTTCTCTCTCTCGGGCTATGACTTGGAATGAAGGATTTTAACCTGGCGGTCAATTTGAGTCATTTCTTCCTCTTATAGCTCCCTAGGACCATCAGTTGCAACGAATGGAGTGGGGTGGCTGAAGATCTGTCTGCTCGTTGTCACCATCAATCTCCATGCGTGAAGCTAGTTGCGTTTGAATCTGTGGACAGTGGGAGGAAGTTTCTGGCATGTGCAGAGAAGGTTAGACCCTATTTCGTTGTTACAAATCATTTGTTAGATGTGATTCAGACACTGTCATGGTCCCAAGCCATTCATACCACACCTTCAACCAAACACATCCTAAGACAGTGTCTCAGTTTGTACCTAGTATCTTAAATTGTTGCCATCTCATCAGCAATGCCATTAGAAAATTATTTTGGCACCGCTTCAGCAGTTTGTGCAGCCAACTTTGGTCCACACAACCGAGCGGCCAAGTAGTAAAATACCAAATCTTTATGGCACAAAGGAACTGGGCATCGGAGCAACTACGTGCTCCGTAGTCTGGGTCCCTGATTTTTTTTCCGCTGCATCGGCTTGCTAGTGCAGGGCACCGGTGCGATATGTAGCAACAGTTGTCTTTACCCCAGTTTTGGCATACATAGTGGATGGCCTTAGTGCTATAAGTTCTATGTTACTAAATTTGTGCATGTACACACCTGTTAGTATCAATTTGCTGTCATCCAAACACTGTCGCTATGCTGTTGTAGTTATATTTACCTTCCTCATAAAATGTTCAATTTGTTATTTATTGTACATGAGTAAGAACTTGCGGTGTCGTTGTAGTAAATTATAGCTTCTGATGTTCCAGAATTAGGTTGTTTTCTCAGTACCAATTATTTCATTTGCACATTGATCTTTTTGAGAAGATATGTCATAATTAACATGTTTCTTCAGTTTTTCAAAATAAGTATTGGAGATTTTTTTGTTGGGGAACGTAGCATGCAATTTCAAAAAATTTCCTACGACCACGCAATATCTATCTTGGAGATGCATAGCAATGAGAAGGGAAAGTGTGTCCACGTACCCTCGTAGACCGAAAGCGAAAGCGTTAGTTTAATGAAGTTGATGTAGTCGAACGTCTTCGCGATTCAACCGATCAAGTACCGAACGTACGACACCTCCGAGTTCTACACACGTTCAGCTCGATGACGTCCCTCAGACTCTTGATCCAGCAAAGTGTCAAGGGAGAGTTTCGTCAGAATGACGGCGTGGTGACGGTGATGGTGAAGTGATCCGCATAGGCTTCGCCTAAGCACTATGACAATATGACCGGAGGAGTAAACAGTGGAGGGGGCACCGCACATGGCTAAGAACAATTGATGTGTCATAGAGGTCCCCCCCGCCCCCGTATATAAAGGAGGGAGAGGGGAGGAGGTCGGCCTAGGGGCGCGCCAAGTGGGGGGACTCCCACTTGGACTCCTAGTCCAATTCGGCCCCCCGCTTTCCTTTTACCAGAAGGGGAAAGGGGGAAGGAGACTGAGGAGGACAAGGAAAGGGGCCCACGCCCCCTCCCCTAGTCCAATTCGGACTCCTCTCTTGGGGGGGGGGGGGCCCCCCCCTTATGGGTTGGCCTGCCTCCTTCCTATGGCCCATGTGGCCCATATCTTCCCCCGGGGGGTTTCGGTAACCCCCCCCCCCCCCCCCGGTACTCCGATACATACACGATACATTTCGAAACACTTCCGCTGTCCGAATACTATCATCCAATATATCAATCTTTACCTCTCGACCATTTCGAGAGTTCTTGTCATGTCTGTGATCTCATCCGGGACTCCGAACAATCTTCTATCACCAAAACACATAACTCATAATACAAATCGTCATCGAACGTTAAGCGTGCGGACCCTACGGGTTCGAGAACTATGTAGACATGACCGAGCCACCTCTCCGGTCAATAAACAATAGCGTAAGCTGGATGCTCATATTGGTTCCTACATATTCTATGAAGATCTTTATTGGTCAAATCGTAATGACAACATACGTCCTTCCCTTTGTCATTGGTATGTTACTTGCCCGAGATTCGATCGTCGGTATCTTCATACCTAGTACAATCTCATTACCGGCAAGTCTCTTTACTCGTTCCTTAATGCATCATCCCATAACTAACTCATTAGTCACATTTCTTTCAAGGCTTATCATGATGTGCATTACCGAGTGGGCCCTGAGATACCTCTCCTATACTTGGAGTGACAAATCCTAATCTTGATCTATGCCAACCAAACAAACACCTTCGGAGATACATGTAGAGCGTCTTTATAATCACCCAGTTACATTGTGATGTTTGATAGCACACAAGGTATTCCTCCGGCATTTGGGAGTTAAATAATCTCATAGTCAAAGGAATATGTATAAGTTATGAAGAAAGCAATAACAATAAAACTTAACTAAGCTAATGGATGGGTCTTGTCCATCACATCATTCTCCTAAAGATGTGATCCTGTTCATCTAATGACAACATATGTCTATGGTTAGGAAAGTTGAACATCTTTGATTAACGAGCTAGTCTAGTAGAGGCATACTAGGGACACTATGTTTTGTCTATGTATTCACACATGTATCAAGTTTTTGGTTAATACAATTCTAGCATGAATAATAAACATTTATCATGATATAAGGAAATATAAATAACAACTTTATTATTGCCTCTAGGCCATAATTCCTTCAGTCTCCCACGTGGACTAGAGTCAATCATCTAGATTACATTGTAATGATTCTAACACCCATGGAGTCTTGGTGCTAATCATGTTTTTCTCGTGGAAGAGGCTTAGTCAACGGGTCTGCCACATTCAGATCCATATGTATTTTGCAAATCTCTATGTCTCGAATGCCCTGCATGGAGCTACTCTAGCTTATTGCTCCCACTTTCAATATGTATCCAGATCGAGACTTAGAGTCATCCAGATCGGTGTCAAAGCTTGCATCGATGTAACTCTTTACGACGAACTCTTTATCACCTCCATAACCGAGAAATATTTCCTTAGTCCTCTAAGGATAATTTTGACCGATGTCAGTGATCTACTCCTAGATCACTATTGTACCCCCTTGCCAAACTCATGTCAAGGTACACAATAGGTCTGGTACATAGCATGGCATACTTTATAGAACCTATGGCTGAGGCATAGGGAATGACTTTCATTCTTTCTCTATCTTATACCGTGGTCGGGTTTTGAGTCTTACTCAACTTCACATCTTGTAACACATGCAAGAACCCTTTCTTTCACTGATCCATTTTGAACTTCTTCAAACTTTATCAAGGTATGTGCTTTGTGAAAGTCTAATTAAGCGTCTTGATCTATCTCTATATATCTTGATGCCCAATATATAAGCAGCTTCACCGAGGTCTTTCATTGAAAAACTCTTATTCAAGTATCCTTTTACGATATCCAGAAATTCTATATCATTTCCAATCAACAACATGTCATCCACATATAATATTAGAAATACTATAGAGTTCCCACTCACTTTCTTGTAAATATAGGCTTCTCCAAAAGTCTGTATAAAACCATATGCTTTGATCACCTCATCAAAGCGTATATTCCAACTCCGAGATGCTTGCACTAGTACATTGATGGATCACTGGAGCTTGCACACTTTGTTAGCAGCTTTAGGATCGACAAAACCTTTTGGTTGCATCATGTACAACTCTTCTTTAAGAAACCCATTAAGGAATGCAGTTTTGACGTCCATTTGCCAGATTTCATAATCATAAAATGTGGCAATTGCTAACATGATTCAGACAGACTTAAGCATCGCTATGGGTGAGAAGGTCTCATCATAGTCAACTCCTTGAACTTGTCGAAAACCTTTCGCAACAAGTCGAGCTTTGTAGACAGTAACATTACCATCAGCGTCAGTCTTCTTCTTGAAGATCTATTTATTCTCTATCACTTGCCGATCATTGGGCAAGTCAACCAAAGTCCATACTTTGTTATCATATATGGATCCCATCTCATATTTCATGGCCTCAAGCCATTTTGCGGAATCTGGGCTCATCATCGCTTCCTCATAGTTTGTAGATTCGTCATGGTCTAGTAACATGACTTCTAGAATAGGATTACCGTACCACTCTGGTGCGGAACATGCTCTGGCTGACCTACGAGGTTCTGTAGTAACTTGATCTCAAGTTTCATGATCATTATCATTAGCTTCCTCACTAGTTGGTGTAGGCATCACGGGAAAGGTTTTCTATGATGAGCTACTTTCCAATTTGAGAGAAGGTACAATTACCTCATCAAGTTCTACTTCCCCCACTCACTTCTTTCGAGAGAAACTCCTTTCTAGAAACGATCCTGTCGGGTGGTGGGTGCGACATATGCCAACGGGTGGCTTATCTTTGTGGGAACCAGTAAGACATCGCTGGTGCCTCGAAGCGGGATGAGGCGAAGACATGCACGCTGGCGGATCTTACCCAGCTTCGGGGCTCTCCGAGGAGATAACACCCCTACTGCTGCTCTGCAGGGTCTCCGCATGCTCACTAGATGAATCGAGTAGCTACACGACGCTCCTTGAGCTGTGTTTTGGGGGGAGGAGGAAGAAAGGGCATGGCTAGCCTGCTTCTTCTCCTTGTATGATGTCTAGAACTAGCAGGGGGTCGAACCCTTTGCATGGGTGCCCCGGGGGGTTTATATAGGCCTACCCCCCGGGGGTACAATGGTAATCCGGCTGGGCGCGGGGCCTAGCCGTCTGTGACTGCGCTCGCCGGCTTCTGCGCTGGCTGCCGGGGCCCACCGGCTGGTGGGTCCCGCCGGCTGCCAGCTCCTTGGTCAGCAAGCGGGCCCCAATGCCCCGGGCCTGGTCAGCGGCTAGTCACTGTGGCTTCATCTTGTTGACATGAGCTTCATCATGGTAAGCGCGGCTACAGTGCCGCTACCTGTCGGACGATCGCTGTAGCTTTACCGCGTCTTGTCTCCTTAATGGGGCGTCTCCTTCGAGGGAGGCGGCGAGCCGGCTGCGGGGAGCCTGCTCCGTCTTGGGCCGGCTGGTTGGAAGCGTGGCCGCCTTCGGCTGTCTCTCTGCGCAAAGGGGCCCACCGCCTGTGGGTTGCGCTGGCGGCCTGTCGTGGGTGAGGCCAGGGTCAACGTGGCAACAGTGCTGCGTCGGACGGGTCATGCCTACCCCGTACGGCGCACTGTGCCAGGCGTGCCCCGGGATTCAAGGGTGGCAGGCTCTTCTGTAGCCACGCCCCGTCGCACCGCCGTTAGGTGGGTGCAAACTTTGTGGGTACGGTCTGGACTGCTTTGCGGGGAGCCGGCTCGAAGGAGTCGGCCTTCTCACAGCCGGCGTCTTGGAGTCGGCCCTCTCATGAGGGTTAAAGTTGGACCGCCTTCCGAAAGCCGGCCTTGAACGCAACCGGCTAGGGGAAGGCGGCCCCATGTCTTGGGTTCTTGAGAGCCGGGCTGGCTCGTAATTTTCTCAGAAGTGCCAGGGGAGGCCGGCTAGGCTACCCATGGCTATTTACTCCGACAGATCCGTTCTTAGCCACAAAGATCTTGCCTTCGGATCTATGATAGAAGGTGTACCCAACCGTTTCTTTTCGGTATCCTATGAAGATGCACTTTTCCGTTTTGAGTTCGAGCTTATCAGGCTGAAGCTTTTTCACATAAGCATCGCAACCCCAACCTTTAAGAAACGACAACTTAGGTTTCTTGCCAAACCACAACTCATATGGTGTCGTCTCAACGGATTTAGATGGTGCCATATTTAACATGAATGCAGATGTCTCTAATGCATAACCCCAAAATGATAGTGGTAAATCGGTAAGAGACATCATAGATCGCACCATACACTGGTACGCGTCGGTCCTAAACAAATGGTTTTTAACCCCTTTCCGCGACGGCATTCGGAACCGTCTCCAATTGAGTGTGGGTGATAGGTGGGTCCTTCCCACACGACCCAAAAACCGTTGGGGATATGCCCTGCTGGCACACACGCACGGCAAAATGAGGTCGTGTGCGACCGGCGAGCACTCAAATACAGAAATACGTATAGTGGTGCTAAAAAATACAATTATACAGGCGAAATCATTTCCGGTCGTAAGTACATCCCACACAATCAGTCACCAATAAACATTTCCGTTCGTATATACATCCCACACAATCAGTACAAGGAAAACGTTTGCGCAAGGTGGCGTAACGCAAACAGTTTTCAAGAGAATGTCGTGTGTGATTGTTCATTGATCCAACATGTTTTATTCCTAGAAACTGTGTGCGTTGCCTGAGGTCATCGCCCACGGTGTTTTCTCATTAACTTCCTCTTGAGTTCTTCAATCTCCTGCTTAAGATCGCCATTGTGCCTTGCTAGAGCTACGATCTCGTCCATGTAGTCCTTGCGTGTAGATTTTAGTTCTCCTTCTAGCTCGATGATCCTTGCCTTCGCATTCTTCAACTCTACCATATCATTGCACATCTGGTTCTCGTGGCGTCGAATGTGCTGGTTTAACTCCTGGATGAAAGATGCAATGGATCTATCCTTCTTGGTGATGACTAACTCCCATTGTTCATCACGGCGTCCGCAAATCTGGTAGATAGTGTCCTTAAGGTCTTCTTGATAAACTTCTCCAATGTGTCCTATGGTGATATGAGTTGCCATGCTCCTTCCTAGACTCCAGGTTGGTGCATTGAAAACACTATCTATGGGCTTCGTGATTGGCGCGAATGTTCTTCCCGGAACGTGAGCTTGAATCTTCCAGCGCTCCTCTTCAGGCAGAGTGGCGTTGAAGGTTCCCGTGAAGCTTGGTAATCCAATGTTCAGGTACTTGGTGACTTCCTTCAGGTGAAATCCAAATGGTGTGCCCTCATCCGGTTGAGCGTACTTAATCTTCACGTTCGTCATCCTAATAGAGTAGAAAAGATGAGGAGTTAGAAAATGAGGAGAGAATAGTGATCTATGGCTTTAACTTAGTGGTCGTGTCCTACAGTCAGCGTGTGCTCTGATACCATCTCTGTAGCGACCTGACCCGAATGGATCACGTCTACTGTGCTACGGTGTCATCCCTGGATCAGTAATGCTGACACCACATAGTACATCGAGGTTTTATAGCAGAGTTTCAATCACACACTTATTACATCGATGGCTCAAAAAGAACTTATTACAATAAATATGGCTGAAGGCCATCTAATATCGATAACAGCGGAAGACTCGGAAGATAAATGGGTCCATCAACTCCAGCGGCATCACTGAGTATAGAACCACAACCTAAACGCCTCAATCGTCGTCTGAAAAGTCTGCAACATTAACGTTGCAGCCCGAAAACGGGTCAGGACATGGAATATGCTGGCAAAGTAACACATAGAGAGTAATGGAATGAAACAGCTATACTACATGCATATATGGCTGGTGGAAAGCTCTATGGTTACAGTTTTGCGTGAAGCCAATTTTTTCCTACTGCAAAGGAATAAATTTTATTTACTATCATGGTGGTTGAGAAACATTGAGAATGGTTGACAGCATTCTCAATCCCAATTAAAAGTAATTAAAACCCAATAACATTAATTAGAAGTAACATGTTGAGATTCACAATGATATTCAAGTACTAGATACTCAAGTTGTCCATAACCGGGGACACGGCTAATCATGATTAGTTTGTTACTCTGCAGAGGTTGCGCACTTTTCCCCACATGACTCGATCGCCTCCGTTTGTTTTCTCGCACTACATGGTGTTTGAGAAACGGATGACCGAGACATAGTCTTTCAGAAGCACTAGCACCTTACTTGTGGGGTAGACCGGTACACCTACATCCCCTACATCTGCTAGTCCACCCCGTAAGAGTTCGCACAACTTAGTCAACTATGCCAGAGCCCATAGTAGCATGTGGCTGCACACGGAAGTTTCTAGCATGAAAGATCTTATGATCCCTTTGAGCCTAGGTGGCGGTCCAAAAAAACAGGCAAGTCCTGATAGACATCAGGTGCCTCAATCCACCCAGATGTGTGTTTAAGTTGCCACCTTAGATAAACCATTAAAATTATCAACTCACATCTGTCATGGATATCACTCACCCAATCCACGTCTACTAGCATAGCATGGCATAATAAGCAAACGTAGAAGTAACTCCCAAAGGTTTCATAATAATACAGGTAATAGGTACTACCTCATCTACTTCCCATCCCACAATTTAATTAGATCCTAATCATGCAATGTGTGAGGATTGATCTAATGCAATAAAACTGGGTTGTAGAAAAGGTATGATCAAAGTGTTACTTGCCTTGCTGATGATCCGCGAGTCCTAGGGTTTCGAAGTAACAAGCGGCACAATCCGGGTAATCTATCGCAGACAAACAACAAGCATACAATAAGTACTCATCTAATGCACAGGTAAAACTCGAACAAGAGATCGAACCAGGTAGTTCAACTTAAGAACTCCGGTTGCAAGAAAGAACGAAAAACAAACGGCGGAAGAAAACAACTCGGTTCTAGCAAGTTGAAACTAGGTCAAAATTTTACTGTAACAAAAGCTTGTTCAAGTTGATTAGACGGAACGGCGGTTTCGAGACGAAACTCCAGGCGCTTGAATCACCTGATTCCGATAAACGAGCGGAAAAATAGACTAGGAAGAAGATCGGATCTGAGATCGCGATCGCGGAATAAATCCGACGAGAAGAAAAAGAAGAACGGTTATACGAACAGGCGTCGTTAACCGGGAAATAATCGGTGATCACGTTCGTTGAGACGAACGGTCCGGAAGAAGAACGAAAACCAATCTAGGGTTTTCGGAAAAAGAGATCGAAACGAAAAACCGATCTAGAACACCGGAACGGTTTAGAGAAGAAAAGAATCGGAACGATTAAAAGAAAACGATCCGAGAAAAAGAATAGATGTAGCGCGGGGCAACCTTGGCGAGGTCTCCGGTGAGGGGCTCCGGCGGCGTCGGCGTAGGGCGGCGGCGTGGGCAAGGTGCGGCGGCGGCGCGGGTGTGGGGCGGCGGCGGCAAGGTGCGGCGGTGGCGCGGGGTGTGGGGCGGCGGTGCGGGTGAGGCGGCGGCGCGGGTGTGGGGTGGCGGCGCGGGTGAGGCGGCGCGGCGGCGGTGACGCAGGGCGCGGTGTGATGCGGCGCGGCGGCGGTGACGCAGGGCGCGGTGTGAAGGAGAGCTTTGATTTGATGTGTTTAGAGGGGGGGTGCTTGGGTATTTATATTGGGGAGGGGAGGGGTTTACTTGGGGTAGAGGACAAGGAATTAGAATAGGAGTAGGAAAGATCTAGAAAATAAATGGAGTAGGACTAAAGAAAACGAAATAAGGAAAAGGGGACAAGGGGGCGCCCTAGAATCCTAAAAGGATTCGGTCCTAGCAAGAGGCGGCGGCGGCCGACCGGCTCCTGGCTCGGCGCCTGGCGCCTGGGAGCGCGGCGGTAGGTGGCTTCGCTTGGGCCTTTGGCCCAAGGCGCTGCTCAATTTTTTTTTAAATAGTTTCCTCGCGCAGAAAAAAAAAACAAAAAGAGATCTAAACGAACTCCGAAAAATCTAAAGTAAATTTTCCCCGACTCCTAAAAATGAGCCGAACAAAATGAACTTTTCTCCGGACCTAAAATGCAATTTTTGAAAACGCGCATTTTTCCCTATCCAAATAAAATGCAAATAAAACTCCGGCAAAAAAATTGATCTATTTATTAAATCTTCATTTTCCTAAATTTGGGAAAGTCATATTATTCCCTCTCTCATATATTTTGACACCGGAAAAATTATTGAAGATAAAATAAATAAATCAAATGATCCTATTTTCAAAATTCGAGAGAACTCTCAAATATGAAAATAACGAAATCTCCAACTCTCTCCGAGGGTCCTTGAGTTGCGTGAATTTTCTAGGATCAACCAAAATGCAAGAAAATATGATATGCATATGATCTAGTGTATAACATTCCAAATTGAAAATTTGGGATGTTACATCCGCTTTACACCAATATGACCTAAACGGCAGTGCCACAAATATGTTGCACTATCATTATAAACTTTGCACCTTTTGGCATCAATATTATGAATATGTGTATCACCACGATCGAGATTCAACAAAAATAGACCACTCTTCAAGGGTGCATGACCATAAAAGATATTACTCATATAAATAGAACAACCATTATTCTTCGATTTAAATGAATAACCATTTCGCATCAAACAAGATCCAGACATAATGTTCATGCACAACGCTGGCACCAAATAACAATTATTCAGGTCTAAACCCAATCCCGAAGTTAGATGTAGATGTAGAGTGCCGACGGCGATCACATCGACCTTGGAACCATTCCCGACGTGCATCCTCACCTCGTCCTTAGCCAATCTTCGTTTAATCCGTAGCCCCTGTTGTGAGTTGCAAATATGAGCAAACGAACCAGTATCAAGCACCCAGGCCCTACTACGAGGATTAGTAAGGTACACATCAATAACATGTATATCAAATATACCTTTGTTCACTTTTCTATCCTTCTTATTAGCCAAATACTTGGGGCAGTTCCGCTTCTAGTGACTAGTCCCTTTGCAGTAGAAGCACTCAGTTTTAGGCTTGGGTCCAGACTTGGGCTTCTTCCCGAGAGTGACAACTTGCTTGCCATTCTTCTTGAAATTCCCCTTCTTTCCCTTGCCCTTTTTCTTGAAACTAGTGGTCTTGTTAACCATCAAAATTTTATGCTCCTTCTTAATTTCTACCTCTGCAGCTTTAAACATAGAGAAGAGCTCGGGAATCGTCTTATCCATCGCTTGCATATTATAGTTCATCATGAAGCCTTTGTAGCTTGGTGGCAGTGATTGAAGAACTCTGGCAATAACACTATCATCCGGAAGATTAACTCCTAGCTGCGTCAAGTGGTTATGGTACCCAGACATTCTGAGTATGTGTTCACCGACAGAACTATTCTCCTCCATCTTGCAGCTATAGAACTTGTTGGAGATTTCATATCTCTCAACTCGGGCATTTGCTTGAAATATTAACTTCAATTCCTGGAACATCTCAAATGGTCCATGACGTTCAAATCTGTTGGGGAATGCAGTAATTTCAAAAAAATCCTATGCACACGCAAGATCTATCATTGTGATGCATATCAACAAGAGGGGAAGAGTGTTGTCCATGTACCCTTGTAGACCGTAAGCGGAAGCGTTATGACAACACGGTTGATGTAGTTGAATGTCTTCACGATCCAACCGATCCTAGCACCGAAGGTACGACACCTCCGTGATCTACACACGTTCAGCTCGATGACGTCCCACGAACTCTAGATCCAGCTGAGTGTTGAGGGAGAGCTTCGTCAGCACGACGACATGATGACGGTGATGATGATGCTACCAGAATAGGGCTTCGCCTAAGCACCGCTACGATATGACCGAAGTGGATTATGGTGGAGGGGGGCACCGCACACGGCTAAGGGATCAATAATCAACTTGTGTGTCTATAGGTGCCCCCTCCCCCGTATATAAAGGAGTGGATTTCGGATTTCGGGTTCCGGTAAAACCCTTGAGGTTCGAACACTGGGGTGCGCACAAAGATCTCTCCCCCTCTCTAGCTCACGCACTTTATGATGTCACGGCCTAGCTCGACGAACCCAAAGAACATGAGACACAAGATTTATACTGGTTCGGGCCACCGTGGTGGTGTAATACCCTACTCTAGTTTGGTGTGGTGGATTGCTTCTTGGGCTGAGGATGAACAGTACAAGGGGAGAACAGCCTTGCGAGGAGAGGTGTTCTTGTGCTTGGTGTGCCTGTGTGGTTGAGGATCGAAATCAGCCCCTCCCTTCCTATGGTGGTGGCTAGTCCTATTTATAGAGGCCCCGATCCTCTTCCCAAATATTGAGCGGGAAGGGATCCCACAACGGCCAAATTCGAAGGGAGACAACTAGTACAAGCTATCCTGACAAAAGTGGTATTCGCCCGCCAAAGGCTCTGGTGGTGACGCAGTCTTGGGCTCCACGATGACCTCCATCTTGCCGTCCTGCTGGTCTTGGTCTTGTTGCATCGATATGGAAACCTTTGCCTGATGCCTCGGGACTCCTCGCCTGCGCTTTCCCCTTTAGCACCAAAGAGGAAACAAGGACACTGCACGCGTTGGCGCCCGCCTGGCTCTAGTCGTCATGGCTTGTGTCACAAGAACCTTGCGAGGTGCCCCTCGCCTTAGTCTCTCCGCTCCTCGCGAGCCACCCTAATGAGGCCGCCCCTGAGGAGGTCTTGCATCGTCTGCCTCGCGAGGGTCTTGAATGTTTGCTGGTGAAGATGGGACCTACGGGGCCACCGGTGGAGCCACGCTGCGGGCCACATGCAGGCAAGTCTGGGGACCCCCGTTCCCAGAACGTCGACAGTAGACCCCGGGCCCAAGGCGCGCTTGGGCTTGGCTTCGAGGTGAAGCCGAAGGGCAAGCGCAGAGCGCCGCGGGCCCCAAAAGCCTGTGGCCCTGCTTGACGTGTGGCGATTGGTTGGACGTGGGCGTCTCCGCTTCCCCACACCGCCTCATCAACCGCCCGACTTGACGAGTCCCTGCTGCTTGTAGAAAAATGTCATTATTACCTTAGATCATGGAGGCCAGCGGTTGGCCTCCCCTTGGTTATAAATGGTTAGAGGGGCGGAGCCCCATCACCCCTCTCTTCCTGTGCTTCTCCCGCTCCTTCTGCTTCCTCGCTTCACAGCCAGCAGCGACACCCATGGCGCCTGCGAAGAGGCTCTTAGCGGTGGAGAAGGGGAAGGCTCGCCAAGAGGGGCCCGGCTCTCCACCGCCCAAGAGGGGGCGCGGGCGTCCCCGTAAACTCCCTGCGACCCCCGTCGCGGCCCCTCGCGGCCGCGGTGGCGCCTCTTCGCGCGGTGGTGGCCGCCCAAGTCGCGGTAGCCCTGTCGATGAAGGGAGGCGCACCATGGTCGCGCGGCCGCCCAGGCCGCGCTTCCACTCGGCAGAAGTGCTACCGGAATTCATCATGTGGTCGGAGAACCCGGCTGGCACTTGGGTTCAGCTCCCACGCTTCTTTGTCGGCGAGCTGCCAGCCACTGGTGCAGGTGGTCTTTGGCTGTAGGCTGATGGCTGCAGCAGCAAGGCTTCCTGGGTTGCGGTCGAGGTCTCCGCCGCGGGCAACGCGGTCCTGGCTCATGGCTGGCAGATGTTCTCCCGCGCATGTGGACTGGGCAGGCGGTGTGCCCTCCACTTCAAGTATGACGGAGACGCAACCCTCTTTGTGAGGGTATTTGGGGAAGACAGTCCCCGCGTCGGGTGCTGCCCCAAGGACAATGACGACGACGAGGTGCTCGGCCTTGGCGATGGTCATGACGAGGAGGAAGGCTACTTCGTCCTAGGTGCCGGCCACGTCTCGTCCAGCTACGGCAGCTCCTCGTCCGACAGCAGCTCCAGCAGTGGCGGCTACGACCAGCCGTCGCGCCCGCTTTGAAGGTGGCACCGGGTCGACTCGCCGCCGCACTCTGGTGAAGCATGAGAGGGGTCTGGCTGAGCTCGGGAGAGCGCCACGAGCCCGTCCTCGCGGCCTATTGTGGGAGCGTGTTCTGCTTTTGTTTCGTTCCTCCATTCCTTCCTGTGTTTAAGAAAGAGACAAGTATGGGGCCCCGCCGGGGCATGCAACAATTATGATCTCTAAGTGGCTGTGCTATGTTTATTGTTCATGTATTGTGTTGCAGCATCATGTTTTATGTATGTGCGTAGGAACAACTTAGCTTGATGAGCCTGAAGTAGACTTCGCCTCATGAGACGCGTGTTCCCCAATGCCTGACGAGGTCTCCTGTGTGCTCGGGAGGCGCCTGAGAACTGCGAAAATTTGCTACGAAATCCTTATTCTTCCGGGTCCTGATCGTAGGCACTGCCGACCGTAACCCTGTGCCTCGCGTCGCGGTACCCGGGGGGCACGGACTGAGAAGGGCGCGCTAGCTTGCGAGCTCGAGCGAGGGTGCCTTGTGAAAGACAAGAAAACAAAAAACGCTCACGAGGCACGCGAGGGAGACAACAAGTCAAAAACAAGGAACCGAGGGCAGAAAGGGAGGCAACAAGGACAATGAAACCAGGTCAGCAAGGAACACCAGAAAACAAATTCTCACTTTAAAAGAGGGGGCAAACCAACTGCGGAAAGCAAATGAAAAGCCGCGTATGGCACCTAGTCTAGTATTCTTGTCCTCTCACCAACGCGGAGCTAGGTACTGCCACTAGGCATGGGAGGGAGCCCCCGAGGCCCGAGGGCGGCACTCCTGAGACTCTGGGGCGTGTACAGCCCTACTCATTATTACGTGAGAGTGTCACGAGCGGAGATTCTTCACAGGCACTGGGCCTTGCTTCACAGGCACCGGGCCTTGCTTCATGGGTAGAACCTCCGGAGATGCTGGATGTTCCAGGCATTCTGGATGGGGATCCTGTCCTGCGTCTCCAGGCGTGCGATGCCAGGCCTGGAGACGTGGGCGACCCGAAACGGGCCCTCCCACATGGGCGAGAGCTTGTGCAGCCCTTCCCTGGAGGGCACCCACCTCAGGACAAGATTACCCATCTCGAGCGTCCTGGAGCGGACACTACGGCAGTGGTACCGCCGTAGCGCCTGCTGGTACCTCGCATCTCGGAGAGAGGCTTCTCGGCGGCGTTCCTCCCCCAGCACGAGAACCATCCCCGCATGGCATCCTCCCGCGTTTCATCAAACGCCATGACCCGCGCGGAGGGATGCCTGACCTCGTGTGGGAGAACCGCTTCTGCTCCGTAGATGAGGAAGAACGGGGTCTCGCCTGTCGGTCTGGTGGCGGTGGTGCGGATGGACCATAGCACGGACTGGAGCTCGTCGTACCAGCCCCTGCCACATGCCTCAAGCTTCTTCTTGAAGGTCCCTGTCTTAAGACCCCTCAGTTCCTCCGCGTTGGCGCGTTCGGCCTGGCTGTTGCTCCTGGGGTGCGCCATGGAGGCGTAGCAGATCTGCGTTCCAAGGATAGCACAGTACTTTTTGAAGAGATTGCTAGTGAACTGCGAGCCATTGTCGGTGATGATGCGGTTACGGACCCCAAATCCGCTTACGAGGCCCTTGATGAATTTGACTGCTGACCTGGCCGGGATGGTGCGGACAGCTTCCACTTTCGCCCACTTGGTGAATTTTTCAATGGCGACGTAGAGGTAGCGGTAGCCTCCTGGCGCTCGAGGGAATGGACCCAGGATATCCAGCCCCCAGACCATGAACGGCCATGAGAGCGAGATAGTCTGGAGGTCCTGAGCAGGCTGGTGGATCTGCTTGGCATGGAACTGGCAGGCCTCACAAGATTTCACTAGCTCAGCCGCGTCGTTGAGTGCCGTGGGCCCGTAGAACCTGCTGCAGAAAGCCTTGCCGACCTGGGTGCACGATGACGAGTGGTGCCCGCAGTCTCCGCCATGTATGTCAGCCAGCAACTCCTACCCTATCCCTGGAAATGCATCAAAGAGAAACATCATTTGGCTGCTTCCCGTATAACTCACCGTCCTGAATGCAGTACGCCATAGCCTGTCGGGCCACACGTTCCGCGTCTTCCTCCTTTTCCAGCAACATGCCTTGCGTCAGGTATGCCTTGAACTCTTCGATCCAGCACCCCTCCTAAGGCTCGAGCGCTAAGAGGAGGCGCGCTCCCGAGGTTGGGCCGCGCTCGGGGGCTCCCAAGGCTGGAGGTCGGGGGAGTTCCTCCTCCGATGGCACCGGCTCCGCAGGTGGAGGTGTTGTCGAAGGCTTGAAGAGCCGCTCCTCGAAGACGCCATGCTCTTGGGACTGCCGCTTGGATGCTCTTTTGGCGATGTCATCGGCCTCTTTGTTGGTGCCACGAGTTACATGCTATAGTTCCAGACCCAGGAACTGCTTCTCCAATTTGCGCACCTCCGTGAGGTATGCCTCCATGTGCTCATCCTTTGGCTCGTACACCTTGTTGGAGAAGTTGATGAGGAGCTGCGAGTCTCCTTTGACGGTGAGGCGCTTCACTCCCAGAGCCATTGCCGCTTTGAGGCCGGCGATGAGACCCTCGTACTCTGTGATGTTGTTGGAGACCTTCTTGCCCCGGTAGAAGTAGGGTTGCACGGCGTAGTAAAGCTTGTCCTGAGTGGGTGAGATAAGCACGGCTCCAGCCCCCGCGCCCTGACGTGCAAACGTGTCGTCGAAGTACATGACCCAACCATCTGTCGCCTCACTTCCTGGCAAGTGCAGCCCCCATGATGACTCTGGTTGTGCTGAACTCCAGGTTAAACGCTTGTAGCTCGATGTTCCATTCGGCGACCCTTGCCGCGGCATTGGGGCTTCTGAGCACTCTCTCCAATGGGTAAGCTGAAACGACCTTGATGGGGTGACCTTGGAAGTAATGGCGCAGCTTGCGCGAGGCCACCAAGAGCGCGAGCAAGAGCTTCTGAGGCATGGGGTATCGCGCCCTCACATCTCGCAGGACCGTGCTGACGAAGTACATTGGATGCCCGACAAGGGTGGGAGAGCTGATGAAGTTTTTGGCTCCCGAGAACTGAGGTGTTCCCTGCGGGTTTCCAGCTCCTTGGGCTTGATGACCTATCATGGCGGCCGCCGTCTCAGGAGCATCATCTTGGTGTTGAGCTACCTCATTCGGCTCGGTGGATCCACTTGGCGGGTTCTCGACCTCAGGCCCTTCCCTAAGGGCCACCAGCACCGCGCTGGCGGAGTGGGGTGTGGCAGACAGGTAGAGTACCAAGGGCTCGCGAGGATGAGGCGCCACCATCATCGATGGGCTGGTCAAGTACTTCTTGAGGTCTTGAAACACCAGGTCGGCCTCGGGGGTCCATTCAAATGGACCCTTCTTCTTCATCAGCTTGAAGAACGGTAATGCGCGCTCCCTTAACTTAGAGATGAAGCGTCCCAACGAAGTCATGCAGCCTCCAAGCTTCTGCATCTCCTTGAGGTTTTGTGGTGGGCTCATGTCTTCAATTGCCTTGACCTTCTCCAGGTTGGCCTCGATCCCCCTGTGAGACACGAGGAAGCCCAGCAGCTTGCCTGAAGGGACACCAAACATGCACTTCTCCGGGTTGAGCCGCAGGTCCACCTGGCGTAGGCTCGCGAAGGTCTCCTCCAGGTCCTGAATCAGAGTTCTTTCTTCCCGAGACTTCACCACAATGTTTTTAACGTAGGCCTCAACGTTTCTTCCGAGCTGCTTCCCCAAGGTGATATGCATCAATCGCTGGAAGGTCGCTCCTGCGTTGCGTAGTCCGAATGGCATGCAGGTGTAGCAGTACTCCACACATGGGGTCAGGAAAGTTGTCTTCTCCTCATCTTCCCCCGCCATCTTGATCTGGTGGTAGCCTGAGAACGCATCCAGGAAACATAGCAGGTTGCACTCGGCGGTGGAGTCGACGATTTGGTTGATGCATGGCAGCGGGAACGGGTCTTGAGGGAAAGACTTATTAAGGTTGGTGAAGTCGACACACATGCGCTCCTTCCCTCCTTTCTTTGGCACGATGACCGGATTCGCCAGCCACTCTGGGTATCGGACTTCCCAAATGACACCTGCTGCCTCTAGCTTGCGGGTCTCCTAAACAATGAAAGACTGCTTCTCTGTGGATTGCCACCTTGCCCTCTGCTTCATAGGGTGCACGTTGGGGCATACCCTCAGATGATGCTCGATCACTTTCCTCGGGACCCCAGCCAGCTGCTTGGGTTCCCATGCGAATACTTCCCTGTTCGCCCGCAAGAAGTCCACCAACTCTTTTTCTTGATCTGGGGCAAGGTCGACGCATATGCTAAAGGTGGTGCTAGAGGCCCCGTATTTGTCGACCGGTATCTGCTTCGTCCTGGCTTGACCTTGAGTGAACAACTGCTTCTTCTTGGTCGGCGCAGCCCCCTTGGTTCGGGACACTGCCTTGTCGGTTGGGCAAGCTGCCGCCGTAGCCGTGAAGGCGATCTTGAAGGTTGCCATGGCTTCCTTGGTGTCTCCGACCACGGTGAGGACGTCCTTGCTTCCTAGCATCTTCATGAGGTTGTAGGCTAGATGAGTGGCTGTCATGAACTGGGCCAGCGCCGAGTACCCGAGGATGGCGTTGTACGGCAAGCCGGTGCGGGCGATGTCGAAGTCGACCAGCTCGGTGCGGTAGTTGTTGCGTGTGCCGAAAGTCATGGGGAGGCGGATCTACCCCAAGGGGTCGGAGGAGCTGCCACCGACCCCAAAAAAAGGCTTGCTGGGGCGGAGCCGCTCGAGTGGTACGTGAAGGAGGCTGAAAGCCTCCATGGAGATCACGTTGAGGCTGGCGCCACCATCGATGAGGGTCTTGGTAATGGCTATGCCGCAGATGGTGGGCGTGCAAAGCATCAGAAGCATGCCCGAGCCGACGGTGTTAACTGGGTGATCCCCCGAGTTGAAGATCAGGTCGGCTTTGGGCGCCGCCCAACCCGGGGGTGCCCCCTGCCGCGTGGAGACGGCGCTGATCTGGCGAAAGAATGGTTTGGCGTGACGATCCGAGGGTGGCGCCTGCGAGCCACCGAGGAGGGACGTGACGACAGGGGGTGTCGGTCCTCCGAAGCACGCGATGAAGAGATCACGCAGCTCTTCCCAGGAGGCCACGGAAGACTCCGGCAAATGGAGGAGCCAGGCGCGCGGCATGCCATTCAGGGCCATCGGGAGCCAGTTGGACATGACCTTACCGTCACCCCTGGCCTCCAAGACGGCCTCCTCGTACGCCAGCAGGAAGGCTGCCAGATCCGTCGCACCATCGTAAAGGGGCGGCATCTCCGGCTTGAATTTGTGCGGCCACTGCACTCGCCGCAAGGCGGGGGTGAAGGCCCGAAGCCCCACGGTGCCGCGAAGGGCGCCCGTCAATCAAGTTGGAGAAGAGGCGGCGTCGATGAGAGTCGACCGAAGAGGAGAGGCCATCAGGGGGGAAGGCTCCAGCGCACCCCTACCTGGCGTGCCAAATGTCGGATTTCGGGTTCCGGCAAAACCCTTGAGGTTCAGACACTGGGGTGCGCACAAAGATCTCTCCCTCTCTCTATCTCACGCACTCTACAATCTCACGGCCTAGCTCAATGAACCCAAAGAACACAAGACACAAGATTTATATTGGTTCGGGCCACCGTTGTGGTGTAATACCCTACTCTAGTGTCGTGTGGTGGATTGCCTCTTGGGCTAAGGATGACAGTACAAGGGGAGAACAGCCTCGCGAGGAGAGGTGTTCTTGTGCTTGGTGTGCTTGTGTGGTTGAGGATCGGAATCAGTCCCTCCCTTCCTATGGTGGTGGCTAGTACAAGCTATCCTGACAAAAGTGGTCTTCGCCTGCCAAAGGCTCTAGTGGTGACGCCGTCTTGGGCTCCATGATGACCTCCATCTTGCCGTCCTGCTGGTCTTGGTCTTATTGCACCGATATGGAAACCTTTGCCTGATGCCTCTGGACTCCTCGCCTGCGCTTGCCCCTTTAGCACCAAAGAGGAAACCAGGACACTGCGTGCGCTGGCGCCCGCCTGGCTCCAGTCGTCATGGCTTGCATCACAGGAACCTTGTGAGGTGCCCCTCTCCTTGATCTCTCCGCCCCTCGCGAGCCAGCCTGGTGAGGCCGCCCCTAAGGAGGTCTTGCGTCGTCCGCCTCGCGAGGGTCTTGAATGTTTGCTGGTGAAGATGGGCCATACGGGGCCACCGATGGAGCCACGCTGCGGGCCGCAGGCAGGCAAGTATGGGGACCCCCGTTCCCAGAACACCGATAGTGGAGGAGGGGGAGAGGGCCGGTCTCATAGGCGTGCCCAAGGGGGGAGTCCTACGCCCAGTGGGAGTAGGATTCCCCCTTCCCTAGTTGGAGTAGGAAAGGGAAGGAAGGGGGAGAAGGAGAGAAGGAAACGGGGCGGGCCCCCTCCTAATTCGGATTGGGCTTGTGGGGGGGTGCCCCCACGTTGGCCACCTCCTCCTCCTTTCCACTGTGGCCCATTAAGGCCCATTGACTCCCCGGGGGGTTCCGGTAACCTCCCGGTACTCCGGAAAATGCCCGAACTCATCCGAAATCATTTTGATGTCCAAACATAGGCTTACAATATATCGATCTTTATGTCTGAATCATTTCGAGACTCCTCGTCATGTCCGTGATCATATCCAGGACTCCAAACTACCTTCGGTACATCAAACACATAAACTCGTAATACCGATCGACACCGAACGTTAAGCGTGCGGACCCTACGGGTTCGAGAACTATGTATACATGACCGAGACTCATCTCCGGTCAATAACCAATAGCGGAACCTGGATGTTCATATTGGTTCCTACATATTCTACGAAGATCTTCATCGGTCGAACTGCACCAACAACATACGTTGTTCCCTTTGTCATCGATATGTTACTTGCCCGAGATTCGATCGTCGGTATCATCATACCTAGTTCAATATCGTTACCGGAAAGTCTCTTTACTTGTTCTGTAATGCTACATCCCGTAACTAACTCATTAGTTACATTGCTTGCAAGGCTTAGAGTGATGTACATTTCCGAGAGGGCCTAGAGATACCTCTCTGATACTCGGAGTGACAAATCCTAATCTTGATCTATGCCAACTCAACAAACACCATCGGAGACACCTGTAGAGCATCTTTATAGTCACCCAGTTACATTGTGACGTTTGATAGCGCACTAAGTGTTCCCCCGGTATTCGGGAGTTGCATAATCTCATAGTCATAGGAACATGTATAAGTTATGGAGAAAGCAATAGCAATAAACTAAACTATCATAGTGCTAAGCTAACGGATGGGTCAAGTCAATCACATCATTCTCTAATGATGTGATCCCTTTCATAAAATGACAACTCATGCCTATGGCTAGGAAACTTAACCATCTTTGATTAACGAGCTAGTCAAGTAGAGGCATACTAGTGACACTCTGTTTGTCTATGTATTCACACATGTACTAAGTTTCCGGTTAATACAATTCTAGCATGAATAATAAACATTTATCATGATATAAGGAAATATAAATAACAACTTTATTATTGCCTCTAGGGCATATTTCCTTCAGTCTCCCACTTGCACTAGAGTCAATAATCTAGTTCACATCGTCATGTGATTTCACACCAATAGTTCACATCTTTATGTGATTAGTTCACATCTTCGTGTGACTAGTACCCTAAGGGTTTACTAGAGTCAATAATATAGTTCACATCACTGTGTGTTTAACACCCAAAGAGTGATCATGTGTAGCTTGTTTGAGAAGTTTAGTCTACGGGTCTGCAACATCCAGATCCGTATGTATTTTGCAAATTTCTATGTCTACAATACTCTGCACGTAGCTACTCTAGCTAATTGCTCCCACTTTCAATATTTATCTATATCGAGACTTAGAGTCATCTAGATCGGTGTCAAAATCTTGCATCGACGTAACTCTTTACGACGAACTCTTTTATCACCTCCATAACCGAGAAATATTTCCTTAGTCCTCTAAGGATAATTTTGACCGCTGTCCAGTGATCTACTCCTAGATCACTATTGTACTCCCTTGCCAAAATCATGCTAAGGTATACAATAGGTCTGGTACACAGCATAGCATATGTCGGGTTTTGGGTTCCGGCAGACCCGTGAGGTTCGAACACTAGGGTGCGCGCGGAGATTTCGCCTCCAACCTACCTACACCCCTCCGCCTCACTAAGATCTAAGCTATGGAAAGAACAAAACAAGAGACACAGGGTTTATACTGGTTCGGGCCACCGTTGTGGTGTAATACCCTACTCCAGTGTGTGGTGTGTGGATTGCCTCTTGGGCTGATGATGATGAGCGATACAAGGAAGAACAGCCTCGCGAGGGTCTGTTCTGGGCTGGGCGATGAACTGCTGGGAGGAGTTCAGTCACCCTTCTCTCTCTCTTCTCGATTCGATCTCTAACCTCTCACCCTCACCTCTCCGCACTGCCCCCCCCCGTCCTGCGGGTGGATGGTCCTATTTATAGAGGCCCTGGTCCTCTTCCCAAATATCGAGCGGGAAGGGAGCCAACAATGGCGGGCTAATTTGAAGGGGGACAGCTAGTACCAGCTATCCTGACAAAAGTAGTCTTCGCCTGCACAAAGCTCTGGTGGTGACGCCGTTTTGGGCTCCACAATGACCTCCGTCTTGCAGTCCTCCTGGTCTTGGTCTTGTTGCACCGAAATGGCAACCTTTGCCTGATGCCTCGGTGCTCCGCGGCTGCGCTTGCCCCCCTTCCACCAAAGGGGAAAGGAGGACACTGCGCGGGCTGGCACCCGCCTGGCGCCCTTGGTCGTCATGGCTTGCGTCACGGGCACCTCGTGAGGTACCCCGCCTTGATCTCTCTGCCTCCTCGCGAGCCAGCCTGATGAGGCCGTGCCTGAGGAAGCTCCGTGTCGTCCGCCCCGCAAGGCTTGGCCCCTCACAAGGGTCATGGGTCTGTGTTGATGAAGATGGGCCGTGCTGGGCCCCCTTTGAGCCACGCCGCAGGCCGCAGGCAGGCAAGTCTGGGGACCCCCGTTCCTAGGACGCCGACAGTAGCCCCCGGGCCCAAGGCGCGCCCGGACTTGGGCGTGCAGGGAGGCGGAAGGGCAAGAGCGAAGCGCCACGGGCCCTAACAGCCTGTGGCCTTGGGAGCCGCGTGGCGGTTGATTGGACGTGGGCGGCACTGTTCCCCCATGCCCTCCTTATTTTGCGCCATGCTAGGCGGACTCGTAGTCGTACACAGCCGTTCCCCCTTCTGTTGCTCGAGCGCCCTCTGTCCTTCCTCCACTCAAACTCCGGCTTCTGTTTTCAACCCAATCTCGAACCTTCCCCCCCCCTTTCCATCGCCATGGCTCCGACGAAAAAGGGAAGAGGGAAGAAACCCGTGTCTCCGCCTTGCCCGCCGCCGTTGGCGGCCCCCACCGAGGGCTTGGGCAAGGTCAGCTCGGCTCTGGCCACTATCTTCAACGAATGCGGGAGGACGACGGCCTGGCCCGCGTCCCACTTCTCCATCGACAGGATAGTCACCGAGGTCCCGTATTTTGCCGACGCCCTATGGGCGGGTCTGGTTCCTCCCTTTTCTGATTTCTTCAATGCCGTGCTCTCCCACTATCAGATCCACATGATGCATATGGGTCCTGAATCCATCACCATCCTTTCGGTCTTCGCCTTTGTTTGCGAGGCTATGGTGGGCATCCTTCCTTCAGTTGCCTTGCTGCGCCACTTCTTCTCGCTGCGCCTTGTCGACCCTACCCAATGCTGGGCGTGCGTGAGCTTCGTTGCCGCGTCTGAGACAGCGGCCTCTGGGATTGACTTCAAGCTCCCCCTGCCCGCGGCTGGGTTCCGCGAGCGGTAGCTGTATGTGGACGCAGGGGTGCCCAGCCCCCTGCTATCGGAGCCCACTTCGCCTGCTGTCCCCAATTTGGGCTGGGGCCAGGAGACGCTTGAGAGCCCCCGGCTCGTCTTCGTCTGGCACCGCTTCGCATTCTTGAGGTCGCTTGGTGTGACAGCGCCCAAGGTTGTGAAGGAGTTCCTGCTACGCCGCGTTGCTCCTCTCCAACGCCACTCCCACCGAATGTGGGCCTTCAGCGGGCGTGATGATTGTATGAGGCTCCAGGAAGAGGACCTGACTCCTGAAGTGCTGAGGACAGCGCTCTTGACCCTGACTGGGGACCCCAACCCTGGTAACATCCAGCAGGGAGGGGCCTTGCTGTACCTCTGGCAGAGCAGGGGCGATTTTGTGAAGCAGATGCCTATCTTTGATTAGTGGGGGTCGCGCCCCGCCGGCCTCTAGGGGCCTCGCGAGAATCCAGTTATGGTGACTGCCCTTCCAGTTAGCCAAGGCGATTGTTCCTCAAGCGGCGGAGCAGGGAGGCATGAGGCGCCAGAGGCCGAGGGGGCTCCCGGCAGGGTGACGGCGCCGAGCGATGCTCATGAGGGAGCAGTTCTTGGGGCCCGTGCCACTGAGGCTGGGGGGTGACAAGCAGCTGCCCTCAGCGCCTGTGACTGAGGCCCCTGATGCTCCGGCTGCTTCTCTTGGCGAGGCGATTGGCAGCGCACATCAGGCAGGCACCCCTGACGCAGATCGCCTTGACGCTCCGTCTTCGTCGCAGGTTGATCCCTGCGCCCAACTCTTAGGCCGCTTCCGCATGGACTTTGAGGCCCTCCGGAAGAGAAGGGAGGCCCTGGGCGACGATTACCCTTGTCGCCTGCTGAAGCGTAGGAAGTACTTCGCCACTGACGAGTAAGCCTTCTCCTTTTACAGCTCCCGATCCTTCTGTTGCTTTTACTGACCCTTGCTCCGCAGGCCCCTTCCAGCCGAGCTTGCGGAGACGGCTGAGGAGCCGTCCCCCTTGGCTTTGCCCCCTCCACCGTCCTCAAGCGTTTCGGGCAGCGGAGCCCTTGTGGTGAGGGCGATCGAAGAGGCGAACCGTCCCGAGGGGCATCGTGGCCCTGCGCACCTCGCGATCCTCTTTCGCGGGCCTTCTCGCGGCATAGCCAGCCTGCCGTGGGCTTCTTGCCTGGTCGTGGATTGCGATTGGCTGAGGCGCTCCCTGCGCCCTTCACCTGGGGACGGGCTGGCTCCAGGTCGGGGTTCTGGCGCGGCGTGCCCGGCCGTCGCGAGGGTGCCAGCCCCCAGCCCCCCGCCCGGAGGGGGAGTGCTGATTCGTGGCCCCCGACACTTGCTTGGGGCAAATGATGGTGTGGAAGACGTGCTCGAGCGCGCTCGAGAGCGTCACACTCTCCGCCAAGGATTCCTTCGAAGGGCGGCCGACGCGGTGAGCCTGCTTGGTGAGGAGCTTGCTGATGAAGATGCGCGCCTGGAGGCCGAGGGCCTGCGCCTGGCTGCAGAGAGGCGCGAGATGGAGGGCGCCATCGCCCTTGTGCGCCGTCAGCGCGATCTCGACGACGCAGAGGCCAAGGCGTCGCTGGTGACCTCTCGGGAGGCCCGATCTTGGTCCGCTGAGGAGGCCCGGGAAGCCGACCGGCGGCGGAAGGCGGTGGAGGAGCGGGCTCGGGAGCTCCTGGCCTGGTGCCACTCATTGGAGGAGCAGGTGGAGCTGCGTGAGGCAGCCCTCGCGTCGATGAAGGTGGCCTCTGGCGACTCAGTAGAGCTCCAGAAGCGTGAGGAGACGCTGACGCTGGAAGCCGCCGAACGTACCCGCGAGTACAAGCGTCTAGAGACGAGGGAGCGCTTGGTGACGCAAGCGGAGGATGATGTCGCTACACAGGAAGCCCGTGTCCAGGGGGAGGTCGGACGTCGGGTGGTGATGGCGCATTTGAACCTCGAGCACGAGTTCGAAGAGAAGCTGGGGCTGATCCGGGCCAAAGCTGAAGGCAGGACTGCCGCCTTGAGGGCCAAGCTGGAGGAGGCGACGCGGTGGGCCGATGCTTTCCGGGCCGCCCTTGAGGTGGCGCAAGGTGAGTTAACCACCTCCCAGGCCGAGGTGCTCCTTCTCCGCCAGCAGGTGGAGGAGGCTGAGTCGTCACGCGCCAGAATGCGGACGAGATACGTCAGCGGCGGATCCTGGAGCATGAGCACGGCCCCAAGCTCACCACACTCCGGGAGAGAGCCAACGCAGCCTTGGGCAATATCTGCGAGGCGGCTGTTGGCGAGCCGCACGCAGTCAACTACACTGGCAATCTTCAATTCTTCACTGACGTGGTGACGCAGCTGGAGGCGCAGTCGGTCAGGGCTGACAAGTTGGTGGAGGAGAGGAGCCGCGCCCTGCTCGGGCGCGCCTTTTCTCGCGTCTTCAGCCATCTCCGGAACATGGATCCCCACTTTGATTTCAACGCCGCCATCGCCCTAGTCTCCCAGGCCGTCCGAGACGATCTGGCGCACTCGGTGGAAGACAATGTGGATGCTCTTATCAGGGCCTTCGCTTCAGACAATGACGGCGTGATCGTGGCTGACGATGAGGGCGGTGTGGTGAACGGCCCTGACGCCGCTGGCGGCGACGCGGATAGCGATGGCGAGTTCAGCGACACCAACAACAACTCGGGTGGTGCTCCTGAGGACGCATTGGGGGATTTATCCGACTGATTGTGCATCGTTCCTACTTCCTTACCCGGCATGAATAGAACTCAGGTTTTGGCTGATGGCAGTGAGAGCATTTTGGAGGGGGAGCCCCTTATGTAAAACTTGTGTTCATCGTATTTGTAGACGCTACATTGCCCATGCGCCCGCGCCAAGTGGTTGGCCTAAGCGACGCGCTGGTCGGCTAGTTTACCTTTTGTCCCGTGCTGGCCCTGAGGTAGCCTGTGGGAGGTTGTGGTGTCCCGAGTGTTCCCTGATTGGATATGTAGGACCTGCAGTAAAACACCCTCCTGAGAGGACGCGACGGTGACAGTCTGGGCTGCGCGCAAGCCAGGCCTGACCCGGCTCGTGAGGGGCTCACGAGGGGAGGCAGCTGAGGCGAAGTGGTAACCAAAACGCGAGAAATTGCTCAAACGAGACTAAGCACCCCTTCCCCGAACACACGCAAATCTCAAATTCGAATCCAACTTGAATCCAGCGGGGGAAAGCGACAACCAAAGGGAAAAGCAACGAAAGCAGACAAAAGGCCGCGTCCGGCACCTAATCTAGTCTTGGACGTCTTCTCACCAGCGTGGAGCTAAGTGCTGCCACTGGGCGTGGGAGGGAGCCCAGGGCCTGAGGCCGGCACCCCTGAGTCTCCGGGGCGTGTACAGTCCCACTCATTATTACGTGAGAGTGTCACGGGGCGGCGAGCTTCACAGGCACTGGGCCTTCTTCACAGGTACCGGCCTTGCTTCATATCGCCAAATGAGGGCCCCACCTTGCGCCACACTCTAGTGCCATCAACGACGACCGGAAACCAGGACGCCGCCGATGGGGGAGAGCGGTCGCCAGCAGTTCCCCCGACGACCACGGGTCCTCCGCCAGGGGCAGGCCCTGAGGCACCTCCCCCGCAGAGGGCCTACCTCCTGAGAACACCTTGCTCCGAACGCCGTGGTGGTGATGTCCGATCTCGGCCCCTCTCCTGCAGCCCCCTGCGCCCTCCTCCCGAGGGGTAGGAGACTGTGGGAGCGGGGCAGCTGCTCGCTGTGGCGACCTGCACCTCCTGCGATCCATGGTTAGTGTATGCCTGCTCCTGAAGAATTAGCGGTACCCGATAATCGTTGCCTCCAGCGTGGCCAGTGGGACCGTCCCGGGGCTCCTGGAAAGGCTCAGCTTCTGGCGCCTCGTCCCCCCAGCTTGGGCTGAGGAACGAGCCTTGTTCGCTCTCGTGAGGGTGTCCTTGGTCCATCATGAGGGGCACGTATTCCTCTGGCGCCGTCATCCCGAAGGCCACGCCGTAGTGCTCCGCGTGCCACGCGGTCCTGCCTGATGCGCCCATCGTGGGTTGGCAACACGGCTGTCCACTGGGGCCGCGGGTCGCGTCGAGTCCTTCTTCTTCGCGGACCGGGAGCGGGGGCAGCGCCGCCGCTGGTCCGGCGCTGACAGCTTCGCTGGCGTTGGAGTAGCCTTGGAGCCCGCGGGCGCGCGCGGAGCCCCCGCGCGGGCCGCCCTGGGCTTGAGATGGGAGCTGGGTGCAGAAGGGGTGAGCCCCCGAGGCGGCGAAGCCCAGGAGCTCTGCCACCCGCTCCAGCAGCACGTCGCGGCCGCCCTCCAGCAGCCTGCACTGCAGCAGCTCTCGGGCCACCATGAGTGCGGCCCTCGAGTTCGCCTGCTCCCAGCAGGTGTACGGTGTTGTGGTCGCGGCGTGATTGGAGGCCCTTGCTGCCGACCGCGCCTGCCGTGGTGTGAGAGCTGTCGAAGCCTGTCCGCGTCGCCTGCGGCCCGTAGCGCCCTGTGGACTGCGAGCTGCCTGGGGCACCGGGTCGCCCGAGGCGAGCGGCTCTGCGCGGGCGGGCCACGCCGCCCATGGATCTGGGTTGCCCGCCTGGTCGCCGGACATGGTGATGATGACATGACAGGGCACGAAGTGGTAGAAGGTGGATTCCGGCGCACCCCTACCTGGCGCGCCCAATGTCGGGTTTCGGGTTCCGGCAGACCCTTGAGGTTCGAACACTGGGGTGCGCGCGGAGATTTCGCCTCCTACCTACCTGCACCCCTCCGCCTCGCTAAGATCTAAGCTATGGAAAGAACAAAACAAGAGACACGGGGTTTATACTGGTTCGGGCCACCGTTGTGGTGTAATACCCTACTCCAGTGTGTGGTGTGTGGATTGCCTCTTGGGCTGATGATGATGAGCGATACAAGGAAGAACAGCCTCGCGAGGGTCTGTTCTTGGCTGGGCGATGAACTGCTGGGAGGAGTTCAGTCACCCTTCTCTCTCTCTCTCTTCTCAATTCGATCTCTAACCTCTCACCCTCACCTCTCCGCAATGCCCCCCGGTCTTGCGGGTGGCTGGTCCTATTTATAGAGGCCCTGGTCCTCTTCCCAAATATCGAGCGGGAAGGGAGCCAACAATGGCGGGCTAATTTGAAGGGGGACAGCTAGTACCAGCTATCCTGACAAAAGTAGTCTTCGCCTGCACAAAGCTCTGGTGGTGACGGCGTTTTGGGCTCCACAATGACGTCCGTCTTGCAGTCCTCCTGGTCTTGGTCTTGTTGCACCGAAATGGCAACCTTTGCCTGATGCCTCGGTACTCCACGGCTGCGCTTGCCCCCCTTGCACCAAAGGGGAAAGGAGGACACTGCGCGGGCTGGCACCCGCCTGGCACCCTTGGTCATCATGGCTTGCGTCACGGGCACCTCGTGAGGTACCCCGCCTTGATCTCTCCGCCTCCTCGCGAGCCAGCCTGATGAGGCCGTGCCTGAGGAAGCTCCGTGTCGTCCGCCCCGCGAGGCTTGGCCCCTCATGAGGGTCTTGGGTCTGTGTTGATGAAGATGGGCCATGCTGGGCCCCCCTTTGAGCCACGCCGCAGGCCGCAGGCAGGCAAGTCTGGGGACCCCCATTCCTAGGACGCCGACAACATACTTTATAGAACCTATGACTGAGGCATAGGGAATGACTTTTTCATTCTCTTTCTATTTTCTGCAGTGGTCAGGTTTTGAGTCTTTACTCAACTTCACACCTTGCTACACAGTCAACAACTCCTTCTTTGACTGTTCCATTTTGAACTACTTCAAAAACTTGTCAAGATATGTACTCATTGAAAAATTTATCAATTGTCTTGATCTATCTCTATAGATCTTGATGCCCAATTTGTAAGCAGCTTTACCGAGGTCTTTCATTGAAAAATTATTATTCAAGTATCCTTTTATGCTATCCAGAAATTTAGTATCATTTCCGATCAACAATATGTCATCCATATATAATATCAGAGATGCTACAGAGCTTCCACTCAGTTTCAGGCTTCTCCAAAAGTCTGTATAAAACCATATGCTTTGATCACACTATCAAAGCGTATATTCCAACTCCGAGATTCTTGCACCAGTCCATAAATAGATCGCTGGAGCTTACACACTTTGTTAGCACCTTTTGGATCGACAAAACCTTCCGGTTGCATCATATACAACTCTTCTTTAAGATATCCATTAAGGAAAGCAGTTTTGACATCCATTTGCCAAATTTCATAATCATAAAATGCGGCAATTGCTAACATGATTCGAACGGACTTAAGCATCACTACGGGTGAGAAGGTCTCATCGCAGTCAACTCCTTGAACTTGTCGAAAACCTTCTGCAACAAGTCGAGCTTTGTAAACAGTAACATTACCGTCAGCGTCAGTCTTCTTTTTGAAGATCCATTTACTCTCTATGGCTTGCCGATCATTGGGAAAGTCAACCAAAGTCCACACTTTGTTCTCATACATAGATCTCATCTCAGATTTCATGGCCTCAAGCCATTTTGCGGAATTTGGGCTCATCATCGCTTCCTCATAGTTCGTAGGTTCGTCATGGTCAGGTAACATGACTTCCAGAATAGGATTATCATACCACTCTGGTGCGGATCTTACTCTGGTTGACCTACGAGGTTCGGTAGTAACTTGATCAGAAGTTTCATGATCATCATCATTAGCTTCACTAATTGGTGTAGGAATTGCTGAAACTGATTTCTGTGATGAACTACTTTCCAATCAGGGAGAAGGTACAGTTACCTCATCAAGTTGTACTTTCCTCCCACTCACTTCTTTCGAGAGAAACTCCTCTAGAAAGGATCCATTCTTAGCAACAAATATCTTGCCTTCGGATCTATGATAGAAGGTGTACCCAATAGTCTCCTTGGGGTATCCTATGAAGACACATTTCTCCGATTCGGGTTCAAGCTTATCAGGTTGAAGCTTTTTCACATAAGCATCGCAACCCCGAACTTTAAGAAACGACAACTTGGGTTTCTTGCCAAACCACAGTTCATATGGTGTCGTCTCAACGGATTTCGATGGTGCCCTATTTAACGTGAGTGGAGCCATCTCTAAAGCATAACCCCAAAATGATAGCGGTAAATCAGTAAGAGACATCATAGATCGCACCATATCTAATAAAGTGCAGTTATGATGTTCGGACACACCATTACGCTGTGGTGTTCCAGGTGGCGTGAGTTGCGAAACTATTCGGCATTGTTGCAAATGAAGACCAAACTCATAACTCAAATATTCACCTCCACGATCAGATTGTAAAAACTTAATTTTCTTGTTACGATGATTTTCCACTTCACTATGAAATTCTTTGAACTTTTCAAATGTTTCATACTTATGTTTCATCAAGTAGATATACCCATATCTGCTCAAATCATCTGTGAAGGTCAGAAAGTAATGATACCCGCCACGAGCATCAACAGTCATCGGACCGCATACATCAGTATGTATTGTTTCCAATAAGTCTGTTGCTCAGTCCATTGTTCCAGAGAACGGAGTATTAGTCATCTTGCCCATGAGGCATGGTTCGCAAGCATCAAGTGATTCATAATCAAGTGATTCCAAAAGCCCATCAGCATGAAGTTTCTTCATGAGGTTTACACCAATATTACCTAAACGGCAGTGCCACAAATAAGTTGCACTATCATTATTAAACTTATATCTTTTGGCTTCAATACTATGAATATGTGTATCTCTACTATCGAGATTTAATAAAAACAGACCACTCATCAAGGGTGCATGACCATAAAAGATATTACTCATATAAATAGAACAACCATTATTCTCTGATTTAAATGAATAACCATCTCACATCAAACAAGATCCAGATATAATATTCATGCTTAACGCTGGCACCAAATAAAAATTATTCAGGTCTAACACAAATCCTGAAGGTAGATGTAGAGGTAGTGTGCTGACCGCAATCACACCGACTTTGGAACCATTTCCCATGTGCATCATCACCTCGTCCTTAGCCAATCTTTGCTTAATTCGTAGCCCCTGTTTCGAGTTGCTAATATTAGCAATAGAACCAGTATCAAATACTCTGGCGCTACTGCGAGCATTAGTAAGGTACACATCAATAACATGTATATCAAATATACCTTTCACTTTGCCATCCTTCTTATTCGCCAAATACTTGGGGCAGTTCCGCTTCCAGTGACTAGTCCCTTTGCAGTAGAAGCACTCAGTTTCAGGCTTAGGTCCAGACATGGGCTTCTTCACTTGAGAAACAACTTGCTTGTTGTTCTTCTTGAAGTTCCCCTTCTTCCCTTTGCCCTTTTTCGTGAAACTAGTGGTCTTGTTGACCATCAACACTTGATGCTCCTTCTTGATTTCTACCTACGCAACTTTTAGCATCGTGAAGAGCTCGGTAATTGTCTTATCCATCCCTTGCATATTATAGTTCATCACGAAGCTTTTGTAGCTTGGTGGCAGTGATTGAAGAACTCTATCAATGACACTATCATTAGGAAGATTAAATCCCAGTTGAATCAAGTGGTTGTGGTACCCAGACATTCTGAGTATATGTTCACTGACAGAACTATTCTCCTCCATCTTGCAGCTGTAGAACTTATTGGAGACTCCATATCTCTCAATCCGGGCTTTTGCTTGAAATATTAACTTCAACTCCTGGAACATCTCATATGCTCCATGACGTTCAAAACGTCGTTGAAGTCCCGATTCTAAGTCGTAAAGCATGGCACACTAAACTATCGAGTAGTCATCAGCTTTGCTCTGTCAGACATTCATAACATGTGGTGTTGCTCCTGCAGCGGGCTTTGCACCTAGCGGTGCTTCCAGGACGTAATTCTTTTGTGCAACAATGAGGATAATCCTCAAGTTACGGACCCAGTCCGTGTAGTTTCTACCATCATCTTTCAACTTAGCTTTCTCTAGGAACGCATTAAAATTCAAAGGAACAGTAGCACGGGCCATTTATCTACAACAACATAGACATGCAAAATACTATCAGGTACTAAGTTCATGATAAATTGAAGTTCAATTAATCATATTACTTAAGAACTCCCACTTAGATAGACATCCCTCTAGTCATCTAAATGATCATGTGATCCATATCAACTAAACCATGTCCGATCATCACGTGAGATGGAGAAGTTTTCAATGGTGAACATTACTATGTTGATCATATCTACTACATGATTCACGCTCGACCTTTTGGTCTCAGTGTTCTGAGGCCATATATCTGCATATGCTAGGCTCGTCAAGTTTAACCCGAGTATTCCGCGTGTGCAAAACTGGCTTACACCCGTTGTATGTGAACGTAGAGCATATCACACCTGATCATCACGTGGTGTCTCGGCACCACGAACTGTAGCAACGGTGCATACTTAGGGATAACACTTATACCTTGAAATTTAGTGAGAGATCATCTTATAGTGCTACCACTGTACTAAGCAAAATAAGATGCATAAAGGATAAACATCACATGCAATCAATATAAGTGATATGATATGGCCATCATCATCTTGTGTCTTTGATCTCCATCTCCAAAGCACCGTCACGATCACCATCGTCACCGTCTTGACACCTTGATCTCCATCGTAGCATCGATATCGTCTCGCCAACTATTGTTTCCATGACTATTGCTACCGCTTAGTGATAAAGTAAAGCAATTACATGGCGATTCCATTCCATACAATAAAGCGACAACCATATGGCTCCTGCCAGTTGCCTATAACTTTGTTACAAAACATGATCATCTCATACAACAATTTATATAATCACGTCTTGACCATATCACATCACAACATGCTCTGCAAAAACAAGTTAGACGACCTCTACTTTGTTGTTGCAAGTTTTAGGTGGCTGCTACGGGCTTAGCAAGTGTGTTGTTTTAACAAAGTGTGTTGTTTTAACCACAATGATTTTTCGTCAAGTGTGTTGTTTTAACCTGCAACTAAAGTTCTTACCTACGCATCAAAAACCACAATGATTTTTCGTCAAGTGTGTTGTTTTAACCTTCAACAAGGACCGGGCATGGGCACACTCGATTCAACTAAAGTTGGACAAACACACACCCACTAGCCACCTATGTGTGAAGCACATCAGTGGAACCAGTCTCATGAACGCGGTCATGTACTGTCGATCTGGACCGCTTCATTCAACAATACCGCCGAATCAAAGTATGACATGCTGGTAAGCAGTGTGACTATTATCACCCACAACTCTTTGTGTTCTACTCGTGCATATAACATCTACGCATAGACCTGGCTCTGATGCCACTATTGTGGAATGTAGTATTTCAAAAAAATTCCTACGATCATGCAAGATCTATCTAGGATATGCATAGCAACGAGAGGGGAGACTTTGTCTATGTACCCTCATAGACCGAAAGCAGAAGCGTTTAGTAACGCGGTTGATGTAGTCGAACGTCTTCGCGATCCAACCGATCAAGTACCGAACGCACGGCACCTTCGCGATCTGCACACGTTCAGCTCGGTGACGTCCCTCATACTCTTGATCCAGTTGAGGCCGAGGGTGAGTTTCGTCAGCATGACGGCATGTTGATGGTGATGATGAAGTTACCGATGCAGGGCTTCGCTAAGCACTACGACAATATGACCGACTTGGAAAACTGTGGAGGGGGGCACCACACACAACTAAAGATCAACTTGTGTGTCTATGGGGTGCACCCCTCCCCCGTATATAAAGGAGGGGAGGAGGAGGCCGGCCGGCCACATGGGGCATGCCAAGGGGGAGGAATCCTACTCCTAGTAGGAGTAGGTTTCCTCCTTTCCTAGTCCAAGAAGGATAAGAAGGGAAAGAGGAGAGAAGAGAAGGAAGGAGGGGGGCGTCCCCTGATGACCCACAAGTGTAGGGGATCTATCGTAGCCTTTTTGATAAGTAAGAGTGTCGAACCCAATGAGGAGTAGAAGGAAATGATAAGCGGTTTTCAGCAAGGTATTCTCTGCAAGCACTGATATTATCGATAACAGATAGTTTTATGATAAGGTAATTTATAACAAGTAACAAGTAATGCAAGTAAATAAGGTCGGCAAGATGACCCAATCATTTTTGTAGCAAAGGACAAGCCTGGACAAACTCTTATATAATGGAAGGAGCTCCCAAGGACACATGGGAATTATCGTCAAGCTAGTTTTCATCACGCTCATATGATTCGCGTTCGGTACTTTGATAATTTGATAGGTGGGTGGACCGGTGCTTGGGTACTGTCCTTCCTCGGACAAGCATCCCACTTATGATTAACCCCTATTGCAAGCATCCGCAACTAAAATAGAAGTATTAAGGTAAACCTAACCATAGCATGAAACATATGGATCCAAATCAGACCCTTACGAAGCAACGCATAAACTAGGGTTTAAGCCTCTGTCACTCTAGCAACCCATCATCTACTTATTACTTCCCAATGCCTCCCTATAGGTCCAAACAATGGTGAAGTGTCATGTAGTCGACGTTCACATGACAGCACTAGAGGAAAGACAACATACATCTCATCAAAATATCGAACGAATACCAAATTCACAAGACTACTTATAGCAAGACTTCTCCCATGTCCTCAGGAAAAAACGTAACTACTCACAAATCATATTCATGTTCATAATCAGAGGGGTATTAATATTCATAATGGATCTGAACATATGATCTTCCACCATGTAAACCAACTAGCATCAACTACAAGGAGTAATCAACACTACTAGCAACCCACAGGTACCAATCTGAGGTTTTGTTACAAAGATTGGATACAAGAGATGAACTAGGGTTTGAGATGAGATGGTGCTGGTGATGATGTTGATGGAGATTGACCCCCTCCCGATGAGAGGATCGTTGGTGATGACAATGGTGATGATTTCCCCCTCCCGGAGGGAAGTTTCCCCGCCAGAACAGCTTCCCCGGAGCCCTAGATTGGTTCCGCCAAGGTTCCACCTCGTGGCAGCGGAGTTTCGTCTCGTGAGGTAGCTTATGATTTTTTTCCTCGATGAAAGATTCCATGTAGCCAAAGATGGGAAACAAAGGGCCACCAGGGGGCCCACGAGGCAGCGGCGCGCCCCCCACCCTCGTGGATGGTGGGTGGCCCCCCTCTGGTACTTCTTTTGCCCAATATTTTTTATATATTCTGAAACATGCTCCCGTGAGGTTTCAGGACTTTTGGAGATGTGCAGAATACGTCTGTAATATTTTCTCCTTTTCCAGCCCAGAATTCCAGCTGCCAGCATTCCCCCTCTTCATGTAAACCTTGTAAAATAAGGGAGAATAGGCATAAGTATTGTGACATAATGTGTAATAACATCCCATAATGCAATAAATATTGATATGAAAGCATGATGCAAAATGGACGTATCAACTCCACCAAGCTTAGACCTCGCTTGTCCTCAAGCGAAAGCCAATATTGAAAAATATGTCCATATATTTAGAGATAGAGGTGTCGATAAAAATAAAATACGGACATGAGGGCATCATGATCATTATTATAACAGTAACACACACACACACATATATATATATATATCGTCATATGATCTCTTATGCTAAAGTAACAATTCATCCACAGTTTCAAGTATGAAGCATAAACTTCATTGAAAACTAACAAACTATAATATCCGTCATTGAGGCAATTGCAATTTATCATAGCATAGGAAAGAGTCAATAAGAGCTTTTCAGCAAGTCCACATACTCAACCATTTTTTAGTCTTTCACAATTGCTAACACCCACGCAATATTTATGGTTATGAAGTTTTAGTCGGACACAGAGAAAGATAGGGGCTTATAGTTTTTCCTCCCAACCTTTTAACTCAAGGGTAATGTCAACAATAATAGTTCATGAAAACTCACATCCAGTTAGCTATATATATCTGGATCTTTCCAACACATTGTGCTTGCCAAAGGATAAAGTGTAAAAAGGAAAGGTGAAGATCACCGTGACTCTTTGCATGAATTATAAGACAAGAATAAAAGATAGGCCCTTCGCAGAGGGAAGCAGAGGTTGTCATGTGCTTTTATGATTGGATGCATAAAATCTTAATGCAAAAGAACGTCACTTTATATTGCCACTTGTGATATGGACCTTTATTATGCAGTATGTCGCTTTTATTTCTTCCACATCACAAGATCGTATAAGCTTATTTTCTCCACACTAATAAATCATACATATTTAGAGAGCAATTTTTATTGCTTGCAACGATGACAACTTACTTGAAGGATCTTACTCAATCCATAGGTAGATATGGTGGACTCTCATAGCAAAACTGGGTTTAAGGATATTTGGAAGCACAAGTAGTATCTCTACTTGGTGCAAAGAAATTGGCTAGCATGAGAGGGAAAGGCAAGCTCAACATCTTGGATGATCCATGACAATATAATTTATCTCAGATGTAAGAAATCATAACCCATTACGTTGTCTTCCTTGTCCAACAGCAACTCTTTATCATGTCATATTTTAATGAGTGCTCACAATCATAAAAGATGACCAAGATAGTATATTTATATGTGAAAACCTCTCTTTCTTTATTACTTCCTATTAATTGCAATGATGATCAAAACTATGCTTGTCAACTCTCAACAATTTTTATTCATCATAATGTTTATATGTGAAGTCATTACTCTCCATAAGATCCACATGATCCCTTTATTTCTTTTTATTCTTTTTCTTTTATTTTATACCCTCAAGATCATAGTAAGATAATCAAGCCCTTGAATCAGCACTAATCTTTATTATATATAGCTCACAAACTCGATTACATAGAAGGATCATAAAGCAAAACTCAAAACTAGATCATACTAAAACTTTATTGCACTAGATCAAGATATTACCAAAAGGATCGAACTAAGAAAAATGGTAAAGATAAAAGTGATGGCGATACGATACCGGGGCACTTCCCCAACCTTGGCAGTTGCCAAGGGGAGTGCCCATACCCATGTGTTTATGTCTCCTTCGGTGGTGGTGATGTGATATTCTTGGCGATGATGCCCTTTAGGATACGACTCTCTTCCTTGAGCTTATTGACTTGCTGCTTGAGGTCCATTATTTCCTTACGGAGCTTGCCCGTGATGGCTAAGGCTCCTTTCACCCAAGGATGTTGCATAGCTGCGAGAGAACAATGTAGCGACCCGACCTCAAACGGTCAAGTCTCTGTGCTTCAGTGTCATCCCTGGATCGGTAATGCTGACACACACAGTACTCGAAGGATTTATAATAGAGTAGCAATCACACACTTATTACATTGAATGTCTCAAAAGAGAACTTATTACAATAATATGGCTTAAGGCCATCTAATACGATAACAGCGGAAGGCTTGGAAGACAAAGTGAGTCTATCAACTCCAACGACATAGCTGAGCTGCACAGCAATGACCTAACGAACCTTACTCCTCGTCTGAAAAGTCTGCAACATAATACATTGCAACCGAAAACGGGTCAGCACATGGAATATGCTGGCAAAGTAACACAGTAGAGCAAGAACAGAATAATGCTATCACTACATGCATATTTGGCTGGTGGAAAGCTCTATGGTTATGGTTTTTGCGAAAAGCCAATTTTTCCCTACAACAAAGGAATATATTTTAATTTAACTATCATGGTGGTTGAAACATTGAGAAGGTAACCCCAACTCAATCCCAATTAAAGTAGTTAACAACCCAACAATATTAATTAAGAGTGATGAGATACATGTGATAACCCAACTACTAGATACTCAAGATTGTCCATAACCGGGGACACGGCTAACCATGATTAGATTGTACACTCTGCAAAGGTTTGCGCAGTTTTCCCCACAAGACTCGATCGCCTCCGTTGGATTTCTCGCACTACACGGTGTTTGAGAAACGGATGACCGAGACACAGTCTTTCACAAACATTAACTCTCTACTCCGGGTAGACCATACCAAACCTACAAAACCCACTACCTACTGATCCACCTCTTCAAGAGCTTCACGTAACTTACTCAACTATGCTAGAGCCCATAATAGCGTGTGGTTGCACACGGAAGTTTCTAGCATGAATCATCTCAGTTCCCTTTGAGCCTGGGTGGCGGTCCACAGGAAGATCACACGCGTACCCCGGGATTTCCAAAAAAATACAGACAACACTGGGTTCCCCAGGTGCCTCAATCCACCCAGATGTTAATTTAAGTTGCCACCTTAAGTTGAACCATTAAATAACTATCTCACATCTGTCATGGATTTCACTCAAACCCAAACCACGTCTACAAGCATAGCATAGCAATATAAGCAACACGTAGAAGTAACTCCCAAGGGTTTGATAGTAACCGGGCAATAGGTTCTACCTCAATATCTACTTCCCAACCCACAAGTTAATGACATCCTAATCATGCAATGTTTGGGGTGTGAAACTAATGCATAAAAACTGGGTATGAAAAGAGTATGATCGATGTGTTACTTGCCTTGCTGACGATCCGCAACACGCTTCACACTCCGGGAATTCTATCGCAAACAAACAATAGCATACATAAGCAACAAGCAAAGATGCACAAGAAAACTCAAGAAGAGAGGTTGACCGGAAAGTTCAACTTAAGAACTCTGGTTTGCAAAAAGAATCAAATCAAACGGAGCAACGAAACTCAAATGGCGAAAGAAACAAGATCCGTTTACTAATCTGAACTAACGTCAAATTTTATAGTATCAAAATCTTGTTTAAGTTGATTAAGCAGAAAGAGGGTCTCGACACGAAGATCTAGGCGCTTGAATCGCTTGATTCCGACTAACGAGCGAAAAGAAAAACAGAAATGAAAATCGGATTAGAGATCGCGTTCGAAAATAATCGCGGATTAATCCGATAAAAAGAAAACGGACGAACAGACTAACGAACGAGCGTTCCTTATCTGTAACTAACGGGCGAAAACCGTTCGTTAAAACGAATGTACGGACGAACGTCCGCAAACTAGAAGAACCGGGAAAAATTGGCGAACCGATCTAAAAAAACGAACTAGGTTTCTAAAAAAACCGAACAGTTTTTATAAAAAAAAAGGCGGCTCGGATCGGCGCGGTACCTTGGCGAGGTGGCTCCGACGAGGCGGGACGGGGCGGCGGGGCGGCGGCTTGCGGGGCGGCGGGGCTCGGCGGCGATGCGGGGCGGCAAGCGGCGGCGGCGGTGGTTGGCGGTGGTGGGGGCTCGGGCGACGGAGTATATAAAGGGGCGGGGCGGGGTGGCTTGGGGGAGGGGCCAAGGTGGCAGCGGTGGAGTCCGGCTCAGACTCCTCATCCGAGTCGGTGGCGGTGGCGCGGCCGGTTGGGCCGGCGGCCCGGCTGGGTTTCGGCCCAGTCGGCTGGAACTTTTTTTTAAACAATTCCACCGAACTCCGAAAAATCCTAGAAAATAGAATAAAATTCTAAAAATACCAAAACAAATTTTCTCCATCTAAATAAAATATTTAGAACAGGATGAACATTTTCTTGGCCCTAAAATGCAATTTTGAAAAACGTGCAATTTTTCTAATGCAAATAAAATCCAAATAAAATCAAATAAATGATTTTAATATTTTTCCTCCAATATTTCAATTATTTTGGAGAAGTCATATTATCTCCTCTCATATATTTTAATATGAAATATTTTCGGAGGGAAAAATAATTAAAACCAAAATCCTCGTTTCATTATTTGATAAAAAATCAAATATGAGAACTGGGAAATCCCCAACTCTCTCCGAGGGTCCTTGAGTTGCTTAGGATTTCGAGGATTGCGGAACGAGAAATGCAATAAAATATGATATGCAAGAATGACCTATGTATAACATTCCAAATTGAAAATTTGGGATGTTACAAACCTACCCCCCTTAAGATGAATCTCGCCCTCGAGATTCGGATTGGCTAGAAAATAGGTGTGGGTGGTCTTTGCGGAGATCATCCTCTCGTTCCCAGGTGGCTTCATCCTTGGTATGGTGGCTCCACTGAACTTTGCAAAACTTGATAACTTTGCTGTGGGTGACTCGGCTGGCAAACTCAAGAATCTTGACTGGTTTTTCCTCATAAGGCAAATCACTGTCCAACTGAATCGCCTCCAAGGATACTGTATCTCTTAACGGTATTTCGGCCATCTCAGCATGACACTTCTTCAACTGTGAAACATGGAACACATCGTGAACTCCTGACAATCCCTCAGGTAATTCCAACTTGTAGGCAACTTCTCCCATCCGTTCCAAAACACAATACGGTCCTACAAATCTCGGGGCTAACTTTCCCTTAACTCCAAAACGTTTCACTCCTCGCAAGGGTGATACTCGCAGATATGCTCTATCTCCAATTTCATAGGTTACCTCCTTGCGTTTCGAGTCTGCGTAACTCTTCTGCCTGGACTGAGCAATCTTCAGTCTATCACGAATCAGTCTAACCTTCTCCTCAGACTCCTTGATCAAGTCTGGTCCAAACAACTGTCGGTCTCCTACTTCATCCCACATCAATGGCGTTCTGCACCTGCGTCCATACAGGGCTTCAAACGGTGCCATCTTCAAACTGGCTTGGTAGCTATTGTTGTATGAGAACTCTGCGTAAGTCAAATTGTCATCCTAGCTAGATCCATAATCTAGCGCACAGGCTCTCAACATGTCCTCCAAAATCTGATTGACTCTCTTAGTCTGTCCATCTGTCTGCCAGTGAAACACTATACTGAACTCCAATCTCGTTCCCAAAGTCTAGTGTAACTGTTGCCAAAACTTTGAAGCAAACTGTGTTCCTCTATCTGATACGATGGTCCTTGGAACTCCATGCAGACATATGATCCTGGACATATATATCTAGGCCAACTTCGCACTTGTATAAGTGGTTTTCACTGGGATAAAGTGAGCCACTTTGGTCAAGTGATCAACTACTACCCATATCGAATCATATCCTGATTTGGTCCTGGGCAATCCGGTGATAAAGTCCATGCCAAGTTTATCCCACTTCCATTCGGGTATCGGCATAGGCTGTAACAGTCCTGCTGGCTTTTGATGTTCTGCCTTTACTCTCTGACATACATCACATACGGCTACATACTCGGCAATATCCTTCTTCATACCAGTCCACCAGAAACGTTCCTTCAAATCCAAATACATCTTGGTGTTTCCGGGGTGTATCGAGTATGGTGAGTCATGAGCCTCCTGAAGTATTAACTTCCTGATCTCTGGGTTATTGGGCACATAAATTTGGTCCTCAAACCATAAGGTATCGTGTTCATCCTCACGAAAACCTTTGGCCTTTCCTTTGCTCATCTTCTCCTTTATCTCGGCAATCTCTTTGTCATCCTTTTGAGTCTCCCGAATCTTACCCAACAATGTCGACTGAACCTCCATTGTCGCAACAAAACATCTAGGAACAATCTCTAATCGAAGTTCCATGATATCCTCTGCTAACTCCTTCGGCAATCCCTTACTTTCAAGGATATTGGCATAACTCTTCCGGCTCAAAGCGTCTGCTACGACATTGGCCTTTCCTGGATGATAGTGTAGCTTCATGTCGTAATCCTTTATAAGCTCCAACCATCTCCTCTACCTAAGGTTCAGCTCCTTCTGTGTGAAGATGTACTTCAAACTCTTATGATCCGTGTACACATCACAACGGTTTCCAATAAGGTAATGCCTCCTAAGTCTTCAATGCATGCACTACGGCTGCTAACTCCAAATCATGTGTGGCATAGTTCAACTCATGAGGTTTTAGTTGTCGTGAGGCATACGAAACAACTCTTCCATCCTGCATAAGCACACATCCAAGTCCTAAGCGAGATGCGTCGCAATACACTTGGAAATCCTTATGTATATCTAGTAGTGTTAGCACTGGGGCTGTAGTCAAACGTTTCTTCAACTCCTGGAAACTTGCCTCGCAATCTTCTATCCATTTAAACTTAGTATCCTTCTTCAATAGTTCAGTCATTGGCTTCGCAATCTTGGAAAAATTCTCAATGAATCTCCGGTAGTATCCTACGAGTCCAAGGAAACTGCAGATCTCGCTAACTGAAGTGGGTGCCAACCATTCAGTGACTGACTGAACCTTGCTGGGGTCTAGTGCTATACCTTCTCCTGATATAACATGTCCAAGAAATCCGACTTCCTTCAAACAAAACTCGCATTTGCTGAACTTGGCATACAAACTGGTGTTCCTTGAGTTTTTCGAGAACCTCTTCATTCTCCGAGTATACCATAATATCATCAATAAACACCACAACAAACTTGTCCAAATACTCCATGAACACTTTGTTCATCATGCTCATGAAATATGCAGGGGCGTTAGTCAGTCCAAACGACATGACCGTATACTCGTATAATCCATAACGAGTGGTGAATGCTGTCTTTGGTATATCCTTCTCTCGAATTTTCAACTGATGGTATCCCGATCGTAGATCAATCTTCGAAAACACTTTAGCTCCTTGCAACTGATTGAACAGGTCATTGATCATCGGTAGTGGGTACTTGTTCTTAATCGTTACTTCATTCAAAGCTTGATAATCAACAACCATCCTTAGGGATTTATCCTTCTTCTCAACCAAAAGCACTGGGGCTCCCCAAGGTGATGAACTTCTTCGAATGTAACCTTTCTCCAATAACTCCTTGATCTGCTTGTTAATTTCCTCCAGATCATTTGCGGGCATCCGATAGGGTCTCTTGGATATTGGCCCTGTACCTGGCAATAGCTCTATCAGAAACTTGATGTCTCGATCCGGTGGCATGTCTGGTAACTCCTCTAGAAAAACATCCGGGTAATCCTTCACTACAGGCACTTCCTCCTGAACAACTCCCGTCAGGGCATTCACATGCATGCCTAGATACATACTTAATCCTTTTTCCTTCCGGGGTGGTGAGATAAATCGACTTACTACCACAGTCAGTACTTCCTCCATACTTTGACATCCAGTCCATACCTAATATCACATCTAATTCTTGTGACTCCAAGATAATTAGGTCGGACAGAAAAACATGTGTACCAATGGTAGGGGTATCTGGTCGCACCATCGGCTAGCCATGTACTCTGCTCCAGGTGAACTTACTAAGAGAGGGGTCCTAAGGGTTTGGGTTGGTAGTTTAAACTTATCCACGAATCACCTTGATATGTATGAATGCGATGCACCAGTATCAAAAAGAACAAGAGCGGTAAATGACTTAACCAAAAACTTACCTATTGCCGCGTCCGGCTGTTCTTCAACCTCCTCCACGTTAACGTGGTTGACTTGTCCTTTATTGAATGGATTAGGCTTCTTCCTAGCGCTCCCATTTCTGTTTCCATTCCTTCCTTTAGGGCAATCATTGGCATAGTGCCCTGTCTTCCCGCACTTAAAGCAAGTAACTTGACTTAGGTCTCTTTTGGCGGGTGTGGCTGGGTTGGAGCGGTTCTGATTGTTGTTAGATCCGTTCCCATTTCCATTCTTAGTACCATTGTGGTTATGCAATCCTCCTCCGGTGTGGTTATGACCTCCATGGTTATGAACAAGTCCTCCTGAGTTCGGGGTTAGGCGAGGCTTTTGCTGAGCTCCTAAGTTATACTTCCCTTGTCTGTACTTCCTCTTACGGCTCTCAATCTGCTGCTGCTTCCCTTCAATCATACGAGCCTTATCTACCAACTCCTGGTAGTTTTTGAAGGTTGCTACCATCAACTACATGCTCATCTCATCATTTAGCCCTTCCATAAACTTCTCCTGCTTCGCGGCATCCGTGGCTACATCGTCAGGGGCATAGCGAGATAACTTGCTAAACTCATCCATGTACTGAGCCACAGTACGGTTCCCCTGGCGTAGGTTGCGGAACTCCCGCTTCTTCATCTGCATAGCTCCAGTTGAGACATGGGCTGTGCAGAAAGCTTGCTGAAACTGGTCCCAAGTGACATTGGCTATGGGGAAAGTGGCCGTGTAATTCTCCCACCATGAGGCTATTGGTCCATCCAATTGATGTGCGGCAAAGCGCACCTTCTCAGCATCTGTGCATCCTGCGGTGGTCAACTCCCTTCCAATACGGCGTAGCCAATCATCAGCAACTATAGGCTCGGTGCTACTGGAAAACACCGGTGGCTATAACCTTAGAAAATGGGCTAGGTTGTCAACTGGCGGCGGGTTGTTGTTGTTGTCGCCCTAGTTCTGAACTAGCAATTGCATCTAGGCATTCTGCTGCTGGATCAACTGGGTGAGCTCCGGTAGGAAAGCAAAACCGGTGTCACGTCTCGGAGGCATCTGATGGGTTTAGATGGAAGAGATCAGAATAGAAAAGGGATCTAATGAGAAAGCACTACCCATATGCACATGAGACAAACACAATCATTTCACTCAATCAATCAAGCAAGGGCATACAAGCGGTTTAGAACTATCGCAAAAGTGCTCTACTACTACTAAATACATGGGGGAATACTACTAATATATGGTGGTCATCTAGAAATTTTGATTGGTGGAGGACTCCATGATATCTGCTCCAGCTTCGTCTTCAAAGTCATCATCACTAGGGTCGGAGTCGGTGTCGTCGATGATGATGTAGTCCTCCGAACGAATCTCCTTGGGTTATTCGTCTTCTTCTACTAGAGTGGGGTCTCCCAAGAATATTCCGATCTTCTTAACTAGGTCGTCATTCTTCTCCAGTAGTGTCGCAATTTCCTCCTCATATCCATCGCGTGTAAACTTGAGTTCTTCCTCCAGCTCGATGATCCTAGTCTTCGCCTTCTTCAAGTCCATCATGTCCGCGCACATCTGGTTCTCCTGACGTCGAATGTGCTAGTTTAACTCCTGGATGAAAGCTACAATGGATCTATCCTTCTTGGTGCTGATTACTTCACATTGCTCATCTCGGAGCCCACATATCTGGTAGATAGTGTCCTTGAGTTCCCCGTTGTAGACTTCTCCAATGCGTCCCATGGTAATGTGGGCTGCCATGCTCTTGCCTAGACTCCAGGTGGGTGCTTCGAAAGAAAATTCTATGGGTTTAGAAGTTGGCGAGAACGTCCTTCCTGGAACTTGTACTTGAATCATCCAGCGCTCCTCTTCTGGTAAGGTGGTGTTGTATGTCCCGGTGAAGCTTGGTATTCCAATGTTCAAGTACCTAGTGACTTCCTTCAAGTGGCGTCCAAAAGGTGTGTCTTCATCCGGTTGTGCAAACTTGTTCTTCATCTCCGTCATCCTAAAGAGTAGAAAATGGAGAGGAGTCAGAAATGAGTAGAGAAGAGTGACCTAGGGTTTATCTTAGTGGTCGTGTCCTACACTCAGCGTGTGCTCTGATACCATCTTTATAGTGACCCGACCTCAAACGGTCAAGTCTCTGTGCTTCAGTGTCATCCCTGGATCGGTAATGCTGACACACACAGTACTCGAAGGATTTATAACAGAGTAGCAATCACACACTTATTACATCGAATGTCTCAAAAGAGAACTTATTACAATAATATGTCTTAAGGCCATCTAATACGATAAAAGCGGAAGGCTTGGAAGACAAAGTGAGTCCATCAACTCCAACGGCATAGCTGAGCTGCACGGCAACGACCTAACGAACCTTACTCCTCGTCTGAAAAGTCTGCAACATAATACGTTGCAGCCCGAAAACGGGTCAGCACATGGAATATGCTGGCAAAGTAACACAGTAGAGCAAGAACAGAATAATGCTATCACTACATGCATATTTGGCTGGTGGAAAGCACTATGGTTAGAGTTTTTGCGAAAAGCCAATTTTCCCCTACAACAAAGGAATGGATTTTAATTTAACTATCATGGTGGTTGAAACATTGAGAAGGTAACCCCAACTCAATCCCAATTAATGTAGTTAACAACCCAACACTATTAATTAAGAGTGATGAGATACATGTGATAACCCAGGTACTAGATACTCAAGATTGTCCATAACCGGACACGGCTAACCATGATTAGATTGTACACTCTGCAAAGGTTTGCGCAGTTTTCCCCACAAGACTCGATCGCCTCCGTTGGATTTCTCGCACTACACGGTGTTTGAGAAACGGATGACCGAGACATAGTCTTTCAGAAACATTAACTCTCTACTCCGGGTAGACCATACCAAACCTACAAAACCCACTACCTGCTGATCCACCTCTTCAAGAGCTTCACGTAACTTACTCAACTATGCTAGAGCCCATAATAGCTTGTGGCTGCACACGGAAGTTTCTAGCATGAATCATCTCAGTTCCCTTTGAGCCTGGGTGGCGGTCCATAGGAAGATCACACGGGTAGCCCGGGATTTCCAAAAAAATACAGACAACACTGGGTTCCCTAGGTGCCTCAATCCACCCAGATGTTAATTTAAGTTGCCACCTTAAGTTGAACCACTAAATAACTATCTCACATCTGTCATGGATTTCACTCAAACCCAAACCACGTCTACAAGCATAACATAGCAATATAAGCAACGCGTAGAAGTAACTCCCAAGGGTTTGATAGTAACAGGGCAATAGGTTATACCTTAATATCTACTTCCCAACCCAAAAGTTAATGACATCCTAATCATGCAATGTTTTGGGTGTGAAACTAATGCATAAAAACTGGGTATGAAAAGAGTATGATCAATGTGTTACTTGCCTTGCTGACCATCCCCGAATCCTAGGGACTCGTAGTAACACGCTTCACACTCCGGAAATTCTATCACAAACAAACAATAGCATACATAATCAACAAGCAAAGATGCACAAGCAAACTCAAGAAGAGAGGTTGACCAGAAAGTTCAACTTAAGAACTCCGGTTTGCAAAAAGAATCAAATCAAACGGAGCAACGAAACTCAAACGGCGAAAGAAACAAGATCCATTTACTAATCTGAACTAAGGTCAAATTTTACAGTATCAAAATCTTGTTTAAGTTGATTAAGAGGAAAGAGGGTCTCGAGACGAAGATCTAGGCGCTTGAATCGCCTGATTCTGACTAATGAGCGAAAAGAAAAACAGAAATGAAAATCGGATCAGAGATCGCGTTCAAAAATAATCACGGATTAATCCGATAAAAAGAAAACGGACGAACAGACTAACGAACGAGCGTTCGTTATCTGTAACTAACGGGCGAAAACCGTTCGTTAAAACGAACGTACGGACGAACATCCGCAAACTAGAAGAACTGGAAAAAACCGGCGAACCGATCAAAAAAACGAACTAGGTTTCTAAAAAACCGAATGGTTTTTATAAAAAAACCGGCGGCTCGGATCGGCGCGGTACCTCGGCGAGGTGGCTCCGGCGAGGCGGGACGGGTCGTTGGGGCGGCGGCTTGCGGGGCAGCGGGGCTCGGCGGCGACGTGGGGCGGCAATCGGCGGCGACGGCGGTTGGCGGTGGTGGGGGCTCGGGCGGCGGAGTATATAAAGCGGCGGGGCGGGCTGGCTTGGGGGAGGGACCAAGGCGGTGGTGGTGGAGTCCGGCTCGGACTCCTCGTCCGAGTTGGCGGCGGCGGTGCGCGCGCGAGGAAGGCGTCGGCGCAGCCGGTTGGGCCGGCGGCCCGGCTGGGTTTCGGCCCAGTCGGCTGGAACTTAAAAAAAACAATTCCGCCGAACTCCGAAAAATCCTAGAAAATAGAATAAAATTCTAGAAAAGCCAAAACAAAATTTCTCCATCTAAATAAAATATTTAGAACAGGATGAACATTTTCTTGGCCCTAAAATGCAATTTTGAAAAACGTGCAATTTTTCTAATGCAAATAAAATCAAATAAATGATTTTAATATTTTTCCTCGAGTATTTCAATTATTTTGGAGAAGTCATATTATCTCCTCTCATATATTTTAAGATGAAATATTTTCGGAGGGAAAAATAATTAAAACCAAAATCCTCGTTTCATTATTTGATAAAAAATCAAATATGAGAACCGGGAAATCCCCAACTCTCTCCGAGGGTCCTTGAGTTGCTTAGAATTTCGAGGATTGCGAAATGAGAAATGCAATAAAATATGATATGCAAGAATGTCCTATGTATGACATTCCAAATTGAAAATTTGGGATGTTACAAACAAGTAACAATCTTTTTCATATTTTCATAAGAAAGAAATCTAACATTGTAAGGGATGACCGAGTTTGGAATAGCTGAGCTCTGTAGTTCCCCCATCGTGAATCCAGCTCGGAAACGAGAAGTAACTTCTTCATCCTCCTCCATGGCATCTATCCTTTTAAAGTCAGCCTCCATCTCTTCCTCAGTTGATGGCCCAAAGTGGTCAGCATTGTTGTTTGCTCTTGGCCCCTATGTCGGATGAGACACCCGACTCTCCCCGACTGACTCTTGAGAAGACATCTTGCTCTAAATCGTCAGCAGAAACAACTCGAAACAAAGACAGAAGATATTTGCGTGATACGGTGGTCAAAACCTTCGGGAGATTATATAATGAATTTTTACCGACCAAAAGAAGTATCGTGCATCAAAACGGAGTCCGGAGAGCACACCAGGTGCCCACGAGGCAAGGGGCGCGCCTAGTGGGTAGGGCACGCCCTCCACCCTCGTGGAAGCCTCGTGTCCTTCCCGGAGTACTTCTTATTTTTCTATTTTCTTAAATATTCCAAAACGGAGAAAAATTGACATTAGAACTGTTTTGGAGTTGGTTTACTTACTGTACCACGTACCTATTCCTTTTCGGAGTCTGGAACGCTCTGGACAGTGTCCCTTATGTATTCCTCCAGGGTTAAGGTTTCAATAACATTAGTTTCAACATTTATAGGAGTACCTGAGATATAATGTTTGATTCTTTGACCGTTCACCACCCTCGGATTTGTGCCTTCGAAGTTGTTGATTTTTATGGCGCCGGAACGGTAGACCTCCTCGATAACGTAAGGACCTTCCCATTTGGAGAGGAGTTTGCCTGCAAAAAATCTTAAACGAGAGTTTTATAACAATACATAATCACCTACATTAAACTCACATTGTATCCTTTTGTCATGCCATCTTTTAACCTTTTCTTTAAACAGTTTGGCATTCTCATAGGGCTGGGTTCTCCATTCATCAAGTGAGCTAATGTCAAATAACCTCTTCTCACCGGCAAGTTTGAAATCGTAATTGAGCTCTTTAATGGCCCAATATGCCTTATGTTCTAGTTCAAGAGGTAAGTGACATGCTTTTCCAGAAACCATCTTATATGGAGACATACCCATAGGATTCTTATATGCAGTTCTATAGGCCCATAATGCATCATCAAGTTTCTTGGACCAATTCTTTCTAGATCTATTAACAGTCTTTTGCAAAATTAATTTAAGCTCTCTATTGCTCAGTTCTACTTGACCACTAGACTGTGGGTGATAAGGAGATGCAATTCTATGATTAACATCATACTTAGCAAGCATTTTACGAAAGGCACCATGAATAAAATGTGAACCACCATCAGTCATTAAGTATCTAGGGACTCCAAACCTCAGAAAAATAACTTCTTTAAGCATCTTCATAGAGGTGTTATGATCAGCACTACTAGTTGGAATAGCTTCTACCCACTTAGTAATGTAATCAATAACAACTAAAATACGTGTATACCCATTAGAGGAAGGAAATGGTCCCATATAATCGAAGCCCCAAACATCAAATGGTTCAATAACAAGTGAATAATTCATAGGCATTTCTTAACGTCTACTAATATTACCAATTCTCTGACATTCATCACAAGACAAAACAAACTTACGGGCATCCTTGAAGAGAGTAGGCCAATAAAAACCGGATTGCAATACCATATGTGCAGTTCTATCTCCAGCATGGTGTCCTCCATAAGCCTTGGAGTGACACTTGCGTAGGATCTGTTCCTGTTCATGCTCAGGTACACAACGTCTAATAACACCATATACTCCTTCTTTATAAAGATGTGGGTCATCCCAGAAGTAATGCCTTAAATCATAGAAGAACCTTTTCTTTTGCTGGTATGTGAAACTGGGTGGTATAAACTTAGCAACAATATAATTAGCATAATCAGCATACCATGGAGCAGTACGAGAAGCATTTATCACAGCTAATTGTTCATCAGAAAAGCTATCATTAATAGGTAGTGGGTCATCAAGAACATTCTCTAAATTAGACAAGTTGTCTGCAACGGGGTTCTCAGCTCCCTTTCTATCAATAATATGCAAATAAAATTCTTGTAGCAAGAGAACCCATTTAATAAGTCTAGGTTTAGCATCTTTCTTTTCCATAAGATATTTAATAGCAGCATGATCAGTGTGAACAGTTACTTTAGAATCAACAATATAAGGTCTGAACTTATCACAAGCAAACACAACTGCTAAAAATTCTTTTTCAGTAGTAGCATAATTTCTTTGAGCACTGTCTAGAGTTTTACTAGCATATTGAATAACACTTAATTTCTTATCAACCCTCTGTCCTAGAACAGCCCCTACAGCATAATCACTAGCATCACACATGATTTCAAATGGAAAATTCCAATTAGGAGGCTGAACAATAGGTGCAAAAATCAAGGCTTTCTTAAGTATTTCAAATGCTTCTACACAATCATCATCAAACACAAAAGGAACATCTTTTTGTAAGAGATTAGTCAGAGGCCGAGAAATTTTAGAGAAGTCCTTAATGAACCTCCTATAAAAACTGGCGTGACCAAGGAAACTTCTTATACCTTTAATGTCCTTAGGACACGGCATCTTTTCAATAGCATCAACTTTAGCTTTATCAACTTCGATACCTCTTTTAGAAATTTTATGCCCCAAGACAATACCTTAATTAACCATAAAGTGGCACTTCTCCCAATTAAAGACAAGATTAGTTTCTTCACATCTCTGCAAAACTCGATCAAGGTTGCTTAAGCAATCATGAAAATAAGTTCCGTAAATGGAGAAATCATCCATGAAAACCTCAATAATGCTTTCACAAAATTCAGAGAATATAGCAATCATACATCTTTGAAAAGTAGCAGGTGCATTTCATAAACCAAAAGGCATACGTCTACAAGCAAAGGTACCAAAAGGGCAGGTACAAGTTGTCTTTTCTTGATCCTCTTTTGACACAGGTATTTGAGAGAAACCAGAATAACCATCTAGAATGAAAAAATGTGTATGTTTGGATAATCTTTCTAGCATTTGATCAAGAAAAGGTAAAGGGTAACGATCCTTTTTAGTAGCTTTATTTAATTTGTGGAAATTGATTACCATTCTATAACCTGTAACGATTCTTTGTGGGATCAATTCATCTTTATCATTAGGAAGAACAATAATACCTCCCTCCTTAGGGACACAATGGACAGGGCTTACCCACTAACTATCAGCAACGGGATAAATTATACCTGCCTCCAAAAGCTTTAGTATTTCTTTTCTTACCACTTCTTTCATCTTAGGATTTAGCTGTCGTTGGTGATCAACAACCGGTTTAGCGTCTTTCTCCAATTTTATTCTATGCTGGCATAGAGTGGGACTAATGCCCTTAAGATCATCAAGAGTATATCCAATAGCAACACGGTGCTTCTTCAGAGTTTTCAGTAATTTATTTTCTTTATGCTCTGAGAGGTTAGCACTAATAATAGGATATATCTCTTTCTCATCAAGATAAGCATATTTAAGAGTATCAGGTAAAGGTTTAAGCTCAAAAACGGGATCACCCTTAGGTGGAGGAGGATCCCCTAGGATTTCAACAGGCAAGTTGTGTTTCAAAATTGGTCCCTGTTTAAAGAATACTTCATCTATTTCCCTTCTTTCATTCATAAACATATCATTTTCATGGTCTAGCAAATATTGTTCTAAAGGATCACTAGGAGCCACGGCAATAGAAGCAAGACCAATAATTTCATCTTTACTAGGCAATTCTTTATCATGGGGTTGTCTATGAAACTTAGCAAAATTAAACTCATTGTAAGTGCATCTAGTGCCCCTTAGTGATTTTGGTGTATTGAAGACTTATAGGTTAAGGGACTAATGTGTTTTTGAGTGTACACAGGTCTATAAGTCTATGAGGAGTTTGATATTTACAGAGAAAGTCGACCCCTAAAAATGAAGTTCTTCGACTGAAGACTTTGGATTTCTGAAGACTTTGAAACTAAAGAAATTGGTGCAATCCTGAAGACTTGGTATTCATCCGAGGATCATGAAGCGTGAAGACTTTTGTTTTCGTAGTTTCATTTTCTCTTTTTGAGTCATAGGAAACACCGTACTGTTAAAGGGGGTCGAGGAAATACTAACGAAAATTTTCCATGTGATGCTCAACTCAAAATCCTACACCTACCAATCCCTTCGAGTGAAGCCATTGGAAATCTCATACAGTTCAGTCATATTCTTCAGTGACAGAGACGAAGTTCTTCTGGTCTCTGAGGAATTTGTTCTGACTGAGGAGTTAGGAATTCGCTAGTGCGGATTGCCTACACAGTGAGGAACATGATAGCCCTGAGGAATTTGATACTCAAATTTCCAACCGTTGTTGTGCCTTGTGCCAGCTGTCCCAAAATATCCACCCACCTAACAGTCATATCATTGAAGGGCATTTATGTCTTATCATGTCGGGCTTCTCCCTAGGCTATAAATAGCCGCCCCCTACAACCACTAGCTGGTTGGCTACTCCGAGAGAAATTGACACTTGTCATTTGAGAGCATCCCATCCTCCGAGGACTTTGAGAGAAAATCATCAAGTGAGGAAAACCCAAACCCAAACACCTAAAACCCCCAAGTGATTGAGCATCACTGAAGAGATTGATCCTGCGTGGATCCGACGCTTGTTACCTTTGAAGACTGTGCTTCTTCCAGACGGTTAGGTGTCAAGGTCTAGAGCATCCAAGAGGAATTGTGGATCGCCGAGTGACCAAGTTTGTGAAGGTTCGGAAGTCACCTGAAGACTTACCATGAGTGATTGGGCGAGGTTTGTGTGACCTTAGCTCAAGGAGAATACGGTGATGACTCTGTGTCCGAGACTGTGTGTCCTCAGGTTTAAATACCTAGCCAATCCAACCAGACGTACAACCGAGACAACAGTTGGAACTGGTCTACCAAATCATTGTCTTCATCAAGCTCACTGGTTCTATTTCCTCAACTCTTTCATTTCCTCATAAATGTGTTGAGTGCTTGTTCGTATCTGTGTTTGAAGACTTTGACTGAAGACTTTCTCAATTTCCTCAGTTCAGTTTCTTCAGTCTGTTTGTCTTCATCCTGTGTTATCCTGTGTTTACGCCTTCTGTACTCTGTGCTTGTTTTCATTTCATGCTTGTCCTCTGTTATGTTTACTTTTGAGTACTTATTCCGCTTCTAGTAGTTCTTCACCAAGGAATTTCCTCACCTGCAAATTCCTCAGTGAAGAATTCATAAAAATCCCCTATTCACCCCCCCTCTAGTCGATATAACGCACTTCCAATTGGTATCAGAGCAAGGTACTCCCTTGTTCTGTGTGATTTTGGTTTAACTGCCTGGAGTTTTAGTTATGTCGACCGCAGGTATGATCAAGGTCTCTGCTGGGTGTGCTACCTTCGATGGGACGGACTACCCCTACTGGAAGAATAAGATGCGAATGCATCTTGAGGCAATTGATAACGATCTCTGGTATGTTGTGGAAAATGGTATTCCCTCAGTCACACCTTCTCTGAATGCTGCTGATGTGAAGAGATTCAAGCAAATCGACTCTCAAGCGAAGAATATCATATGTGGCCATCTGAGCAAAGGATAGTATGGAAGAGTGAGTGCGTTGGAAACTGCTAAACTCATCTGGGATAGGCTGTCCAAGGTCAATGAAGGAGTCTCAACACAGCGTGACTCACGAGTTGATGTTCTTCGCAATCTCTTCAACCGCTTCAAAAGACTCGAAAATGAAAATGTTCAACAAACCTTCGATCGCCTCACTAACATCTCTAATGGGCTTCAAGCACTTGGTGCCACTGACATCACCGACCATGAGGTGGTGAAGAAATTGCTGAGATCGCTTGATTCCTCATTTGATACTCTAGCATTGATGATACAAGAACGTGCTGATTACAAGTCACTTGATCCCGCTGATATCCTTGAGAGGCTAAATACTCATGAGTTCCAGCTTGCTGAGAAGAGAGATCTCTATGGTTCGAGCTATGCCAGATCACGTGCCCTGAAGGCCAAGGCAATGTCTGACTCTGAAGAAGAAGATTCTGGTAGCATCCTTGGTGATCCTGAAGAACTGAGCCATGAGCTAGCACTGCTCATGAATAAATTCCAGAAGTTATCAAGATGTGGTCGCTTTGGAAAATCCTCAAGGAGCAATGATTCCTCATCTAGTGACTATAAGAAGAGGCTTTGTTACAAATGCAAGAAACCTGGACACTACATTCAAGATTGTCCTTAGTGGGAAAAGGAATCAAAGAATAAGAAATACAACAATTACAGTTCTGAAGATGCAAATAAAAAGAAAAAATCCTCAAAGTCTTCATCTTACAAGAAGAGCAGCTCCAAGAAGGCCCGGGCATTCATTGGCAAGGAAATGGACTCTGAGGCTGAATTTGAGGAACATGAGGAAGAGGAGACATCTGAGGAGTCTGAGTCTGGTGTGGCGAGCTTGCCTCTCGCTACTACTTTCGTCAGCAAGTCCATCTTCAACTCTGAAGAAAATGGCTTCACCAACATGGCTGATGGACACAATGACGACTACGCTCCCACCTATTGCTTCATGGCAAAAGGTGCCAAGGTACTCAAATACCCATCCTCTGAATCAAGTGAGAATGAATATGATGAAAACCTCTAACCCAACTACTCCAAACTTGCTAAGATTGCTGTAAAACAAAAAAAGGCTTTTGAAAAGGTTCAAAACATGCTTGACAAAAGTGATGATATGTTGGGTGAAGAAATGGATCGCACTAAAACCTTGACTGAAAATCTCCAGAGACTTCAGTCTAGGTTTGACAACCTTCAAGGTCATCATAACACTCTCTTATCTGATCATGAAAAGCTTTCATATGAATTTCTTCAAAGAAAGCAAGATCTTGAAAAGCTAAGACTGAGTTATGAAGATCTTCAGAAGGAATGTGATTCATTACTTGCTCAACAAATCAACGCTTCTCAGGAAGAATTTGTTCCTCCATGCTTGAAGTGCATTGAACGTGAATCTGCTAATTCTTCACCTAAATGTTCAAATGCTGCTAATGTTTCAAATTCTTCACCTGCCTCTTCTATCACTAATTCCTCATCTGAGGACATTGCTAGTATCACTGAAGATGCAGGGCTGAAGGAATTGTACATGACAGGCATGTACAAAAGCCTCAAAGGGCTTCAGACTCTTTGTGATGTGCTTAAAATGGTAGATCCTCAACAGGAACCCTAGTTGAGATGGTATTGCCTTTGAGAGGAAACTCAATGCTGATGGTACATATTGGAAGCCTGAGCAGTACCCCAAAACCTCATGGGTTGCTGCAAAGGGACCTCCAGTTGATCCATCTAACTTATCTGGCTTTGCATGTGAATCTCCTCGTTCTGATGATGAGTCATTTGACTCCAACTATAAACTGTTCAAAATCAGAATGGTGAAATATTTGCTAGATATGTTGGCACTAACTGCAGGAACCGTCCTCCTATGAAGAAAATCTGGGTTCCCAAAAGGTTCCTTCAAAGTCTTCGGGTGAATGTCCTCAGGACACCACCTGTGAAGAATAGGAACCCCAGATCAAATTCTTCTTATGGAACAAATTCCTCAAAAGGATCAAAGTCCTCTTATGAATATCATCGTGCTAACAACTCTGTTTCGCAGGGAAGAGCTAAGGGCTATGAATATGAGCATTATTCTTCTAATCATTATGTTCATAAATCCTCGAAGAATTTCTCTGCTTACTCATATGCTTATCCTAACCCCTCTTATGTGAAACAAAATGGGTTGGCGTCTATGCCACCTTTCTCATATGGAGCACGCAGAGTGATGAACTCTTTGCCACCCCTTCAGATATGGGTGGTGAAGAAAACAAACTAGTCTCTTCTGCAGGGTCAGGTCTCCAGACGAAAGTAATCATCTGAAGAATTTGCTGGAGACCTGAGAGTGCCTGAAAGGACGCATGCTAATCATGAAGAAATGAACTTTCATTTCTCATGTCCTCATACTGCTTTATCTGTTCTCTTGCTTGATGAAATTGATCTGATGAATTGATGTCGTATTCTTCACTGATGAAGTATATGAGTTTGTAAGTTGCACTAATTCATCTGCAGGATGATCAACCCAAAGCCACTGAGTGGGTCCTCGATAGTGGATGTACAAATCACATGACTGGTGACAAGAATCTATTGATGGATGCTCCCTTATCACCATCGCATCTGAAGCATATCATCTTTGCTGACAAAGGCAAAAGTCAGGTATTGGGTCTAGGTAAGGTTGTGATCACAAAGGATCGACACATGGACAAAGTCATGCTTGTCGAGTCCTTAGGATACAACCTCATGTCTGTCTCAATGCTTTGCGATCTTGATATGGTTGTTGTCTTTGGCAAGTACCGTTGTGTTGTGCTTATGGAAGCTGACAATTCCAAAGTCTTCGAAGGCTTTAGGAGAGGAGACTTGTATATTGTTGATTTCGCTATAGGACCACAACCAGCCGTGTGTTTACTTGCAAAAGCTTCAGAAGGCTGGCTCTGGCATCGACGACTTGGTCATGCAGGCATGAGGAATTTGCACACGCTTGCGAAGAAGAAGCATGTCATTGGCATTGAGAATGTCAAATTCCTCAAGGATCACTTATGCGGAGCCTGTGAAGCTGGAAAGATGACCAAGGCAAAGCATCCAGCGAAGACAATCATGACTAACACTCGACCATTTGAATTGCTTCATATGGATCTGTTTGGCCTAATCATTATTCCGCTGTTACAAATGATGCATCTCTATATGGCTTTGTTATTGTTGATGGTTACTCTCGTTACACATGGGTACACATTATCACTTACAAACATGAAGTGCAGGAAGTCTTCAAACGATTTTCCTCAAGGGCTTCAACCAACTTTGGTGTGAAGATCAAGCACATCAGAAGTGACAATGGGACTGAGTTCAAGAATTCTGGTCTTGATGACTATCTTGATGAACTTGGTATTACTCATGAGTTATCTCCTCCTTATACTCCTCAGCAGAATGGCGTCGTGGAGCGCAAGAACAGAACTCTTGTTGAGATGGCTCGCACTATGCTTGATGAATACAAGACACCTCGTCGTTTCTGGATTGATGCAACTGATACTGCGTGCCACATCATCAACAGAGTATATCTTCACAAATTCTTCAGAAAGACTGCCTATGAACTCCTCACTGACAAGAAATCCAATGTAAGTTATTTCAAAGTCTTCAGTGCTAAATATTGGATTAAAGATCCTCATCACAACTCAAAATTTGCACCGAAAGCACATGAAGGTTTCATGCTTGGTTACGGAAAGGACTCGCACACCTACAGAGTCTTCAACAATGTTCTTCACAAGGTTGTTGAAACTGTAGATGTGCGGTTTGATGAAACTAATGGCTCGCAAAGAGAGCACATACCTTCTGTGATAGATGAACCAGCACCTGAGGAAACTATCAAGTTCAAGGCTACTGAGGATGTCATTCCTACTGAAGAATCTGCTGAAGAATTCATTCCAGAACATGAAGAACGTCAAGCTAATGCACCTGAAGAAAATACTGAAGAAAATGGTGCTGAAGAAAATGCTAATCAAATTCCTCGACGACAACCAACTCATCCTCGCGTTGCCAAAGAAGTGCAAGTTGAATAGATCATCGATGACATTAAAGCACCAGGTCCTCTCACATGCTCAAAAGCTTCACATTTATATAACTTTTGTGGGCACTATGCTTTTGTCTCTATCACAGAGCTCAATAAGGTAGATGAAGCATTTCTAGAGCCTGAGTGGATTCAGGCCATGCAAGAAGAATTAAATCAGTTCGAGCTGAACAACGTCTAGGAACTGGTCAAACGTCCAGATCCTCGTAAGCACAATATCATTGGCACAAAATGGATCTATCGCAACAAGCAAGACGAAAACGGCCTTGTGGTAAGGAATAAGGCACGGCTTGTAGCTCAAGGCTACACACAGGTTGAAGTAATTGATTTTGATGAAACTTCCGCACATGTTGCTAGAATTGAGGCTATTCGCATATTACTTGCTTATGCTAACCATCATGATATCACTCTATATCAAATGGATGTGAAAAGTGCATTCCTCAATGGTAAGCTTGAGGAAGAAGTATATGTTGCTCAACCCCCAGGTTTTGAAGATCCAAAGCATCCTGACAAAGTCTTCAGACTCAATAAGGCCCTCTATGGCCTCAAGCAGGCCCCACGGGCGTGGTATGATACTTTGAAGGAATTCCTTATGAAGAAAGGCTTCAAACCCGGTTCAATCGACCCTACTTGTCGGTGTCAAAATCGGCGGATCTCAGGTAGGGGGTCCCGAACTGTGCATCTAGGCCGGATGGTAATAGGAGGCAAGGGACACGAAGTTTTACCCAGGTTCGTGCCCTCTCGATGGAGGTAAAACCCTACGTCCTGCTTGATTAATATTGATGATATGGGTAGTACAAGAGTAGATCTACCACGAGATCGGAGAGGCTAAACCCTAGAAGCTAGCCTATGGTATGATTGTATGTTGTCCTACGGACTAAAACCCTATGGTTTATATAGACACTGGAGAGGGTTAGAGTTACACAAAGTCGGTTACAATAGTAGGGGATCTACATATCCGTATCGCCAAGCTTGCCTTCCACGCCAAGGAAAGTCCCTTCCGGACACGGGACGAAGTCTTCAATCTTGTATCTTCATAGTCCAGGAGTCCGGCTGAAGGTATAGTATGGCCATCCGAACACCCCCTAATCCAGGACTCCCTCACTACTCTTTTCACTAAATCTTATGATGGTGAATTGTTTGTGTGCCAAATATATGTTGATGATATTATCTTTGGCTGTACTGACCAACGTTATAGTGATGAATTTTCCTATATGATGAGTGAAGAATATCAAATGTCTATCATGGGAGAATTTAAATTCTTCTTGGGTCTTCAAATTCGTCAACAACGCAATGGCATATTCATATCTCAGGAGAAATACCTCAAGGATGTACTGAGGAAATTTGACATGCAAGATTGTAAAGGCGTCAAAATTCCTATGCCCACAAATGGTCATCTGTGCACTTATGAAAATGGTATCGACTTCGATCATAAGGTATACTGCTCCATGATTGGTTCTTTATTGTACTTGTGTACATCTAGGCCAGATATTATGCTTAGTGTTTGCATGTGTGCCCGATTTCAAGCTACACTGAAGGAATCACACCATAAGGCTGTGAAGCATATTCTTCGATATGTAGCTCACACACCAACACTTGGATTATGGTACCCCAAGGGCTCGGCTTTTGATCTCATTGGATATTCTGACTCTGACTATGCTGGTGATCGTGTGGACCGCAAGTCAACATCTGGTACATGTCATTTCCTCGGATGATCTTTGGTCTGTTGGTCCTCAAAGAAACAGAACTGCGTATCACTATCTACTGTTGAAGCTGAGTACATTGTCGCTGGTTCTTGTTGTGCTCAATTGCTATGGATGAAGCAAACTCTCAAGGACTACGGCGTCAACATGAAGAATGTGCCTCTCTTCTGTGACAATGAGAGTGCTATCAAGATTGCTCACAACCCAGTTCAGCACTCAAAGACAAAGCACATTCAGATTCGTCATCATTTTCTTCGTGATCATGTGTTGAAGGGCGACATTTCTATTGAGCATGTGAAGACTGAAGAACAACTAGCCGATATCTTCACTAAGCCCTTGGATGAGAAGAGATTTAGCAAGTTGCGGTGTGAGCTAAATATCTTAGAATCTTCAACTGTTCTTTGAAAAGGACACTCATCCTAACACTTAGGCAAAATTGATGACTTAGATGTGCAACACATGAAGAAAACGTTTTTCTTCAATCAATGAAAAATAACACTCTAAGTGTGAAGAAATTAATGAAGAATTTGATTCTCAGAACCCTACGACAATTGTACGCGGTGTCTGAAATCATCATTCTTATACGGTGGGTCACGCCACCACCAAAAGTTGAAAATCTTCAATATGAGTTTTTTGTTTTGAAATTCCTCGGTTGTTCAAATTCTTCAACTTTGCATTGTCTTCACTATTTCCATCGTTTTTCTTCATTGGCTAAGTGAATGTGATCAGACCCTTCCCCCTTTATGCTATACTCAACCCAATCCGTTCACAAATTCTTCATGTGCGTTCTATTTGAAACTCGTTCAAAATCTTCACTGTGTCCTTGTCAGCTGAAGAAATTGCGATTGGAAAATTAAAACCTATCTTATCTAAATTTTCGGGTTTGCCGCTCAAACCGTTCCGCATCCCACTATATACTTATCCATTCACCCACGAACGCACACGATTTGCACTTCTCAGTACGTGGGTGACACATGTCAAGCGAATGAGAAGGGTCAGGGGCACGTTCGTCCAAATTCTTCGGGCGAGCAGTTTTTCACCGTGGCTATAAATACCCCTCTTCCCCTTCCTCACTTCCTTTACTCCGCTCGACTCTCTCTCCAGCTCGAGCTTCTCAAACCCTAGCGCCGCTGCTACATCATCATCGCCGGTGAGGAAAAGCTTCACTGCCTCGACCTCATCGCTATAGTACTCGCGCCGGCCGCGGAAATCTTCACTCTGCCGCCACCGTAGCTGTCTTCCTCCACCAAGTTAGGGTGTGGAAGATCTGCACTGACGAACTTCACATCTCCACATTCCAGTTCGTCGTGTTCTTCGTCCAGGGTAATTAAAAGTTACTTTTACTACCCTCGTTGATTCAAATGATTTCTATAAAATCCTCAAAGGTGTTTTTTTCATATCTTCACACACTGAAACACCTCACATGTCATCGGTTCTTGATTCGTTTCTCTAAGCTATGTTTTTCTTCAAGATTCCTCAAATGTGTGGATTTTCGATCTATATATCTCTGGAACCTAAGACAAAGAATGCTTAGTGAAATTCTTCAAGACTCATCTGGTAAAATTCCTCAAACTTGTTCTTTATAAAAACCTTCTGAGAATGCATATGACCTCTCCAAATTCCTCGCTACTATACTCTGTTCACAGGTACTCATGTCAGCTGCTGAATCACTAGGTTCTCATCAAGTTAACTCATTTGTACCGTTCCTCGAACAAAAGTTACATACTTCTTCAGAGAATTCAATTGTTCAAATTCCTCAACTGAAGAAAATGGTTGATGGAAAGAAGCCACAGAAAGGAGGAAAGAGGCCTGAAGTCAACACTGCCTTTGAGATCCCTGATGACATATACAAAGACTATTGCACTCCTGATGAGGCCAAGTTTGGTAAGGAGGACAAGAATCAGCGGAAGGTGCGCATACAGAGTATATAGAGGAGATGGGAAAGGGAGTGGAGGGAGTACACGTATGTTACTACCAAATACATGAAGAAATTCGCTCTCAATCCTCCATGCCAAAGACCACTGAGGGAGTCCTGGATTAGGGGGTCTCCGGACAGCCGGATTATATCCTTTGGCCGGACTGTTGGACTATGAAGATACAAGATTGAAGACTTTGTCTCGTGTCCGGATGGGACTCTACTTGGCGTGGAAGGCAAGCTAGGCAATACGGATATGTACATCTCCTCCTTTGTAACCGACCTTGTGTAACACTAGCCCCCCCCCCCCCGGTGTCTATATAAACCGGAGGGTTTTAGTCCGTAGGACAACAGACAATCATACCATAGGCTAGCTTCTAGGGTTTAGCCTCTTCGATCTCATGGTAGATCAACTCCTGTAATACTCATATCATCAAGAATAAATCAAGCAGGACATAGGGTTTTACCTCCATCAAGAGGGCCCGAACCTGGGTAAAACATCGTGTCCCCTGCCTCCTGTTACCATCCGCCTTAGACGCACAGTTCGGGACCCCCTACCCGAGATCCGCCAGTTTTGACACCGTCATTGGTGATTTCATTGAGAGTTCCTCTGTGTCGTCGCCGTTAGGCTTGATGGCTCCTACTATCATTGATAGCGATGCAGTCCAGGGTGAGACTTTTCTCCCCGGACAGATCTTTGTGTTCAGCGGCTTCGCATTGCGGGCCAACTTGCTTGGCCATCTGGAGCAGATCGAAAGTTACGCCCCTGGCCACCAGGTCAAGTTTGGAAGCTTAAACTACAAGGCCGATATCCGCGGAGACTTGATCTTCGACGGATTCGAGCCCCTGCCTTGTGCGTCACGCGGTCACGATGAGTATGATTTAGCTCTGCCATCAGACAGTGTTCAAGAAATCACACCGGCAGCCGCTCCGACCCTTAATTCGGAGCCAGTTGCACCTCCCATGGACGGGTGGATAGACCTCGCCACAGAGGCCGCATCCCCAACGGCGACCGAGCCGAATATCGATCTTACCCTTCATGAGAGCCGTGTTGTTAAACTGCCGGATACTTCTCCGGCCATGGACTCCGAACCGCTTGTGCCCGTTCCTATCGAATCCGGTTGGTAGCCGATCATGGAGTTTACCTCCACGGATATCTTTCAGCACTCGCCCTTCGGCGACATACTGAATTCATTAAAGTCTCTCTCCTTATCAGGAGAGTCCTGGCCGAAATGTGTCCGACAGGATTGGGATGCGGATGACGAAGAAATTCGCCGCCCACCCACCACCCACTTAGTAGCCACTGTCGATGACTTAACCGACATGCTCTACTCCGACTCCGAAGACATCCACGGTATGGACGACGATGCAGGAGACAAATAGGAACCACTGCCCATAGGGCACTGGACGCCCACTTCATCACATGACGTATACATGGTGGACACACCAAAAGAAGACGACGACGAGGAACGGAAGGACGCAACGAAGGGTTGTCCCCTCGAGAAGCAGTCAAAGCGGCGACGTAAGCGCCGCTCCAAATCCCGCCTCGGCAGAAACAATGATCATATAGACCCAGCGTTAGAGCAGGGTGAACCATCGTCGGACCACGGCAACACGGAGAATCAAACCGAACAACCCGACTCTGTCAAAGATAATAGTCCGGACGACATCACACCGGACAGACACCCGGAGCAAAAGAATGCCCATCAAAGGCTCGTTGCCACCGCGAGGAGTCTAAAAAAGCAGAAGCAAAGGCTCAAGGCTGCGCGCAAGACACACTCAGAATTAGATGGAGTAAAGTGCTTAACACAGCAGCAAAGTACGGCAGTAATCACCCCACTAAGAGCTACCCAAAGCGGAAGTTGCTACCTGAATTCGACGAGGAGGCCTTAGATCCCTCGCAACCAAAAATTAAAACGGCCATCTGGCCGGATAGACGACCTCATGGCCAACATGGAGCGGCAAACAACGCCGCACGTAAGCCAATACGCAATCCACGCGAGGGCTCACATCAAAAGGACGGCGCAACTAGATCCATCAATGGACCATGCAAGCGCGCTTCAGCATACGATGCAACACAACAAACATCCGAACAACGCGGTACACCCAGATACAGGGGTGCCGCACACCCCCTATGTTTCACCGACGAGGTGCTGGATCATGAATTTCCAGAGGGATTCAAACCCGTAAACATAGAGGCATACGACGGAACAACAGACCCAGGGGTTTGGATTGAGGACTATATCCTCCATATCCATATGGCTCGAGGAGATGATCTCCACGCCATTAAGTATTTACCCCTCAAACTCAAAGGGCCAGCTCGGCACTGGCTTAAAAGCCTCCCCGAAAGCTCCATTGGAAGCTAGGAAGAGCTCGAAGACGCTTTTCGGGCAAATTTTCAAGGGATGTATGTCCAACCTCCGGACGCGGACGATTTGAGTCATATAACTCAATAGCCCGGAGAGTCAGCCTGAAAGCTTTGGAACAGGTTTCTTACTAAAAAGAACCAAATAGTCGACTGTCCGAACGCCGAAGCCTTGGCAGCTTTTAAGCATAGCGTCCGCGACGAATGGCTTGCCAGACACCTCGGCCAAGAAAAGCCGAGAACAATGGCAGCATTAACAAGCTTCATGACCCGCTTTTGCGTGGGTGAGGACAGCTGGCTAGCCAGATGCAGCACCAATGACCCAAGTACATCCGAAGTTAGAGATGGAAATGGGAAATCACGACGCAGCAAAAATAATACGTGCCGGAATAAAGAAGACAGCCTGAAGAGCACGGCAGTAAATGCTGGATTCAGAAGCTCTCGGCCAGGTCAGCAAAAGCCGCCCTCTAAAGGCAGCAGAGATGAACTGTCCAACTTAAACAAAATTCTGGACCAAATATGTCAGATCCATAGCACCCCAGGTAATCCGCTAATCATACCCACAGAGAATGTTGGGTCTTCGAGCAGTCCGGCAAGCTCAATGCCGTACACAAGGGGGAGGATACACCAAGCGAAGACAAGGATGAGCCTCTCAAGCAAGACACTGGGGAACAAAAGAAATTTCCACCAGAAGTCAAAACAGTGAACGTGTTACACGTGATCAAGGGGAGAAACAAAGCGGCACTCCCAAAGAAATATGCCCAAGGGCCTATCACCGTGGAGTCCTGCCACTGGTCGTCTCAACCGATCACTTTCGACCATCGGGATTACCCAGCAAGTATCCGGCGTGCAGGATGGGCTGCCTTGGTATTAGACCCAATAATTGACGGATACCATTTCACACGAGTCCTGATGGACGGTGGCAGCAGTCTAAACCTGATATATCAGGACACAATCGGCAAAATGGGGATAGACCCAACGAAAATTTGCCACAACAATACTACCTTTAAAGGAGTAACGCCAGGCCCAGGGGCTCATTGCACGGGCTCCCTTTGTAACGCCCGGGTAATCTTGCTACAGTAATCCCACGCTAATCATGCCTTGTCATCCCGATTACTGTTGCTAAACGTCCGTTAGTTCAAACCGCGTCAAATTCAAATTTAAAATTAATGTCGGCAATAAAAGTTTTCAAAAATTGAAACAAAAATGTTCGGTGGTTGCCAAATATTACAAAGGTAATTATGGTGCAGCAAACACATTTTTATAAAATGTCTAAATAATTTAAAATGTTTAAAAACAGAAATGCAAATAGATAAAAACAAAACAGAAAAAAAAGAGAAACCCCCCCTGGGTCGTGGCCCAACTGGGCCAACCCAACCGGCCCAGCCAACCAACCAACTGACCAGGCCGGCCCATGCCTCTGGCCTACATAGGCCTCTCCCACTCCCACTCCCCCCAAACCCTAAACGCACTCCTCCCCCCCACTCCCCACGACCGCAGCCACTCCCCCCACACTCCCTCGTCTCTCCCTCTCACCCGATCCAGATCGGATCGGGCCGTCCCCGTTGGCGGCGCCGCCGTTCACCATCGCCGCCGCCGCCCAGCGCCCGCCTCCTCAACCCTCCTTCCCGGTGCCCCCACACTCGGCTGGTTCTAGATCGGGGAGGGGCCCGATCCCGCGCTGCCCTGCACACCCGATCCCGTCGCCCGTCGCCGCGACGACCTCGCCATCCCACGCCAGGACGCCGCGCTCGGAGCCCGTGCCTCCTCGCCGGCCTACACCTCATCTCCGCCACGCACGTCGTCGTCGTCCTCCCCAACCCCCAGTGCCCCGTTCCCTACGCCCCAATGTGAGCTTGCTTCCGCGCTCGTCTCCACGCTCCTCTCTCTCGCGCCTCTGCTCGCTGGCCCCGCAGTCGCCGTCCACGCCATGCTCGCGCCGTCCGCCGTCCCGCTCCGCCCCTGCCCCTTGCCCTGGCCGGCGCCCTCCTCCGCCCTAGCCAGCGCCAGGGACCAGTCGGGCTGCACGTGCCCTATCGCCACTGTGGCCTCGCCCTGCTGTGCCGCATGGAGGCCCCCGCGCCCTGCCTAGCTCGCCGTGGCCACCGGCCTCTCCCTGCTCCGGCGCCCTGCCGGGCTTGCCCGCCCGCTCGGGCTGCGCCCCACGCCCGTGCCCGCTAAGGCCACAGGGGCCTTTTGACAGCCGGGCCCCAAACCCCCTCTGTGTCTATGATGAAGGGGGCCCCCACCCCCCAGAACAGATTTAAAAAAATAAATAAATAAAATAATTAATTAATTAACCTAATTAATCTTAATTAACTTAACTAACTTAATTAATTAATTAAAGAATTACTTAAACTAATTAATCCTAATTAGATTAGCCTAAGCAGATAACTAACCCTATTTAAACTAATAGAGTATGACAGGTGGGTCCCACTGGACCCACGCATCAGTTGACCCAGTCAACCCCTGTTGACTGGTGACGTCAGCATGACATCATGCTGATGTCATAAATCCAAATTTCGCATTAAATTAAATAATTAATTAAATTCCAGAAATTAGTAAAATCTTTAGAAAATCATATCTTTTAATCCGTAACTCGGATTAAATTGTTTTCAACATGAAAGTTGCTCAGAACGACGAGACAAATCCGGATACGCAGCCCGTTCGCCCGCCACGCATCCCTAGCATAGCGAACACGCAACTTTCCCCCCTCAGTTTCATCTGTCTGAAAACACGAAACATCGGGAATACTTTTCCGGATGTTTTCCCCCCTTCCCCGGTATCACCTCTTACCGCGTTAGGGCACCCCTAGCACCGATACTTGTCATGTCATACATCGCTATGCATCTGTTTGCTTAAATATTTATTGTTTCTTCCCCCTCTTCTCTCGCTAGACACCGAGACCGACGTCGTTGCTACCCAGTACGACTACGGAGTTGACGACCCCTCTCTCTTGCCAGAGCAACCAGGCAAGCCCCCACCTTGATCACCAGATATCGCCTACTCTTCTCTATACTGCTTGCATTAGAGTAGTCTAGCATGTTACTGCTTTCCGTTAATCCTATTCTGATGCATAGCCTGTCCTTGCTACTACTGTTGTTACCATTACCTGCTATCCTACTGCTTAGTATAGGATGCTAGTGTTCCATCAGTGGCCCTACACTCTTGTCCGTCTGCCATGCTATACTACTGGGCCGTGATCACTTCGTGAGGTGATCACGGGCATATACAATATACTATACACAGTTACATTACCTGTGATACTGTTCGGAGATGGGGGCTGAAGGGGCAGGTGGCTCCATCCCGGTAGAGGTGGGCCTGGGTTCCCGACGGCCCCCGACTGTTACTTTGAGGCGGAGCGATAGGACAGGTTGAGACCACCTAGGAGAAAGGTGGGCCTGGCCCTGGTCGGCGTTCGTAGATACTTAACACGTTTAACGAGATCTTGGTATTTGATCTGAGTCTGGCTACTGGCCTATACGCACTAACCATCTACGCGGGGACAGTTATGGGCACTCGACGTCGTGGTATCAGCCGAAGCCTTCGTGACGTCAACAACGGAGCGGCGCGCGCTGGATTGTACTGGAACGCCTACTAGGCTAGGTCTGCTTTCGGCCGCCCACGCAACGTGCAGGTGTGCTAAGGGCGATGGGCCCAGACCCCTGGGCGCTTAGGTTTAGACCGGCGTGCTGACCTCTCTGTTGGTCTAGGTGGGGCTGCGATGTGTTGATCTTCCGAGGCCGGGCATGACCCAGAAAAGTGTGTCCGGCCAAATGGGATCGAGCGTGTTGGGTTATGTGGTGCACCCCTGCAGGGAAGTTAATCTATTCGAATAGCCGTGATCTTCGGTAACAGGACGACTTGGAGTTGTACCTTGACCTTATGACAACTAGAACCGGATACTTAATAAAACACACCCTTCCAAGCACCAGATACAACCGGTGATTGCTCTCTCACAGGGCGACGAGGGGAGGATCATCGGTTAGGATTATGCTATGTGATGATACTTGGAGGACTTCAGTCTACTCTCTTCTACATGCTGCAAGACGGAGGCTGCCAGAAGCGTAGTCTTCGAAAGGATTAGTTATCCCCTTCTTATTCTGGCATTCTGCAGTTCAGTCCACATATGATACCCTTATTCCATTTGATACCCATGCATATGTAGTGTAGTTCCTTGCTTGCGAGTACTTTGGATGAGTACTCACGGTTGCTTTCTCCCTCTTTTCCCCCTATACCTTCTACCTGGTTGTCGCAACCAAATGTTGGAGCCCAGGAGCCAGACGCCACCTTCGACGACGACTCCTACTACACCGGAGGTGCCTACTACTACGTGCTGCCCATTGACGACGACCAGGAGTAGTTAGGAGGATCCCAGGCAGGAGGCCTGCGCCTCCTTCGATGTATCCCAGTTTGTGCTAGCCTTCTTAAGGCAAACTTGTTTAACTTATGTCTGTACTCAGATATTGTTGCTTCCGTTGACTCGTCTATGATCGAGCTCTTGTATTCAAGCCCTCGAGGCCCCTGGCTTGTAATATGATGCTTGTATGACTTATTTTATTTGTAGAGTCGTGTTGTGATATCTTCCAGTGAGTCCTTGATCTTGATCGTACACATTTGCGTGCATGATTAGTGTACGGTCAAATCGGGGGCGTCACACCCTTCTACTAGAAGTTGTATTCGGCTTCCCCAATAACTTCCGTAGCGAAAATTTAACATTCCACATTGCTCCATTCCAAAGTGGCTATCAAGCACTACTTGGACGCGAAGCTTTCGCTCGCTTTAATGCAATACCGCATTACGCTTCCCTCACGCTTAAGATGCCCGGTCCACGTGGCATCATTACAGTGAATGGAAATATTGAGCGATCCTTGCGCGCCGAAGAGAGTGCGACTGCCTTGGCAGCCGCACACTAAAAACGGCATCACCAAATTAAGCATTTGATAGGTTGTCAAGACCACGGACACGGTTAGACGAGTCCGGCGCAGCTATATGTAATTCACATGGGTTTGATAGGCCACACCCCTATTACAAATACAAGGGGCTCAACGCGCACAGACAAGTGGCAATTTTTACTCATCTTGAATTGTACATGGTTTCTTTAAACCTACCTTTTTGCACGACAACTTTTCACCTAAGTTTCTCTCTTTTACAGATGACCATCGTGCTACACCCGTCCAGGATACGGCACAACGGAGACACAGGCGCAGACGTGCAGCAAGGACCCGTTCCAAGGATTCTTTTCAGATTAAGACCATGCGTAAACCTTTTTTACTGTCTCTTGTTGATACACATCCCTCGAATTCTCAGTACAATTGAGAAGGATGCTTGCGTCTTGGCATGTGGCCACGTCAGAATAATGCACGTACTTGGACACCAGGGGCTTCTTACAAAGGGCACTGTTTAGGCCCGGTTTACACCATAAAGACCGAATACCTTAGGGAGTGTTCGGCGTCACGAGTTTGGCCTTATATGCATCAGCTCCGAATCATGTCTTTGGTCAAATATTGGGTTTGCCCGGCTCCTGTGTTTTGCTGCCTTACGTTCCTCTATATCGGCTAAGGCGGCACCAGGAGAACTGCTACGATTGTGCCCTGGTTCATCCGGACGAGCACCTCAATTGAGAAAACCGAAAACTGACTGTCATGATATAGCGTGAGACTAGTCAACCACTCGATGACCTATCGGAATGTTAGAATTCCTCCTTCTTAACGAAGGGCCGTTTCCCGGCCAGGCATGTACGCACCCCGAATTCGGATGAGTGCGGAGCCACGAGGGGCTATATAGTAGCCCCATTGTCAAACTCCTATGGCTAAATGAAAGTGTTAAAGCATTATAGTCCGGTTGCCTAGTTCGCTGCGCCATCACCTCCTTATTAGGACCAAGACGTTGGATGAAGTGTGAATACACGTCTTCTGTGAACACCCCCGCATTATATGCGTGGGGGCTGAAGCCAACGACTGCAATCTTTCAGGTTATACACATGTATACATAAACGGCCGCACAGGAGGCATCATATTACTTTCGGGTAAAAGTATAAATACAGCCTTGATAAATTTCATAAAAACATTGTTTTTACAATGGGAATACATGTCACTCAAACATAATATTCTTCGAGCACCGGGCCTCTCTCAAACGAGAACCCTCAAGAACCTCTTCAAAATAGTGCTCGGCAGCCACTCGGCCTATGGCCGAACCCTGCGCCAGAACAGTGGTAGCATCCATCTCCGCCCAGTATGCTTTGACACAGGCAAGGGCCATCCGCGAGCCTTCTATACACGCCGACCTCTTCATCGCATTGATGCGCGGCACCGCTCCAAGGAACTGTTGCACTAAGCTGAAATAGTTGTTCGGCTTCGGTTTTTCGGCCACAGATGATCTACGACGGACCTCATGGCGAGTCCGGACGATCTATTGAGTTCGGACCATATGGCTAGCCGATCAGTCAAGGGAAGCGGACGCTCTAGAACGTTAAATTGTGACCAGAATAGCTTGTCCACTTCACGATCTATCTGATCTCGGAAGTATTCGGCCACATCGACAGCACTCGCCGTCAAATCCAGATATGCGTCTGCCGAACTCCACAGCCGATCCAGAGGGGCATACCGCGGATCTTCGAACTTCCTCCACAGCAAAAAGGGCTTCCCAGCCACAATATCACCAACTTCACGCAGCTCTTCCTTCTTTGCCCTCATGGCAGAGCGGGTGTCTTTGGCCGCCATCGTGGCCTTTTCGAGGTCCGTCACCTTCGCCTGGTTTTCTTCTTCAAGGAACCGGCAACGGTCGGCAGTGTCTTTTAACTTTACAGCCATCTTGGCCATCTTTTCTTTGCTCTCGCAATGCGCGGCCTTCTCGGCTCTTAACTCTCCGGCCGCCTTTAAAGCGGCCGCATTACTAATCCTTGTTTGTTCGTTGGCTCGGGCAAGTTCCACCCGAAGGGTCTCCACGGCGGCAGCTCCATCTGCAGTCACAACATATTAAAGATGCTGGCATCATGCTGCTCTTACTATGTGACATTGACTAGAAAAACATTATTTACCCTGTGCCTCGTCAAGCCGCTTGTTAACAAGCTCGATGTCGGCATCTGCCGCATCTAGTTGCCGCTTTAGTTCGGCAAACTCATTAGTCCGGCCAGCCACCGGAGCTCCCATCACCTGCACATAAAGTGGTATGGTTATTACCTGGGACTAAGATCCTCTGTTTGCCGCCATTCTCGACGACAACAAGAGTCTCAGGGGCTACTATCTACACAGGGCACACCTAAAAATGTGCGGTACTATCAAAAAGTATATCATTTCACGTACCTCAAAGCCCATCAGTAGACTCATAAAGGCTCCATGCAATCCGTTTTCGGCGGACGAAATTCTTTCCATCACTGTACCCATCAACGTACTGTGTTCGTCTGAGATGGCCGCTCGATCCAACAGCTCCCTCAGTACGTCCGACCGCATACCAGACGGTGCCGGACTCTTTTGTTTGCTCTCTTAAAGAGCCGGACGCTGGGGAATTCGGGTGACTATAGGATTATCTTCTGGCCTCACCAGATCCGGAGAGGCCCTCCATGACGACACTTCAAGGTCGCCCGCTTCTTGAGCGGGGGAGTCCGGGGGAGGCGTTTCGCTCTCCATCATCTCCGGAAGAAGATCCCCCAAAGACGAGCTCTGCTGAGAAGGGCTAAGATCCGAACTGCAAGATAAACACTTCGGTTATTTTCCTCAGAGGTAAGGTAGTATATCTCCACTATTAAAATACTTTTTGATTACTTACAGCTCGTTGGAGGGCTGATCCTCGCGCGGACTTTGTGCGGCAAAAGCACCCTCCAAGGCAGGACCCTCTGGTGGAGAGTTCTTCTCCCGTTTGGAAGCCTTGGTTTCCGGATCTTCAGAGGCAGTCCTCTTCCTTACCCGAAGCGAGAGAAGGTCAGATTCTTCCTCTTGGATATCCTCCTTCATGGAGGCGCTCTTTCCCTCGGTTGGAATTGGTAGTGATGAGGGCCCGCTTTCGACCTCATTATTCCCCCCTTTATCTTCCTTTGAGGGCTCCGAGCAAGGTGCTAGCTCGAGCATGTTTTCCAATACCGGATTGTCCAAACCCTCAGGAAGGGGGGCCGAACACCGAATCATCTTCACCCTTGTTAGCCAGTCCTGGTCAGGGAGCGATTTCTTAGAATTATGTCATGGTAAATGAAAGACGGTGTGTTCGGCTAAAGGATTACTTACTTGGTCGGCGGTACGGTTGCTGCTCAGGCCGACGTCTTTGGTAGTATCCGTACACTCTATTTGGGGTCCGAAGAATGATTTGTACATCTCCTCGTGCGTCAGGCCGAGGAAATTCTGAATAGTGCACGGCCCTTCTGGGTTCAACTCCCACATGCGGAGGGGCCGGCGTTTGCAAGGCTGGACTCGACGAACTAGCATGACTTGCACCACCATAACCAGACTGAAATCTCCTTCGAAGAGATCTTGAATGCAGCTCTGCAGTATAGGCACGTCCTTGGCTGGACCCCAGCTCAGTCCTCTGCTAATCCATGACATCAGTTGTGGTGGAGGGCCCGAGCGGAAAGCAGGGGCAGCCACCCACTTGGCACTTCTGGGAGTTGTGATGTAAAACCACTCCCGTTGCCGTAATCCGGATACCTCTGGAAAGGAACCTTTTGGCCACGGAGCTCCTGCTATCTTGCTTATTAATGCACCTCCGCACGCTGCATACTGCCCCTCGACCATCTTCGGCTTCACGTCAAAGGTCTTGAGCCACAGGCCGAAGTGAGGGGTAATGCAGAGGAAGGCCTCACACACGACAATGAATGCCGAGATGTGGAGAAAGGAGTCCGGGGCTAGATCATGGAAATCTAGCCCGTAATAGAACATCAAACCCCTAACAAAGGGATCCAGGGTGAGGCCTAGGCCTCGGAGGAAGTGGGAGATGAACACATGTTCTCGTTGGGTTCGAGAGTAGGGACGACCTGCCCTCGGGCAGGCAGTGGATGTGAAACCTTGGCGGTCAGGTATCTGGCCTCCCTCAACTTCTTGATATCCTCTTCCGTAATGGAGGAGGGCATCCACCGGCCTTGAAGGCTAGATCCGGACATGATTGAAGGTCTGAAGCACCTGACCTGGGCTTTGGGTGTTAGAACTCGAGGCGGGAGAAGGATTCGATTGAGCACGGGAGGGAAAAAGTAAAAGCCTTGTCCCTTTATAAAGAGGGTGAATATCAAGCGTCCTCTCCGTAGCCGTTTGGGACTTGCCTATAATCTAGGAGTCCTAGACACGGTTGGGTTACCCACCACCGTATTGATGAGAATCTCGTAATTTGGGGAACATGATCTCTGCTTTGACAAAACATGTCAAGAAACCGCCTCGCGTTATGTGTGAAGCTAGTGAAAGGAAACGGTTCGAATAATCACCGGGCCATGACATAATGTCGTGTTTCCAAAACAAGTCAGCAAATTAGATTTGTGGAAATATTATTCTCTCCACGGTGGTATGTGGAACTTATTTTGCAGGGTCGGACACTATCCTTGTATTCAAATTCTTCCGTGATGTATTGGAAGGAAGAACCCGCCTTGCAATGCCGAAGACAACACTGCGCGCCGGACTCATTGTCATTGAAGCCTGGTTCAGGGGCTACTGAGGGAGTCTTGGATTAGGGGGTCTCCGGACAGCCGGATTATATCCTTTGGCCGGACTGTTGGACTATGAAGATACAAGATTGAAGACTTCGTCTCATGTCCAGATGGGACTCTACTTGGCGTGGAAGGCAAGCTAGGCAATACGGATATGTACATCTCCTCCTTTGTAACCGACCTTGTGTAACCCTAGCCCCCCCCCCCCGGTGTCTATATAAACCGGAGGGTTTTAGTCCGTAGGACAACAGACAATCATACCATAGGCTAGCTTCTAGGGTTTAGCCTCTTCGATCTCATGGTAGATCAAATCTTGTAATACTCATATCATCAAGAATAAATCAAGCAGGACGTAGGGTTTTACCTCCATCAAGAGGGGCCGAACCTGGGTAAAACATCGTGTCCCCTGCCTCCTGTTACCATCCGCCTTAGACGCACAGTTCGGGACCCCCTACCCGAGATCCGCCGGTTTTGACACCGACAACCTCCATTGGCCCCTGGCCAAGAAGCAGATCCCACCAGCCTCAAGCGTGGTGAGGGTTATCCTGATGAATGGGCCAAGCGCCAGGCCAAGTTGGCCAAACAAGCACAAGATGCAGTGAGGAAATTCAATGAAGACTCTGCTGCCGCTGCTGCTATTGAGGCCTCTATAAAGCCGAAGAAGGCCATGCCTAAGAAGCCTTCTCAGAAGCCCGGTGCTTCACCAGCAATGCCCTCACGGCCAAGTTCCTCAACTATGCCCTCACGTCCAGATTCCTCAAAGCCCTCACGGCCAATTCGTCACGCTGCTCCTGCTTCTACAAAATCCTCAGCTCCTTCGCCGAAGTCTTCGGCTGCTCCGACCAAATCTTTAGCACCTGTGCATCTTGTCACATGCCAAAGGACCACAGGCATATCTATTACCTCAGGAGCCTCTGCAAGTTCCTCAGCTACTCCAAGTTCCTCAGATGCTTCCACTCTTCTAAAGAAGAAGACCACTGCTGGACGAGGTCCTCGACCAAGTCCTCACAAGAAACAAGTTGCTTTCCAAGTGCCCTCTGATGATGATGAAGCTGATGATGAAGAAATTGCTGAAATCATCAGGGACAGGCAACTCAGGGCCGCTAGAGCCAAAGGCAGTAATGTGCCATTAATGCTGGATCCGAAGTTGATCCTAGACTTCATTGACTTGTGGCACAAGGACCCAACACACCTCTGCCTGAGCTGAACCTCACTCCTGGTCAAAGTCATGTACTGACTCACTTCATTGATGAAGAGAAATGGAAATTTGAACATGGAAGGAGGGTGAAGAAAGCGTAGTACAAGAAAGAGCGCTTTCTGAAGCAAAATGTTCTGAAGCTTTCACCTGAAGAACTTGTTGCTCTTCAATCTGAAATTAAGAAACTGGGTGATGAATTTGATCGCTACTATGCTGACTGGCTTGGAGCCAAAGTCAGATTTGTAAAGATAACTGAATAGTTCACTTCCAATGTTGCAGCCCCAACGCAACAAGAAATTCCTCAGGCTGAAGCATCTGCCCAGCCGACTGAAGAAAATGCCAGCACCGCTGATGACAACCAGGCTGCTGAAGAAAATGTGAGTTTCAGGGCTGATGACTGCATTCCAGCCGCTGAAGAAATTGCTAGGGAATCCTCTAGTGGTGCGCCTGAAGAAAATGAAGAAGTGAGGGCAACTACATCAGCTGTACCTGAAGAAATTCAACCCAATTCCTCTGCTCCTCCTGCACCTACACCAACTCCTATCCTTCCATCTGCATCAGATGTGAAGAAGACCAAGGCTGCAGAGCGTGCAGCAGTGAAGAAAAGGAAGGCATCAACTTCATCAGATTCTTCAGCTCAGAAAAAGATGAAGCCATTGACTAGCTCGTTTGCAAACCCCATTGATGTTGTTCCTATCTCAACCATGCCATCAAAGGACCTTGTTCCTTTTGATGAAGAATATGTGATTCCAAATGAATCTGATGAAGAGAACCCCTCTGCTGCTTTGTCAGAGCAGATGGATGAAGAAATTGAAGTGGATACAATCCCTTCAACACCAGTTGTCTCCTCGCCTATGCCTCAGTTTACTGCTGAAGAGGCCGATGTTGAAGAAATGGGAGATGAAGATGTGGACATTGGTTGTACCACACCCGTGCTAAGTGATGAATTTTGGGAAAGTCAGCACCCCAACTCTCCACTCTTCACACCATTGCAACAAATTCCTCAGTCCCCAGTAACTACTGTACAAATGGGATCTGATGAACCACATGCCACACCGTCTGTCCATGAAGAAATTCCAGCCACTAGTGCTGAAGATCATGTAAATGAAGAATTGATGTCCCAGGCTGCCACTGAAGGAGCACCTCAAATTCCTCAGCCCGTTGAACCTGAGATCGAGATCTCGGAGGTTGTGATGCAATTGACTGACACTCCTCACCCCAAGCCAAAGGATCCATTCTCAAAGAAGCAGAAATTCAAGGCTGATGATTTCTTCGGCGAGCATGTGTTCTTCACTAACTACAATCCTTATGACTCTGCTCGTCTAAGGAGGAAGCGTTTCTGGACTGCAAGTCAGGCGGACTTCTATTCTTCACTGCTTTTCAACAAGACAAAATCTTCTACCATGAGCATATTCCTCACATGGACATGGAATCATTACCCTGCTTCTCTCCTGTGCTCAGTGTTCTTCATGATGCAGGCCTCCTCAACTTTTGCTCAGACATTGTTGATTGGAATGAAGAGCTTATTCTTCAGTTATATGCTACATTGCATATCACAGGTGATCCTGAAGATATCAACACCTGGGTCTTGGACTGGATGACCGGAAATACTCACTATAAGGCACTAGCCTCTGAATTGCTTCACGCCCTGCCCATCAGTCCACCAAGTGAAGGAGCTCGCTGCCTGTATCATGAACCAGAACTCACAGCTCATTACATGAGAGTGTTAATGAAGCCTTTGAAGCTCGGTCAAGCCCCAAGGACCAAATTCCTCGTGAAGGATTTACTCTATGTGCCCAGAATCGTCTATTGCATTTTGACGAGGACAATGAGTCCCATCAAAGGCCACGACTCATCTGATGAGGAAATAGTTGGCATCATGAAGAATCTGCTCTTCAACATCATTCATAGCATTCCTATCAACTATCATGATTTCTTCATGAGGACTCTGGCAAATGCTGCACTTTCTCTGTTTGAGCTGAAACCTTATGCACCTTGGATTATGAGATTCCTCAGGACAAGGTCTTCACTCAACTACAAGGCTGATTTTCAGTATCACCTTAGCTATCTGCCCCCGATTGAAGTCCTCAAGTAGGCTTTTACTTCAACTGATGAAAAGGGCAAGGCTCCTGTTGTCATTGATGAAGGCATTCATCCATTGGATGGTCAATTCCGCAAAGCTGCATCTTATTCCACCAATGATGACTCTGCAACACATGACTCTGCTACCGATGCACCCAAGTCTACTCCTCAAGCCACTGCTCCTCGTGTGATGACTAACCACGAGCTTCTGCTCCTCGTGTGAAGAAGATCTTAAGAAAATGGGTCTAAAGGAAGATTTTGACTGGTCTGCACCTCCACCGAAGAAATTCAAGAAGGTCAAGGTTCCTTCTTTGGTGTCAAGCTCATATTCGTCATCACACGATACCGACGAGTATGAAGACTTGGATGACACTGCGGCAGGCCCTTCCACGACAAACGACCCCAACAACGCTGGTGCTACTTCATCGACTTGATATTCTTCTGGAGCGTTAGTCCTCATTTTCGATCATTTTGGTTATTCGATGACAAAGGGGGAGAATTTTGATTTAGTCTTCAAGTGGGTCTGTCTATATGGGCATTTTTTTTGCTAAGTTACAACTCTCGTTCTTCTGAAACTTTATTGGATCGAGTTGTAAACTTAAACCCGATGGTGCTCTGATACTTTTGACGTTTTTTTCTGCATGCTTATTCCTCATATATGTTAATGCACGCATGCTGAATTACATCAGTCGCCATATTTCATCATGCATTTCAAATTCCTCATTATGATATGTCAAATGCGTGTATGAATTACAAGATATAGGGGGAGATCTCCATGATTCTACTCTTCAAGTGTGCAATGCTTCAAAAGCAAATTCCTCATCATGCACATCTTCAGGGGGAGTTCTTCTATATCTTGCAATCAAATTCCTCAATATCAGTATTTACACTTCATATGTTTATCTCCATTGAAAACTTAACCTATATTGTCAACAATCACCAAAAAGGGGGAGATTGTAAGTGCATCTAGTGCCGCTTAGTGATTTTGGTGTACTGAAGACATATAGGTTAGGGGACTAATGTGTTTTTGAGTGTACACAGGTCTATAAGTCCATGAGGAGTTTGATATTTACAGAGAAAGTCGACCCCTAAAAATGAAGTTCTTCGACTGAAGAATTTGGATTTCTGAAGACTTTCTAAAGACTTTGAAAGTGAAGAAATTGGTGCAATCCTGAAGACTTGGTATTCATCCGAGGATCATGAAGCGTGAAGACTTTTGTTTTCGTAGTTTCATTTTCCCTTTCTTGAGTCATAGGAAACACCGTACTGTTAAAGGGGGCCAAGGAAATACTAAGGAAAAATTTCCATGTGATGCTCAACTCAAAATCCTACACCTACCAATCCCTTCGAGTGAAGCCATTGGAAATCTCATACAGTTCAGTCATATTCTTCAGTGACACAGACGAAGTTCCTCTGGTCTCTCAGGAATTTGTTCTGACTGAGGAGTTAGGAATTCTCTAGTGCGGATTGCCTACACAGTGAGGAACATGATAATCCTGAGGAATTTGATACTCAAATTTCCAACCATTGTTGTGCCTTGTGCCAGCTGTCCCAAAATATCTACCCACCTAACGGTCATATCATTGAAGGGCATTTATGTCTTATCATGTCGGGCTACTCCCTAGGCTATAAATAGTCGCCCCCTACAACCACTAGCTGGTTGGCTGCTCCGAGAGAAACTGACACTTGTCATTTGAGAGCATCCCATCCTCCACGGACTTTGAGCGAAAATCATCAAGTGAGTAAAACCCAAACCCAAACACCTAAAAACCCCAAGTGATTGAGCATCACTGAAGAGATTGATCCTGCGTGGATCCGACGCTTGTTACCTTTGAAGATTGTGCTTCTTCCAGACGGTTAGGCATCAAGGTCTAGAGCATACAAGAGGAATTGTGGATCGCCAAGTGACCAAGTTTGTGAAGGTTCGGAAGTCACCTGAAGACTTACCACGAGTGATTGGGCGAGGTCTGTGTGACCTTAGCTCAAGGAGAATACGGTGAGGATTGTGTGTCCGGGACTGTGTGTCCTCAGGTTTAAATACCTAGCCGCTCCAACCAGATGGACAACTGAGACAGCAGTTGGAACTGGTCTACCAAATCATTGTCTTCATCAAGCTCATTGGTTCTATTTCCTCAACTCTATCATTTCCTCATAATTGTGTTGAGTGCTTGTTCGTATCTGTGTTTGAAGACTTTGAATGAAGACTTTCTCAATTTCCTCAGTTCAATTTCTTCAGTCTATTGGTCTTCACCATGTGTTATCCTGTGTTTATGCCTTCTGTACTCTGTGCTTATTTTCATTTCATCATGATGACTATGCTTGTGCTCTGTTATGTTTACTTTTGAGTACTTATTCCGCTGCTAGTAGTTCTTCGCTAAGGAATTTACTCACCTGCAAATTCCTCAGTGAAGAATTCATAAAAATCTCCTATTCACCCCCTCTAGTCGATATAACGCACTTTCACTCATGAGACATATCCCCTAAACCAACAGAAACAATATCCTTATTGCAGTCTATCTTAGCATTGACAGTATTCAAGAAGGGTCCACCAAATATAATTGGACAAAAGTCATCTTGTGGGGAACCGAGAACAATAAAATTAGCAGGATATTTAACTTTCCCACACAAGACTTCAACATCTCTAACAATCCCAACCGGTGAAATAGTATCTCTATTGGCAAGCTTAATGGTAACGTCAATTTCCTCTATCTCAGCAGGTGCAATGTCATGCATAATTTCTTTATATAAGGAATGAGGTATTGCACTTGCACTAGCACCCATATCACATAAGCCATGATAACAATGATCTCCTATTTTCACAGAAATAACAGGCATGCCTACAACAGGTCTATGTTTATTTTTAGTATCGGGTCTAGAAATTCTAGCAGCTTCATCACAGAAATAAATAACATGCCCATCAATATTATCAGCCAAGGGATCTTTAACCATAGGACTTGATCTTGGTACCAATCCATAACGATCAAAGCCGAATCGTGAGCCTATTAATGAAGCAAATTCAATGAAACAACAACTGGTACCGTATAGAAGGGGCCAGCAACACTAGGTTCAACTTTAATTTGCTTAGAGGGAGTAGGTGTTCTAGTGTTACTCTTACGAACCACTATTGAAGCTTTAGCATGATCCTTTATTCTAACAGGGAAAGGTGGTTTCTCAACATAAGCAATACGAACAACTGGATCATTATAAGTGATAGTCTTTTCTTCAACTTTAATAGGTGCAACTACTTTTACTTCAACGGGAGGATTATATTAAACCACTTCTCCTTAGGGAGATCAACATGAGTAGCAAAAGATTCACAAAAAGAAGCTACTATCTCAGAGTCAAGTCCATATTTAGTGCTAAATTCACAGAAAACATCGGTATCCATAAAATATTTAATACAATCAAACTTAGGTGTTATACCTGACTCCTTACCTTCGTTGATATCCCAATCTTCAGAGTTGCGTTTAATTCTTTCCAATAAATCCCATTTTAATTCAATAGTCTTCATCATAAAAGAACCAGTACAAGAAGTATCGAGCATGGAGCGATTATCGAGAGAAAGCCGAGCATAAAATTTTTGAATAATCATTTCTCTTGAGAGCTCATGATTGGGGCATGAATATAACATTGAGTTAAGCCTCCCCCGAGCTTGAGCGATGCTTTCTCCTTCACGAGGCCAAAAATTATATATATAATTACGATCACGATGAACCAGATGCATAGGATAAAACTTCTGATGAAATTCCAATTTCAATCGTTGGTAGTTCCATGATCCAATATCATCACATAGCCTAAACCATGTAAATGCCTCTCCCTTAAAAGATAAATGGAATACCTTCTTCTTGATAACATCCTCGGACATACCTGCAAGCTTAAATAATCCACAAACTTCATCCACATAGATTAGGTGCAAATCGGGATGCAATGTTCCATCTCCTGTAAAAGGATTATCTGGCAGTTTCTCTATCATACCCGAAGGAATTTCAAAGTAAACATTTTCAATAGGTTCAGTAGGTTAAGGAGCAAATCTTTTCTCTACTGGTTGGGGTGAAGATACCCCGAACAAGCCCCTCGAAGGATTATGTTCCATAGTAACAAGTGACAGTAAATTTTAGCACACTATATAAATTTTTCCTTACCAAATTCCACCTACCAAAGGCGCTTCACTCCCCGGCAACGGCGCCAGAAAAGAGTCTTGAAGACCCACAAGTGTAGGGGATTTATCATAGCCTTTTTGATAAGTAAGAGTGTCGAACCCAACGAGGAGCAAAAGGAAATGATAAGCGGTTTTCAGCAAGGTATTCTCTGCAAGCACTGAAATTATCGGTAACAGATAGTTTTGTGATAAGGTTATTTGTAACGAGTAACAAGTAATGCAAGTAAATAAGGTGCAGCAAGATGGCCCAATCCTTCTTGTAGCAAAGGACAAGCCTGGACAAACTCTTATATAATGGAAAGAGCTCCCGAGGACACATGGGAATTATCGTCAAGCTAGTTTTCATCATGCTCATATGATTCGTGTTCGGTACTTTGATAATTTGATATGTGGGTGGACTGGTGCTTGGATACTGTCCTTCCTTGGACAAGCATCCCACTTATGATTAAACCCTATTGCAAGCATCTGCAACTACAACAGAAGTATTAAGGTAAACCTAACCATAGCATGAAACATATGGATCCAAATCAGCCCCTTACGAAGCAACGCATAAACTAGGGTTTAAGCTTCTGTCACTCTAGCAACCCATCATCTACTTATTACTTCCCAATACCTCCATCTAGGCCTAAACAATGGTGAAGTGTCATGTAGTCGACGTTCACATGACACCACTAGAGGAAAGACAACATACATCTCATCAAAATATCGAACGAATACCAAATTCACAAGACTACTTATGGCAAGACTTCTCCCATGTCCTCAGGAACAAACGTAACTACTCACAAATCATATTCATGTTCATAATCAGAGGGGTATTAATATGCATAATGGATCTGAACATATGATCTTCCACCAAGTAAACCAACTAGCATCAACTACAAGGAGTAATCAACACGACTAGCAACCCACAGGTACCAATCTGAGGTTTTGATACAAGAGATGAACTAGGGTTTGAGATGAGATGGTGCTGGTGAAGATGTTGATGGAGATTGACCCCCTCCTGATGAGAGGATCGTTGGTGATGATTTCCCCCTCCCGGAGGGAAGTTTCCCCGGCAGAACATCTCCGCCGGAGCCCTAGAGTGGTTCCGCCTCGTGGCGGTGGAGTTTCGTCCCGTGAGCTAGCTTATGATTTTTTCCTCGACGAAAGACTCCATATAACCAAAGATGGGCATCAGAGGGCCACCAGGGGGCCCACGAGGCAGGGGGGCATGCCCAAGGGGGTAGCGAGCGCCCCCACCCTTGTGGATGGTGGGTGCCCCCCTCTTGTACTTCTTTCACCCAATATTTTTTATATATTCTGAAACGTGCTCCCGTGAAGTTTCAGGACTTATGGAGATGTGCAGAATAAGTCTCTAATATTTGCTGCTTTTCCAGCCTAGAATTCCAACTGCCGGCATTCCCCTCTTCATGTAAGCCATGTAAAACAAGAGAGAATAGGCATAAGTATTGTGACATAATGTGTAATAATAGCCCATAATGCAATAAATATTGATATGAAAGCATGATGCAAAATGGATGTATCACCCCCTTCCCCTTGTCCAATTCGGACTGGGCAGGGGGGAGCCACCTCTGTCCGGCCTTCTCTCTTCTCCACTAAGGCCCATTGTGGCCCATTAATCCCCCGGGGGTTCCGGTAACCTCCCGGTACTCCGAGAAATACCCGATACACTTTGGAACTATTCTGGTGTTTGAATATAACCTTCCAATATATCAATCTTTATGTCTCGGCCATTTCGAGACACCTCGTCATGTCCGTGATCTCATCCGAGACTCCGAACAAACTTCGATACATCAAATCACATAACTCATAATACATATCATCATCGAATGTTAAACATGTGGACCCTACGGGTTTGAGAACTATGTAGACTTGACTGAGACACATCTCCGGTCAATAACCAATAGCGGAACCTGGATGCTCATATTGGTTCCTACATATCTACGAAGATCTTTATCGGTCAAACCGCACAACAACATAGGTTGTTCCTTTGTCAGCCGTATGTTACTTGCTTGAGATTCGATCGTCGGTATCATCATACCTAGTTCAATCTCGTTACCGGCAAGTCTCTTTACTCGTTCCGTAATGCATCATCCCATGACTAACTCATTAGTCACATTGCTTGCAAGGCTCATAGTGATGTGTATTACCAAGAGGGCCCAGAGATACCTCTTTGATACATGGAGTGACAAATCCTAATCTCGATCTATGCCAACTCAACAAACACCATCGGAGGCACCTGTAGAGCATCTTTATAATCACCCAGTTACGTTGTGACTTTTGATAGCACACAAGGTGTTCCTCCGGTATTCGGGAGTTGCATAATCTCATAGTCATAGGAACATGTATAAGTCATGAAGAAAGCAATAGCAATAAACTTAACGATCATAGTGCTAAGCTAACAGATGGGTCTAGTCCATCACATCATTCTCTAATGATGTGATCCCGTTCATCAAATGACAACACATGTCTATGGCTAGGAAACTTAACCATCTTTGATTAACGAGCTACTCAAGTAGAGGCATACTAGGGACACTTTGTTTGTCTATGTATTCGCACGTGTACTAAGTTTCCAGTTAATACAATTCTAGCATGAATAATAAACATTTATCATGATATAAGGAAATATAAATAACAACTTTATTATTGCCTCTAGGGCATATTTCCTTCAGTACCGAACGTACGGCACCTCCTAGTTCTGCACACATTCAGCTCGATGACGTTCCTTGAACTCTTGATCTAGCAAAGTGTCATGGGAGAGTTTCGTCAGCACGATGGTGTTGTGACGGTGATGGTGAAGTGATCCGTGCAGGGCTTCGCCTAAGCACTATGACAATATGACTAGAGGAGTAAACGGTGGAGGGGGCACCGCACACGGCTATGAACAATTGATGTGTCATAGAGGTGCCCCTTGTATATATAAAGGAGGGAGATGGGAGGAGGCCGGCCTAGGGGCGCGCCAAGTGGGGGGATCCCCACTTGGACTCCTAGTCCAATTCGGCCCCCTTTCCTTTTACCGGAAGGGGAAAGGGGGAAGGAGAGGGAGGAGGAGAAGGAAAGGGGGGCCGCGCCCCCTCCCCTAGGCCAATTCGGACTCCTACCTTGGTGGGGGGGTGCCACCCTTGTGGGCTGGCTTGCCTCCCTCCTATGGCCCATGTGGCCCATATCTTCCCCCGGGGGGTTCCGGTAACCCCCAGTACTCCGATACGTACCCGATACATTCCGAAACACTTCCGGTGTCCGAATACTATCGTCTAATATATCAATCTTTACCTCTTGACCATTTCGAGACTCCTTGTCAAGTCCGTGATCTCATCCGGGACTCCAAACAATCTTCGATAACCAAAACACATAACTCATAATACAAATCGTCATCGAACATTAAGCGTGCGGGCCCTACGGGTTCGAGAACTATGTAGACATGACCGAGACACCTTCCGGTCAATAACCAATAGTGGAACCCATATGCTCATATTAGTTCCTACATATTCTACGAAGATCTTTATCGGTCAAACCATAATGACAACATACGTCATTCCCTTTATCATCGGTATGTTACTTCCCGAGATCCGATCGTCGGTATCATCATACCTAGTTCAATCTCGTTACCGGCAATTCTCTTTACTCATTCTATATTGCATCATCCTGTAACTAACTCATTAGTCACATTGCATGCAAGGCTTATCATGATGTGAATTACCGAGAGGGCCCAGAGATACCTCTCCAATACTTGGAGTGACAAATCATAATCTCGATCTATGCCAACCCAACAAACACCTTCAGAGATACATGTACAGCATCTTTATAATCACCCAATTATGTTGTGACATTTGATAGCTCACAAGGTATTCATCCGGCATCCGGGTGTTGCATAATCTCATAGTCAAAGGAATATGTATAAGTCATGAAGAAACAATAGCAATAAAATTTAACGATCACTATGGTAAGCTAACGGATGGGTCTTGTCCATCACATCATTCTCCTAATGATGTGATCTCATTCATGAAATGACAACACATGTCTATGGTTAGGAAACTTAAGTATCTTTGATTAACGAGCTAGTCTAGTAGAGGCATACTAGGGACACTTTGTTTTGTATATGTATTCACACATGTATCAAGTTTCCGGTTAATACAATTCTAGCATGAATAATAAACATTTATCATGATATAAGGAAATATAAATAACAACTTTATGATTTCCTCTAGGTCATATTTCCTTCATTTCTATGTTGCTATAAACCCATTTCCCCTACAATTGTTACTGAACTAGTTTTAAATATTATAGGATGAACGGAAGTGTTCTTACTTGGAGTGGGTTGATCAAGAGTGGCCACAGTCTTTGAAGATGTGCCTAGCAAAGCTTTGGAGCATGTATGAGGAAGAGAACAAAGGTAGGCTTAGAGAAAGTGTTGTCAACACTAAAGAATATTTGAAGATGCGGGATAAAAAGAGGAAGGTGGAGAATGAGCTAAGATTTTTTAAATCATACTTTGGTAAGATGGTGTTGGCGAACGAGGAGGCACTTTCCTAGTTGGACAGTGCAAAACAGGTTCTTACTGAACTAAAAGTAGAGGTGGATAAGACGTTCCTGGAAGATATATTGTTCTAATATTGTTCGTATGAAGTTGACCTAGCTATATGTTAAAATATATTTATGTGCCTGATATGAAATTGGGAAATAGCCATTCGATATGAAATGTGAATTTGTGTAATACTGGAATTATTAATTGTAAACTAATAAACCTGATAAATGGGTCATGGAACTGTGCAAACGGTTCTAGCAGTAAAAGTGCTTGTGATGGATAGCCAACGCCACACAGTTTTCTTCATCAAATCATGTGGGTTGTAGTTGATAAAAGCAAATGGTTAACCAAGGCAGAGAGCGTGTGATAGTTACACCTTTCACACACGAGCCTATACATAAAACTATGTGGGATGTACATACGAACGAAAATGTTTTCCCTGGATTGACTGTGTGGCATGTACATAAGAACAGAAACGTATTCCTTGGATTGACTGTGTGTGATATACATACGAACGGAAATGTTTTTCTAGGATTCACCATTTGGGATGTACATACGAACGAAAATGATTGGGTTTCGATGCCTCGCCCGATCGCACACAAGCTTATTTTGCCCCAGCCTTTGTGCTAGGAGGGCCTATCCCCGACAATTTCTGGGTCATGTGGGAAGGACCCCCCTATCGCCCACACTTACATGGCGACGGTTCCAAATGTCGTTGCGGAAAGGGGTTAAAAACTGTTTGTATAGCACCGACGCGCACCAGTGTGAAGCAAGAGAGTTCAACAATTTCTATAAAATAAAACCACCGTCGTGCTCTAAAAATATGTAAGTGAATCACTAGAGAAAATTGCCTAGCTCAAAAGATATAAGTGAAGCACATAGAGTATTCTAACAAATCACGATTCATGTGTGTCCCTCTCAAAAGGTGTGTACAACAAGGATGATTGCGGCAAACTAAAAAGCAAAGACTCATATCATACAAGACGCTCCAAGCAAAGCACATATCATGTGGTGAATAAAAATATAGCCTCAAATAAATTTACCGATAGACGAAGGCAAAAGAGAGGATGCCATCCAGGGAATCCCCATGCTTAGATGCTTGGTTGTCCTTGAATATTACCTTAAGGTGCCTTGGGAATCCACAACCTTAGGTTCTTGCCACTCCTTATTCCATAGTCCATCAAATCTTTACCCAAAACTTGAAAACTTCACAACAAAAAACTCATGAGATCCGTTAGTATAAGAAAATAAAATCACCACTTTTGGTACTATTATGAACTCATTCTTTATTTATACTAGTATGATGCTCGTGCATTGCTACGGCTACAATGCATATAAATTTATTTGCTCAACATTACTTTTATAGAACATAATTCTTGAGCACATGAGACAACTCTTTTCTTCTTGTTCCTCCTCTATCAACTATCTCTGTCTCTCTCATTCAAACTTATTACCAGTATCAATGGCACATTCAAACCTGCATACCCATCCCAACCACACCAACAACCACATACTTCAAATTTAAACACACATAACCTTATAATTTTGTGTGCATTAGATAGATTCACTAAAGCAAACAAACAAATTTGGTCTCTAAGTAACTCAACTTATTAGGAATGGTGACTGTATATTCAGTTTGACCACAAAGAAATGATATACACTTGTCCTAAATCCACATTACCTTGCAAGCACCTAGAATATAATTTGTGGGTTCCTTTCCCATAGGATCATTAGATATATTCAACAACTTACAACTTAGAATGAAAAAGTTAGTGTAAGGGACAACTAAACAAGTTGAAAAACAAAGTTAACTGGTAATCTGCATCAAAGACCCCACGAGGATTTCTCTTGAAAAAAAGACTGCTCCAGGATTTGGGTAAAGCAAGACAGATTGACCCTAATAATATAGTTTGCAAACTACCATGAAACATGAAGCATGGTATGCTCTGGTCCACGAAGAGAGATATAGCCTTATAGCATCGACATGTCTGGCTATATTACTCCTCACACCAAACTATGGAAATTTTCAGTGCCAACAACCTGTCCAAAAAGACTCTACCTAATTGCTTTAAGCTAGCACCATTACACCACAAATATGCACATGCATGCATCACGTATGCATGTCTTTGGTCTTCTCATCCCCCTGACTATCAGCGAAATTGCCCATCATGCATGCTTGCATTTACCTGCACATTGTCAAGTACAACCACGTTTCCAACTCCCGCCTCAGCACCATAATCGATGATGTCTATGCCAAATTCAGGTGGGGCATTCTCCCCCTTTTGAAAATTCAAAAAAAAGTCTAGCCTTGTCACACACGTGGGTGTATTATTTTTGTCTGACAGATGCATGGGCATCACCACGCCCGCCCTTCTTGTTTGTTATGCCCCTACTAAAATCGCTGCCGAGTGCGCCATTATCCCGAGTAAAAGTATATACACAACATAAAAAACGAAAATATTTAAATGTATTTTTTAATCAACGCAAGATGCGGTTCCTCGCCTTCATTTCATTATCAGAAGAGTCAAAAGTTAAGATTTAATAGAGCTTTCAACATGATTAATGTGTACTATAATTAAGCATGGGCTAGGTTATCATTGAGAAAGCATACTACAGAAGCAAGCTGAAGCTACCGGCTCTTAGGTTTGTAGTGTATATTGTATACCATAGAAGCTTAACTTTGAGATCAATGCTACAACTTTGTCATGCATCAGGGAAAGTTTGTTTTGGATGGTAACATGTCCTCATTGTTCAGGGTGTGTCCAAATCTGCAAGTATTAGCACAAGAAACTCTTTAGTCGTAACTCGTAACACAATCTAGGTATGCCTAAAACAAATAGAGTTATTGAAATGGTCTGCTTAGCAAATTATTACACGGAGTATGTAACTTCACATATTTTGAACAAATAGACTTGATAACTTAGTATTTTTCAAGTAAATAAGATCACATGTGAAAACATAAAGGGATAATTGCATTTTTACCCCTAGTTGGTTCCTACCCACGGGTTTTGCCCTTGCTTTTTGAGCTTGCTCAGTTTTGCCCTTAGTTTTTCCGTCGAGGTTCCTCGAATGCCCTTTGACCGTTTGACCAAAACTTTGAAAATTCATAACTAATTCATATGAACTCAAAAAAATGCAAATAAGATATCAAAATGTTCAGATAAACAATACCTTTATGTGCATATCATTTGCATTCAGGACAAAAGCACCCTTTAAACTACCTGAGGTAATTAATGTTATTAACATTATTAAAAATAAAAAGGTATAAACAATATTATTTTCATGAATAAAAATTACATGCAAATGTAGGTGATGTTTTCTGAACATCTTGATATCTTATTTGTATTTTTTTGAGTTTGTACCAACTTGTTATGAAGTTTCCAAATAATGGTCAAAGTCGTTAGAACATTCTTAACAAGATGATACGAACTCAGAAAAATGCAAATAAGATATCTGGATGTTCAGAAAACATCACCTACATTTGCATGTAATTTTATCATGAAAATAATATTGTTTATACCTTTTTATTTTTAATAATGTTAATAACATTAATTACCTCAGGTAGTTTAAAGGGTGCTTTTGTCCTGAATGCAAATGATATGCACATAAAGGTAATGTTTATCTGAACATTTTGGTATCTTATTTTCATTTTTCTGAGTTCATATGAATTAGTTATGAATTTTCAAAAGTTTTGGTCAAACGGTCAAAGGGCATTCGAGGGACCACGGCAGAAAAAGTAAGGGCAAAACTGAGCAAGCTCGAAAAGTAAGGGCAAAACCCGTGGGTAGGAACCAACTAGGGGTAAAAATGCAATTGTCCCAAACATAAATGTTCAAGCTTTCCTTATACATTACTACACGAAACTTAGCTCTCCCACATCCAGAGATGAACCTATGATGAGAAGTTTACACCAACTATGTATATGGAAGTATTGATTAAAATTTGCTCATAGGATAGCTACAACTTGACAATAGCTATTTTTGAATGTAGATTAGAAAAATAATGCAAACCAAAAGAACAATAATGTTGTGCAGATATTGAGAATATAAGAGGCTATAACTGAAATAAAACAATCCTTTTATGCCCATCTCAAATCGAATTTATCAACCGAAGTAGAATGCATATCCCAAATTCAAATTATAGGAACAACTGGTTAGTACATCTCCTTCAAAATGAAAAATAATGACATTTTGTATAGCGACAATAGACATCATTTGATAAATATTTTTTTATCCTATTGAAAGGAGTGCATTAAGAATTTTAAAGAGGATTTAGAGAAATTATAGACTTTGGGGTGTAAGTTCAAGAGCACCAAGTGTAAAGTTTCCAAATCCAATTGATCATATACCATGTTTTCGAACATATTGATCATATCAAGTGTTTGCTACACTTGTTGTTGTTGTTGTTGTTGTTGTTGTTGTTGTTATTATTATTATTATTGCATATTGCACCTGTTATAAAAGGAGGAGAAGTATTAGGATGATCATGATCATACGTTGCACAAATCGATGAAGCGGTGAATAAAGGTTAGGTGCCAAGTCCCCATCAAGGAAAGCTCGCATATCACAAATAAACTTGTTCATCTAGTCAATCTGCAAAAATAAATGAAATGATACAGATCAACAACATGTAGTACTTTTGACAATGAAACATAGGTAGAATGATGGCAAATATAACCCTGAACTTTGTAAAAGCAAGTGATGATGTGAATATAAAAATGGTTGGTGATTTTTACAACTGACCTAATGAACCTAAATTGTCCCATAAGTCAGCTTTTCAATATGTGTGACTCATCCATTAACTACCAACATTAGAGAAATCAATCTATAAGTCTGAATGTTATTTGGGGTCACAAAGTGTAACTTTCCCCATAAAAATACTATACCTTTTTGAGCAAAAATTACGCTACTAAATTAATCACAAATAAATTACTCGACAATATTAGCCAGCACAAGCACTCCTAAGTTGTACACATTCTTTTATTTAACATGTTCCTTTAATCCCTAAAAAAACATGTGCCTTTAATTCCTCCATGGCAGCATACAACAACCATCGTGCTACATGGGGTTTAACAACAGTCCCGCAGAAATTAGAGCAATGCAAAAAAAGAATTATGTTGCACATACTTTCACCTCATGTACTTGCTAGAATATCTAGAATTTGGATTGAGTATATACTTGCAGAAAAATAATAGAACATTGATGGGGGTCCCTAATTTTTGATATCACAGAGATACCAATTACACCCAGCTTCTGCAACAGCAATGTCGTAAAGACATTACAGATGCACACATCCAAAAAACAAAAGAAGAAGAAAAAAGGAAAAAGAAAGATCCTGCTATAGTGATGAATTCCTTGTTGTTGTACCATGAACCACCACCTAGACAACACCCGAAGTCCAAACTCTCCAAAAGTGATGCTCCAAGAAGGAAATAATGCACAAGTACCATCATCGCCCGATCATAGATCTTAGCTTTTCAGCCTAGAGAATCCACATCCTCAAAAAAATGTCTTCAACATGGTCACTGCCGGGCACAACCAATTAAGTCCAGGCCTTGGGCTTTCACCCTGAAAGCTAAGACTATGTGCTCCACCTGTATTGCCGCCCCCACTTGCCGATGTTGCTGCTACGAGTCATGAATCATGAAGCAAAGTCCTCATCGCCACGAACACTCGATCCACCATTACAAGGCCTCAGATATTAGCCACCATGACATTCTCCATCATTATCTTCACCATGGAAATCAAAATACTGACATGCCCCATAATGTCAATAGATGCCGAAGCTTCACATCACACCCTCCTGAAGCAACTCGGGCTGAAATAGGGGCACACACAACTAAATCCCATCCGATCGAGCAATCTACAAGCGTCAAGCACCAAATGAAGATCTCCGGCGGGGCATTCCGGAACTAGTCAACGACCAGATCCAAGAGGACCGGCAACTGGTAGAACACCATCTTAGGAGAAAGAACCAAAGGACCAGCCGCCATCTGCATCTCGTCAATCACTGCTGGAAGAGCCATGGGAGCGGAACCCCACCACCGCTGTCGGCCGCACAGGCAAGCCCGGCGGTGCTGACCGACAACAGCAAGGGAAGGGCGCACGGGAAGACTGCCGGAAGAAGCGGATCTAGCCGCCGCCCGTGTCGCCCACACAATGATGGATGCAGTGATGCATCGAACATGGCTGCATGTTGCTGCCACTGATGTGACACACCTCAGATCGCGTTCTTGCCTCACGGCTCCATCGTCCTAGCATGCGTTGTCACCGGCGTAGCTACAACTCGTAGAGCGGTGTGGGTCCCCGGGAGCCTGCTGCGCCATGCATGGAGGAGGCCGCCACGACCCCAGATCGAGCAGTAGCAGGCCGGTAGCTGATGCATCTCCAACGTATCTATAATTTTTGGTTGTTCCATGCTATTATATTATCTGTTTTGGATGTTTAATGGGCTTTAATGTGCACTTTTATATTATTTTTGGGACTAACCAATTAACCGAAGGCCCAGTGCAAATTGTTGTTTCTTTGCCTATTTCAGTGCTTTGTAGAAAAGGAATATCAAACGGAATCCAAATGGAACGAAACCTTCGTGAGGATATTTCTTGGAACAAACGCAACCCAGGAGACTTGGAGTACAAGTCTGGAAGTCCACGAAACTTCCACAAGGCAGGGGGCGCGCCCAGGGGGTAGGCGCGCCCCCACCCTCGTGGGCCCCACGGAGCTCCACCGACGCACTTCTTTCGCCTATATATACCCATGTACCCTAAAAACATCCAGGAGAGCCACAAAACCACTTTTCCACCGCCTCAACCTTCTGTACCCATGAGATCCCATCTAGGGACTTTTTCGGCGATCTGCCGGAGGGGGATTCGATCCCAGAGGGCTTCTACATCAACACCATAGCCTCTCCGATGATGTGTGAGTAGTTTACCATAGACCTTCAGGTCTATCGTTATTAGCTAGATGGCTTCTTATCTCTCTTTGGTTCTCAATACAAAGTTCTCGATGTTCTTGGAGATCTATTCGATGTAATACTCTTTTGCGGTGTGTTTGCCGAGATCCGATGAATTGTGGGTTTATGAATTTGATTATCCATGAATATTATTTGGTTCTTCTCTGAATTCTTATATGCATGATTTGATATCTTTGTAAGTCTCTTCGAATTATCGGTTGTTTGGCCTACTAGATTGATCTTTCTTGCAATGGGAGAAGTGCTTAGCTTTGGGTTCAATCTTGCGGTGTCCTTTCCCAGTGACAGTAGGGGCAGCAAGGCACGTATTGTATTGTTGCCATCGAGGATAAAAAGATGGGGTTTATATCATATTTCTTGATTTTATCCCTCTACATCATGTCATCTTGCTTAATGCGTTACACCGTTCTTATGAACTTAATACTCTAGATGCATGCTGGATAGCGGTCGATGTGTGGAGTAATAGTAGTAGATGCAGAACCGTTTCGGTCTACTTGACACGAACATGATGCCTATATTCATGATCATTGCCTTAGATATCATCATAACTATGCGCTTTTCTATCAATTGCTTGGCAGTAATTTGTTCACCCACCGTAATACATGCTATCATGGGAGAAGCCGCTACTGAAACCTATGGCCCCCGGGTCTATTTTACATCATATAAGTTTCCGATCTATAATTCTAGTTTACTATTTATTTTGCAATCTTTATTTTCCAATCTATACAACAAAAATACCAAAAACATTTATCTTATTATCTTTATCAGATCTCACTTTTGCAAGTGGCCGTGAAGGGATTGACAACCCCTTTATCACGTTGGTTGCAAGGTTCTTGATTGTTTGTGCAAGTACTGGGCGACTTGTGTGTAGTCTCCTACTGGATTGATACCTGGGTTCTCAAAAACTGAGGGAAATACTTACTCTACTTTGCTGCATCACATTTTCCTCTTCAAGGGAAAACCAACGCATGCTCAAGAGGTAGCAAGAAGGATTTCTGGCACCGTTGCCGGGGAGATCTACGCTCAAGTAAAGACATACCAAGTACCCATCACAAACTCTTATCCCTCACATTACATTATTTGCCATTTGCCTCTCGTTTTCCTCTCCACCACTTCACCTTTGACGTTTTATTCGCCCTTTCTCGTTTGCCTTCTTTCGTTTGCCTCTTGTGTGCATGTTTGACCTGATGGCCTTGCCTAAAAGCATTGATCCTCACGTTAGAAGGTTGGAAGAAATTGAGAACAACGTTAGAAACTTTATGTCTTTGCAATTTGGGCATAATAATTTCTTCAGAAATGAGCTTAAAGAACTGTCGGTGTACAAAAGTAGGGGCTCTCCTTTTGACCCCTTTACTTGTGCATGGGTAGTCAGAGCCACGCGCCATGACCACACTTAGCAGGGCAGAGGAGGGAAGCCGGAGAGAAGCCGAAGCTCAAGACCACCAAGGCGACGCCAAGACCAGAAGCGCAGGAGGGCAAGAGGGCGAGGTGGACTCCCTTGGCAAGATCCTTGCCGAGGCGGCCCCCCGCAGCCCCGGCAAGAGCCTTGCCGGGGCAACTTGCCCAACGCCAGGAGAGCGAACCACCCTTGAGCCCAAAGGTTCCGAACGCCATCAACAACTACGTGGGACCAAGGCTCGGGAGGCACCTCCGTGGTGGCATGCAGATCTTTGAGAAGACCATAGATATATGAGATTAGATGAGGATCAGGAGACGATGACCCTCGGCGGGGTCCTCGCCAAGGAAATCCACAAGACCCTCGGCAAGCGTCTTGCCGGGGACGACTGCGACACCACGGAAAGACCCTTGCCGGGCCCCCGGCAAGGCCCTTGCCGAGGACGCCAGCAAGGCCACTGCCAGGCCCACACCAGCCAAGACTCCGCCGCCGTTCGCATGCAGCTGCCAGCCCAACCAGCTAGGCAGGCACGTGCGTGGCAACTTGCAGCTTCCAGGCCAAATCAGCAAGCACCCGCGTGGCGGCATGCAGATCTTCATGAAGGCCCTACCATCGTGCCACCTCAGCTGCTTGCCTGCCTAAATGGTGATGCATGCATCGCTAGCCTGGGCGTGTGTCGAAGCGAGGCGGAGCGGCGACGGACGGGACGGGCCTCGTTCCCGTCCCCGATAAAGCTAATGGACACATACGTTGCGCATTTAATGCACTTTGTCCCGTAATGCCATGCGATAAGCTCGCCCACTGTAGGCCTTTCCACCTCCTATGTGCCACTATGGCAACCCCTTTTTCCTATTGAAGGAGGCCCGAGGCGACGAAGAGAGGGATTCGGCTTTTTGGAACGGCACAACCATCATAGCCAGTTCAAAAAGCCCAAGAACACTCAATACATCCACCAAAGCGGGACTAGGGTTTTACGCATCCTCGCGGCCCGAACCTGGGTAAATGATCCGTGTGCTTGCTCCTAAACCTCCTCTTCTCACGACCCCACGCCCGCCGACCATAGAAGGGATCCCAGTGATCCCATAGGTGTCGTTCCCACCAACATCTTTGGTGCGCCAGGTAGGGGCAGCATAGTTGTTAGAATCTGGTTTAGCGTCCGGCTTAGCAGTTTCTCTTGGCAACGGCTTCCAGAGAAGAAGACGGCCAAGAGAACGCTGTCGCCTGCAAGTGTGAAGGACGCCGGTGCGGCGACAGGAAAGCTAAGTCATACGAAATTTTAAGAAATTTCCTTTTTATATATGAGGTTATTGTCCTTGAAGGTCCTGCCCTATGTATGAAAGCCTGCACGCAAAGGGGCCCTTCTGCAATTGGCAACGTCCTTTTTCTATTCCGAGTCCGCTCAATAGCTCAAGCGGCCGCGTCGAAAGTGGCAGGGTAGCCTTCCGCAATTGGCAACGCTCTTGATTCTGCTCAAGTCAAGCTCGACAGTTCGAGCAGCCGCGTTGAGAGCGGTAAGGTGGTTCGCTCGGCAGCAAGCACACCTGGCAGGCTATTGGGGATCCGTCCCCAAGGTGCCGCCCTGGGTTTACGCACCGACGAGCCTACCCGGTTAACGTAGGGTGGACATACAAGGAAAGATCAGACAGGAGAATAGCATGCATTGTATCAAAAGTACTGCAGAGCTATATTACATCAATTGTTGCTGCAGTTCTAACTAAAGATATAAATTGTCTTGGCCATGAACCCGCAGCGGCAACAAGAAACGGGGTGCCTAATCCCGGCGCTAGCCCTCCACCCTCTCGATTCCGCTGATGAGGCTGATGATGGGCTTGATATGCTCCTTGAGCGTCGCAAGGTCTGCATCCTCCGGCTGAAAGTGCAACTATCCCTAGGTGGTTTTGGTAATTCATAACAACATATAGCTCATTGAGCTAATGCTATTCCAAGATGGTTATTTCAGGAAAGCTCAATGATTGGCATGGCATGGATGGTGAAAGTGGAACCCTCAAAATGCTAAGGACAAAGGATTGGCTCAAGCTCAAAAGCTCAAGACTCTTCATTTTATATTTTAGTGATCCAAGATCACATTGAGTCTTTAGGAAAAGCCAATACTATCAAGGAGGGATGAGGTGTTGCTTAATGAGCCTCTTGCTTCATGTTCTTGGTGATATGCTCCAAAACCCTCAACTACTTTCCCATATCCACATATGACCTAAACCCTAAGCCAAACTCGGTCCTACCGATTCTTTCTATCCGGCGCCACCGAGTTTCACTTGTCATAAGCCACTGCCAAACCCTAGCAATTCGGTTCTACCGATAGGGATCTCGGTCTCACCGAGATGGGATTGCAAACTCTCTGTTTCCCTTTCGTAACTTTTCGGTCTCACCGAAAGAGCGGATCGGTCCCACCGAGATTGCAATGTAAATTCAGTGTTTCCTTTTTGTAACTTTTCGGTCTCACCGAAAGAGCAAATCGGTCCCACTGAGTTTGCCTGACCAACTCTCTGGTTAGCTAATTACCAAAATCAGTCTCACCGAGTTTGTGTAATCGGTCCCACCGAGATTATGTTATGCCCAAACCCTAACCATATCGGTCCTACCGACCGAGTTTGTTGATTCGGTCCCACCGAGATTGGAAAACTGTGTGTAACGGTTGGATTTTGTGTGGAGGCTATATATACCCCTCCACCTCCTCTTCATTCATGGAGAGAGCCATCAGAACACATACACAATTCCAACTCATATGTTCTGAGAGAGAACCACCTACTCATGTGTTGAGACCAAGATATTCCATTCCTACCATATGAATCTTGATCTCTAGCATTCCCCAAGTTGCTTTCCACTCAAATCTTCTTTCCACAAAAACCAAATCCTATGAGAGAGAGTTGAGTGTTGGGGAGACTATCATTTGAAGCACAAGAGCAAGGAGTTCATTACCTACACACCATTTGTTACTTCTTGGAGAGTGGTGTCTCCTAGATTGGCTAGGTGTTACTTGGGAGCCTCCGACAAGATTGTGGAGTTGAACCAAGGAGTTTGTAAGGGCAAGCAGATCGCCTACTTCATGAAGATCTACCGCTAGTGAGGCAAGTCCTTCGTGGGCGATGGCCATGGTGGGATAGACAAGGTTGCTTCTTCATGGACCCTTTGTGGGTGGTTGCTTCTTCGTGGACCCTTCGTGGGTGGAGCCCTCCGTGGACTCGCGCAACCATTACCCTTCGTGGGTGGAGCCCTCCGTGGACTCACGCAACCGTTACCCTTCGTGGGTTGAAGTCTCCATCAACGTGGATGTAGGATAGCACCACCTATCCGAACCATGGGAAAAACATCCGTGTCTCAAATTGCGTTTGAATTCTCCAAACCCTTCCCTTTACATTCTTGCAAGTTGCATGCTTTACTTTCCGCTGCCAATATACTCTTTGCATGCTTGCTTGAATTGTGTGATGATTGCTTGACTTGTCCTACAATAGCTAAAATCTGCCAAGAACTAAAATTGGGAAAAGGTTAAGTTTTTATTTGGTCAAGTAGTCTAATCACCCCCCTCTAGACATACTTTCGATCCTACAAGTGGTATCAGAGCTTTGGTCTCCATTTGCTTTGATCTCCATAGCTTTTGGTGGTCATAGCCTTGGTTTCACAACCTAGGAGAGTATGGCGTCTAGCGAGGGAAATTATCACCGTAGAGGTCCTTACTTTGATGGTACTAATTTTGCTAGTTGGAAGCATAAAATGAAAATGCATATTCTTGGACATAACCCCGCCGTTTGGGCTATTGTGTGTGTTGGTTTGCAAGGTGACTTCTTTGATGGGAAAGAACCAAACCGTGAAGCTACCGCGGATGAGTTGAAGATGTTGCAATACAATGCTCAAGCTTGTGATATTCTCTTCAACGGATTGTGCCCCGAAGAATTCAACAAAATCAGCCGTCTTGAGAATGCAAAGGAAATTTGGGACACTTTGATTGATATGAACGAAGGTACCGACTCCGTCAAGGAATCCAAGTTGGATGTGCTTCAAAGTCAACTTGACAAGTCCAAAATTAAGGATGGTGAAGGTGTCGCTGAAATGTACTCTAGGCTTGCTCTCATCACAAATGAGATTGCCGGCTTAGGAAGTGAAGAGATGACCGATAGATTCATCATCAAGAAGATTCTAAGAGCCTTGGATGGAAAATACGATACCGTGTGCACGTTGATCCAAATGATGCCCAATTACAAAGATCTCAAGCCAACGGAGGTGATTGGAAGAATTGTTGCTCATGAGATGTCACTTAAGGATAAAGAGGAACTTCACAACAAATCAAGTGGTGCCTACAAAGCCTCATGTGAAGCCCCTACATCATCAAGTGAGAAACAAAACTTCAATGAAGAATTGAGCTTAATGATGAAGAACTTCAACAAGTTCTACAAGAGTAGAAGCAAATATAGAAGCTTCAAGTCAAGGTCCTACAATGACAAAAGATCTTCTAGTCGAGAGCGAAACTGCTACAGTTGTGGAAGACCCGGACACTATTCCAATGAGTGTACGGCTCCCTACAAGAGAAGAGAAGATTCTCCAAAAAGAAGAAGCAAAGAATCACCACCAAGAGAGAGAAGGAGTAGAGATGATCGTTATGAACGAAGATACTCACGGAGAAGCAAGGATTCGGAAAGGAAGGAAAAATCATCAAGGAGCTACACAAAATGAAGACATCAAGCTCATGTTGGTGAATGGGTATCCGACTCCGACTCTGACAGCCACTCCGAGAGAAGTTATCACTCCGACTCCGAAGATACTCAAGATGAAGGTGTTGCCGGTCTAGCACTTGTGTCAACCAACTCCTACGACATATTTGACTCACCAAATGAAGGAATTGGAAGATGCTTCATGGCCAAAGGTCCTAAGGTAACACACCCCGAGTATGTTGATTTCAATAGTGATGAAGATGACTTGTTAGGTGATGATTTGCTTGTTGACAACTCTAGTGATGAATACTATGATGAAACGTCAATTAATCATGCTAATCAAGATAAAACGAATGACAATGATAAGGAGAAGATTGAGGCTCTAACTAAAGAACTAAACACTCTTAAGTTAGCTCATGAAACTATCTTCGAAGATCATCGAGAACTTTTAAGAGCTCATGAGAAATTACGCTTTGAAAAGCTCAATCTTGAGCAAGAGCATGAGTTCTTAAAAGCAATCAATGATGATCTCCGCAAGAAAAGTTCTTCTTGCATTGCTAAGCATTTAATCTTATCCACTTACATGCCTCAAGTCAAGTCTAGTAACAAGAACAAGAAAGATTCTTCCTCTAGCAGTAACAATGATCATGCTAAATCCAATATTGTTGCTTCTAGTAGTTCTCTTGATTCCACTAATGATTCTCTTAGCCAAGTTACACTTGAGCAAGAAAATAGCTTATTGAAGGGAATTATAGAGAAAGGAGTGTACAAAAGCCTTGCCGGGAGTAAGCAATTCGAGGAAATTGTGCGCAAGCAAGGAATGCACCGGAAGAATCAAGGTGTTGGTTTTGAACGAAAGTTCAATGCCAATGGAGTTGAGTGGGAAGAAGATCAATACCCCAAGACAAAGTTTGTTCCTCAACAAGAGAAGTATGATACTTCTTTCAAGATGACACAAGCTCAAGATGATCTTCCACCACAAGACTACAAGCAAAAAGGCAAGGACGAGCTTCAAGAGGAAATTGATGCATTTGAAGAAGCTCCTAAGACCTTAGTCAAGTGGACTCCCAAGACTACTTCAAGTTCCACTTCATCAATTACGACTACAACTCCAAGGATTCCCATCAAGATGGTGTGGATCCAAAAGAAGAAGAACTAGAGAGTTCTTGAGGGTGACTCCGCCAACATACTTCACTCTTATCATTTTTGCAAGAACAAGTGCAATCAACTTCCACATCTTGCACTAGTTCAAGGAGTCACAAACCCTCTTGTTGGTAAGACAAGGGACAAGGTAACCTAAAAGTTTTCATGGACATCATCTTGTGTGTGCATCACTCTATGTCTATGGATATCCTTGTTTGTTCCTTGTGGGACTAACCCATGTAGGTATTGAAAGTGCAATTCACTCAAATGGATAGCTCCAAGTGATCTACATCAACATTGAGCATCCACATCTTCAACATCTACATGAAGTCATCATCGACAAAACCCGAGGTTAGTTCATCCCTCTAAGGGGGATATCACATCTAGGGGGAGCTTTACTCTAAGACTTGAGCTAAAGCAACTCTAAAGATGTGAACACAACAATGCTTTATGTAAAAGTGGTAACCCCACTTGAGCTTAAACGATGAGTATGACCTATGATCAAGTGTTCTCACTTGACTCCTAAGTCAATATACTCATATATAGATGACCTTGTCATCGCAAATTGCTTGATAGATGCTAGAATTGGTTGTGCATGCCTTGTCACATATTTCATTTGCCATCTTATTGTGTGAGCATGCTGGTTGCATATTTTACTCATTCGAGGACATCCACTTGTTGTTTTGATTGTTTGGTTTTATTTCCTTTTGCCAAGTGGATGGACAAGAATGCCTAAGAACCTCCTCTAGCTATCTATGCTTTTCTCGTCTCAAACTCTATTCATGCTACATCACAAAATTTGATCAAGTCAGATTCGAACCACTCTGTGTGAGGAGCGCTCAGAGTCCCCGATTCTTCATAGACTTAAACTTCCAAAACCTCTTTATGATTCTCGGTCTAACCAATACCCCACTTTCGGTCCTACCGAGATCATTAAGTTGATCTAGGTTTTCGATCTCGGTGCAACCGATTTGAACCATTCGGTCACACCGAGTTGCAACAACTGTATACAGTTTTGCATCTCGGTGCCACCGAGTTGTTCCACTCGGTCACACCGACAGGGTCGGGCTATATATAGTCACGGGCAAAAATTTGGAAATTTCTCCGAACCCCTTCGCCCGCGCGATAGCCTGCTCTGCCAACGTGGTCTCCGGATCGTCTCCTCGCCGCCAGCCGCCTCCAGTCGCTGGTCTCCATCGCCGTCAACGGAATTCAACCCTACCGTTGCCGCCGTAGCGAGTCTTCGCTGAACTAGGGTATGGACTCGATCACAGTGCTATTCCCCGTCCGATTCCTAGCACATTGTGTTCTTAATGATTCTTGCCACGATTGAAACACTCCTATCCAGTCAATGCGTTCATAGATTAGTTTTGATTCAAAAAATTTAGGGTTAGGTTTCCGCCGAAACCATCTCGGACCCACCGAGTTGAAAAACTCGGTCCCACCGATTTGGCTCATGCCATTGCACAAGTGAGACTCGGTCTGACCGAGAATTACTTATCGGTGTGACCGATTTTGGAACTTTGTGAAACCCTAACAGTCTCGGTGCCACCGAACTATGACTCGGTCTAACCGAGTTCACTAGTTTAGGTTCCAAAACTGCTTCGGTATCACCGAGTTTACAAATCGATAGATCCGAGATGATTTCAGTGGGAAACTAAAACTAAGATTTTGAATCATTCTTTTGCAAAAATCTCTGCATTTTGTGATGCTCATCCACTCTACCTCATCTATAAACTATTCACAGGGTCAGCAGTCAGCTTGTTCATCATATCAGACCAAAGTAATAGCCAGAACATGTCAGAACAGCCAGTGCAGATGAGTGAGGGCACTAGTCCCTCAAGTTCTTCAGATGAAGGCAGCAGGAGCACCCCTAGCAATCTGCCAAAAGCTGCCACAAGACAAAGGAAGAAGAGAACCTCAGAATCAGAAGATGAGGATTATGTGGCAGAAGAGGAAGCAACTTCAAAGAGAGTAGTGCTCGAGAAGGAACATGGCTCAGCTCAAGGAACAAAGCCAGGATTGAAAATCAAAAGGCCAGCAGGTAGGCAGCCTATGCCAAAGGCCAGAGCCTCAACTCAGATTCCTGAAAAGCCTGCAACCATAGAGCCAGTTGCTGCCGAAGGAAAGAAAAGGAAGGAAAGGGTCAAGAAGACCGTAGCCAGAGTGCTTGGAAAGGCTTCCATCATGGAAGAAGAGGAAGAAGAAGAGGTTGCTGCACCAGCACCTAAGGCACCCAAGCTAATGGGTGATGCTATCAAATCAGGGGCTACTGCATCTAAGCCCGAGGAAGCACCCAAGGCTGCATCAAAGGTCAAGACAGCTCCAAAGAGAAATACGAGGAGCATACCTGCAACTAAAAAGAACAAGGCCCCAGTGCCTGAAGCTGCTGAAGAAGATGATGAAGAGCATGTTCTGAGAAAGCTCAAGCCAAAGATCCCAGACCACAATGATGCTCATCCTGTGGCTGAGGACATGAAGCTCAGAAGAGACTCAGGGCTGAGGAAGTGGAGAGAAGCAGATCCGTATGCTTCAAGGAGAAGAACTGTTGTTGATTACAGGTTTCACACTAAGGAACAGCAGGACTTCTATGAGACAATTTTGTTGGACAAGAAGCCCATAGTTTGTGACATGAGATGGGTTGATTGGGAGTACATCAAGGACAATGAAGAGCACTATCCTGGAGTGCAAGACATCTTCAATGCTTGTGGAGTAGCAGACTTTGTTAGGCAGAAGCTCACAAAGTGGAACGAGGAACTTATTATGCAATTCTACTCCACGGCACACTTCTATCCAGATGGTAGGATAACTTGGATGTCTGAAGGTACGAGGTACCAATCTACAATTGCTGAATGGGCTCAGCTGATCAATGCCCCAGAAGAGCAGGAAGATGACTTGGATGTATATGCCAAGAAGAAGATGGACCACAACTCTATGTCCAATATGTACAAGGAAATTCCAAACGAGGCACTTGATACTTTCAAGTTTGGGTCTGTGCATTATCTTCTGTCAAGGCTGTCAACCATTAACTGGATCCTTAGGCACACTCTGTTGCCCAAGTCAGGTGATCACAAGATGATTAGAGGCCATGCGATCAATTTGCTTCATATATTTGATGTGCCACAGAAGTTCAAAGTGATGAGCCTCATGGTAGAGACCATTAAGAGGACAGCAGCTGACCAGAAGAGGAGCTGTGGATATGCCCCACAAATTCAGGAGTTAATCAACTCAAAGATGGGCACAGGCATATACGTATTGGACAAGGAACACCTACCCATCCATCCAGACTTTGAGGACAATCAAGTTGTCATGAATGAGAATGAACCATCATCTGCACAAGCACAAGCAAAGAAGGAGAAGGCAAGGAAGGAGAAAGCTGCCAAGATGCCAACTCAAGAGGAGGCATCTGAGTATTTCTTGAAAACCAAACAAGAGCAGCTTGGTTACTTGATTGCATCCACACTAAGGATTGAGCAAGGACTGGCCACCCTCACTCAGAATCAGCAGAGCTTAGAAAGAATGATGGAACAGAAGTTCTATGACCTAGATGTCAAAGTAACAGAGATTCAGTCTGCATTGGAACAATTACAGGATGATATGCAGGAGAGGAAGGGCAAGACTACAACTGATGCATTTGCCAGAGTGCCAAGAGCTCAGAGATCATATGCAGTGCCAGTTGCTGACACCAGAGCCACCACTTCTGCACCAGCTACAGCTTCAGTTCCACCAGCTCCAGCATCTACTTCAGCCTCAACTCCAACCACGTCTACAGAAGGCTTCGTCCTTGGAGTGCTCCGGACTCCACCACCACCTGAAGATCAAGCCTGAGAGTCGATCTAGCACTATGCATTTTCTAGGAACTTTTTGGTAACTTGTTGCCAAAGGGGGAGAAAATGTATAGATCATAGGCTTCGAGAGAGAGTGTTGCTTTTATTCTCTCTTGTTTTATTTGGTGGTTTTTTCGAACTTTGTTTGCTTTTGAGTGCTTGAGATACTATGTCATTGCTCGTGAGACATTGATGATCATGTGTTTGATCATAAGCTACACTTAATGTTTGCTTAATATTATCATCTTATCTATCTTATGTGATCATTCACTATTCTTGGTGATGAGTGCATGTATTTCATTCTTATCATTTTAAGCGCTCCACCAAGATGTATGTGACATGGAAGAGTAACCCATGACTCTAACTCTTTGTGCATTTGCAGTCCAAAGCAAATTTTAAATATGCACAAATTTAGGGGGAGCTCTTACTTGTCACATACTTCTCAAAGAGACGATATATTTCATGCTTATTATCATTTGTCGAAGCTTTGATCTATATGTTGTCATCAATTACCACAAAGGGGGAGATTGAAAGTGCAACTATCCCTAGGTGGTTTTGGTAATTCATAACAACATATAGCTCATTGAGCTAATGCTATTCCAAGATGATTATTTTAGGAAAGCTCAATGATTGGCATGGCATGGATGGTGAAAGTGGAACCCTCAAAATGCTAAGGACAAAGGATTGGCTCAAGCTCAAAAGCTCAAGACTCTTTGTTTTATATTTTAGTGATCCAAGATCACATTGAGTCTTTAGGAAAAGCCAATACTATCAAGGAGGGATGAGGTGTTGCTTAATGAGCCTCTTGCTTCATGTGCTTAGTGATATGCTCCAAAACCCTCAACTACTTTCCCATATCCACATATGACCTAAACCCTAAGCCAAACTCGGTCCTACCGATTCTTTCTATCCGGCGCCACCGAGTTTCACTTGTCATAAGCCACTGCCAAACCCTAGCAATTCGGTTCTACCGATAGGGATCTCGGTCTCACCGAGATGGGATTGCAAACTCTCTGTTTCCCTTTCGTAACTTTTCGGTCTCACCGAAAGAGCGGATCGGTCCCATCGAGATTGCAATGTAAATTCAGTGTTTCCTTTTTGTAACTTTTCGGTCTCACCGAAAGAGCAAATCGGTCCCACCGAGTTTGCCTGACCAACTCTCTGGTTAGCTAATTACCAAAATCGGTCTCACCGAGTTTGTGTAATCGGTCTCACCGAGATTACGTTATGCCCAAACCCTAACCATATCGGTCCTACTGAGTTGCATGTCAGTCCCACCGAAAATCTCTAATGGTCACTAGGTTTACCTTTTCGGTCCGACCGAGTTTGTTGATTCGGTCCCACGAGATTGGAAACTGTGTGTAATGGTTGGATTTTGTGTGGAGCTATATATACCCTCCACCTCCTCTTCATTCGTGGAGAGAGAGCCATCAGAACACATATACACAATTTCAACTCATATGTTCTGAGAGAGAACCACCTACTCATGTGTTGAGACCAAGATATTCCATTCCTACCATATGAATCTTGATCTCTAGCCTTCCCCAAGTTGCTTTCCACTCAAATCTTCTTTCCACAAAAACCAAATCCTATGAGAGAGAGTTGAGTGTTGGGGAGACTATCATTTGAAGCACAAGAGCAAGGAGTTCATTACCTACACACCATTTGTTACTTCTTGGAGAGTGGTGTCTCCTAGATTGGCTAGGTGTTACTTGGGAGCCTCCGACAAGATTGTGGAGTTGAACCAAGGAGTTTGTAAGGGCAAGGAGATCGCCTACTTCGTGAAGATCTATCGCTAGTGAGGCATGTCCTTCGTGGGCGATGGCCATGGTGGGATAGACAAGGTTGCTTCTTCGTGGACCCTTTGTGGGTGGTTGCTTCTTCGTGCACCCTTCGTGGGTGGAGCCCTCCGTGGACTCGCGCAACCATTACCCTTCGTGGGTGGAGCCCTCCGTGGACTCGCGCAACCGTTACCCTTCGTGGGTTGAAGTCTCCATCAACGTGGATGTAGGATAGCACCACCTATCCGAACCACGGGAAAAACATCTGTGTCTCCAATTGCGTTTGAATTCTCCAAACCCTTCCCTTTACATTCTTGCAAGTTGCATGCTTTACTTTCCGCTGCCAATATACTCTTTGCATGCTTGCTTGAATTGTGTGATGATTGCTTGACTTGTCCTACAATAGCTAAAATCTGCCAAGAACTAAAATTGGGAAAAGGTTAAGTTTTTATTTGGTCAAGTAGTCTAATCACCCCCCCCCTCTAGACATACTTTCGATCCTACACCGGCAAGCTCTCCAGCGCGGCGTCGAAGTCGAGGTTGGGGTTCCAGTGCGCCACCTTGGTGAGAACCTTGGTCATGGCACCCCGGTAAGCCTCCGGGACTCATCGGCCAGGGAGGCCGCCCGGTTGGAGTGGAGCTGCTCCAGGGCCCCGAGGACGCCCTCGAAGAAGATGGTCAGCCTGGCGTTGGGGCTCGCGTTGCGCTCCGGGGTATACCTCACATTTCGCATCCCCATGGTAGCCAGCTGCGTGGTGATCCTGCCGGTGACGCCTTCGAGACGCCCGATCCAGCGGTTATCGCCTTCCATAAAATCCTTGTGGTTGGCGGTTTCATTCTTCCGCAGCTGCTTCTCGGTCTCCTGGTCCTTGGCCAGGGCCTCCTCCCGGTCCTTTCCCTCTGACAACATCCCCTCGAGACCCTCCAGCTTCAGCTTGAGGTCTTTGATGGAGTTGTTGGCTTCGGAGAGCTGGCCGGCCTTGTCGAGGACTGCGCCCTGCGCCTCAACCAGGGCACCGTTGAGCGTGTCCTTCTCCTTGGACAGCTTCAGGACCTGATCGTTGAGCCCGTCCCGCTCCACCTCCAGCTCCTTCACCTTGTCGGTGTGAACCAGAGCCTGGGCATCGAGTGCCTCCTTGTGCCTCTACTCCAGCTCCTGGGTCGGCTGCACGACAAGATTTTCCACCTCCTCATCCTTGTCGCGAAGTGTTGCGGCCAGCTTCTCCTCACGCGCTGCAAGGTCCTCCTCCTAGGAGTTTAGCGCGGCCTGATGTTGGGCTCGATCGGCCTCGGCTGCGGCGGCCAGGTTCTTCACCGTCTCCCGGGCCTTCTCGATGTCGGCCCGCTCCATGGTGAGCTCCACCTCGCGCCTGGCCAGCTCGCCTTGGGCGGCCTTCAGCTCCTCACAGGCTTGGCGGTACCAAGTCTGTGCCTCGGCGACGCGTCCCTTGAGGTCCGCCTCCGCCTTGTCCACCGTTGCCATCCTGGACTTGGCCTTGTCCAGGCGGGCGCGGTGGAGCACCTGGAGCTTCCGAAAGCTGGCGCCCATGGCCTGGAGAAGCCGCTCCTCCTGAGAACCGTCACCGCCGGTGCTTGGCTCATCGACGACCTCGAGCCCGGCGGTGGCGAGCACCTCCTTGTCGAACACCTCTCCCTCGATGGGCACCCTGGAGCTTGACGCCCCTGGGAGGTGGACGAAAAGGTCGTCGCTCACCCTCAGGTACCTGCTGGAGCCAGAGGCAGCGGAGGAGGAAGGCTGGTCATCAGCCACCTCCTCCTCGGCAACGGGCTCGCCGGCCTTCCCGGCAGGTCCCTTGCCGGCCTCCTCGGCAGTAGCCTTGTCGGGCTCCCCGGTAGGCCCCTTGGCGGTGTCCTCGGCAGCGCCCTTGGTGGCCTCCTCGGCGGTGATCTTCTTGACCCCCGCTGCGGCGTCCTTGGCGACATCCTCGATGACGGTGTCCTGGTCCTCCTGGTCCGCTAGGAGAGGATCTGGATATCGGAAGGGGGGCTGAAGTGAAGCCAAGACCAAGATTCAAGAAAAAGAAAAGGGATGGAAGGCGAATGGCTTACCCATGCCAGGCTGGGAAGACTAGGCCCCCTCCCCGCCAACATTAGGTGCCAAGGTGTGGCCACCGGTGCCCAAGCTTACCTCCTCCTCCTCCGTGTGCATGGGCTCGGTGCTTGGTTCCCTTGCCGAGGACGCCCCTCGAGGCGGCGTGGTTGACGGAGGTGGCGTGTTGGGGGTAGCCCTTTGTGGCTCCTCCTGCTGCTGTCCTCCTCTTGCGATCACGGCAAGGTCAGCGCCAAGGATCATGCCCTTGGCACACGTCGACGAGGGGCGAGTAGCGAACTTACGCTAGGGGCTGCTCCGGGGGCTGCTGTCCGGGCTACTCACCACCACCAGTGGCGCCTTAGAGGTGCCCGCCGGGGGCTGGCCGCTCGCCAAACACCTGGCCCTCTTCACCCTTTGGGCCAGCATCTCCGCATCCCTACCGAGACGAAAACAAGTCAAGATAAGAAGCACGGTTAGAGGAGCCAGAGATGATGAAAGGAAACGGCACTTACTCGTCCTCCACCTCCTCTTCTGCTGCCTTCCTCTTCCTCCTCGGGCTGAGAGACTCAAGGTCAAAGAAGACCTCCGTGTCGTCGCCTGCAGGAGGAGGGGAAGGAGGTGGAGGAGGGGAAGCAGGCGGAGTTGGGGAACGCTTGGACGAAGAAGAGGCAGATGCTTCCTTCCTCGCCACCGCGACCTTCGCCAACTTCTTTGCCGCCACAGCCCTCGTTTGGCGCGCGGACATCTCCTGGGCATGTCGGGGTTGCGTGGCCCTGCTGGGCCAAACTGGCTCGCCGGAACTGGCCCGCTGCAGGACTCGCTCTTTCCCCGCGGCTGGGGGCTCGACAGCTTCAACTTCCTCCTCGGACGACTCATCATCGTCATCCTCGACAAGAGGGGCCCCGGTGCGGGCGCTGCTGGCCTCCCCAGCAGATTCTACCCACTGGGCGAGTTCCTTCTCCTCTGCGGCCGCCACGGCCTTGTCCTCTACGCCGCCAGCGCTGCCAACCTCCTTGGCGAGCTCCACCTTCGCCGCCCTGGCGGCGATGTAGTCCAGCTCCGCCTGGGTGGTGTGCTGGACAAGCCGCAGCTCGTCGCAGATGTACTTCTCCTCCAAACTGTCGAAGAACTCCTGCACCTCCTCCTCCGGCAGCTCGTCCCAATTGGGGACGGGGCCATGCGCATTGCAGTCGGGCATCATGGTGAGGATGTTGTTCCGACGCGAGTTATTGCTCAGCGGGACCACCCTCGTCGGCAACCCAAACAAGGGCCCCTTGGCGACCTTGCCGGCCTTCGTGGCATGTCCATCGCGGCCCACGTCAAGCTGGAAGAGCCGCTGGCAGAAGTGAGCGTGCGCCAGCACCGTGAAGTTGTGGTCGAGGCCGGGGAGAAGCCTCATGATATCGGCCGCATTCGTGAAGAGCCAGGCTGGCCTCCCCTTGTTATGCAGCAGAGCGATTCGGCGGCAGATGAAATCCGCCCTGATCATCTCAAGGGTGAGCCCGGCCTCGGTGAGGCGAAGAATCCGGGTGATGGCGATCTTGATCTTGTCGTCCTAGGCGTCGACGTCGCCCTAGTCGGGCCTGCAAACTGGCGGCGCTTGGCGAACCCGGCAGAACTCCTATGGGTCGTCCTCCTCGATCCAGCACCACCGGCCCCGCCATTCTTCCCACCTCTCCTTCTGGGCGCCCTCTGGGTACGTCCCTTTGGACCTCGGGATCCACACGACGCAACCAGAGATGGCGCCTCCCCCTGGATGCGAGGGTAAAAGTAATGGCGGAAGAGCGCCGTGTTGGGGATGACTCCGGCGAAGCCCTCACAGAGGTGGACAAAAAGAGCCATGCATGACACAGCATTTGGAGTAAAGTCCAGGAGGTGGAAGCCAAATGTGTGCATGACATCATTAAAGAAATCGGAGAAAGGGGGGCAGAGGCCGCAAGAGAAGTAGTCGTCGAAAAACGGGTACTAATTCGGGGCGGCCTCGGCCCAGTTGGCAGGGACGATGCGCGTGGCTGAATGCCCCGTCGCCTCCCCCCATCTTGCACCCCCACAGGGGCCTAAAGCTGTCTCGGAGCTCGAACACGTCGACCGTTAAGGGGAAGTAGGCGAGCTGCGTCCACCACACCGCCAGCTCACTCTCCGGTGGCTCCGTCGCTCCGGCGTCCTTGGCCATCCCTTTGCCCTTGTTGGTTTTGGGGGCCATGGCGGCTGCGAGAGGCGAGGGGCGGAGGACAGCGAAGATGCAGTGGCGGCAAGAAGGGGCAGAAGCTTGAGAAGGAAGGAGAAAGGGACGATGGTTCCGAGATTGGAAAAGGCGCAGGGGGTTAAAGTAAGCAGCGCGCCCGCGGTTATTCCTCTTTTTATGGGGGAAGGCGCGGGCTGCCTCCTCTCCCATTAACCACGATGTGACGCATGCGTGCGAGAACCGCCCCATGGATGACCCCCACGTCACGCACGACCCTCCACGTCGTGCATTCAACACGGGTCGTGGGGAAGCATAGCGGACGAGAAGTTACTGCGGTAAAATACGCCCCACCTGCCAGCGCACCATTTTGGGCCTAGCCCAACAACGCGTCACGCTTATGTGTGGCCCAGGCCCAGGGGCTCCTGTTAGTGTACAAAAGTAGGGGCTCTCCTTTTGACCACTTTACTTGTGCACGGGCAGTCAGAGCTACGCGCCGCGGCCACACTTACCAGGGCAGAGGAGGGAAGCCGAAGCACAAGACAACCAAGGCGACGCCAAGACCAGAAGCACAGGAGGGCAAGAGGGCGAGGTGGACTCCCTCGGCAAGATCCTTGCCGAGGCGGCCCCCCGCAGCCCCGGCAAGAGCCTTGCCGGGGTAACTTTCCCAACGCCAGCAGAGCGAGCCACCCTTGAGCCCAAAGGTTCCGAACGCCGTCAACAACTACGTGGGACCAGAGCTCGGGAGGCACCTCCGTGGTGGCATGCAGATCTTTGAGAAGACCATAGATATATGAGATCAGATGAGGATTAGGAGACGACGACCCTCGGCGGGGTCCTCGCCAAGGAAATCCACAAGACCCCCGGCAAGCGTCTTGCTGGGGACGACTGCGACACCTCGGCAAGACCCTTGTCAGGCCCCCAGCAAGGCCCTTGCCGAGGACGCCGGCAGGGCCACTGCTAGGCCCGCACCAGCCAAGACTCCGCCGCCATTTGCATGCAGCTGCCAGCCCAACCAGTTGGGCAGGCACCTGCATGGCAACATGCAGCTTCTAGGCCAAATCAGCAAGCACCCGCGTGGTGGCATGCAGATCTTCATGAAGGCCCTAGCACCGCGCCACCTCAGCTGCTTGCCTGCCTACATGGCGCTGCATGCATCGCTAGCCTGGGCGCGTGTCGAAGCGATGCGGAGCGGCGACGAGCGGGATGGGCCTCATTCACGTCCCCGATAAAGCTAATGGACACCTACGTAGCACATTTAATGCACTTTGTCCCGTAATGTCGTGCGATAAGCTCGCGCGCTGTAGGCCTTTCCACCTCCTGTGTGCCACTGTGGCAACCCCTTTTTCCTATAAAAGGAGGCCCGAGGCGACGAGGAGAGGGATTCGGCTTTTTAGAACGGCACAACCACAGTAGCCAGTTCAAAAAGCCCAAGAACACTGAATACATCCACCAAAGCAGAACTAGGGTTTTACGCATCCTCGCAGCCCGAACCTGGGTAAATGATCTGTGTGCTTGCTCCTAAACCTGCTCTTCTCACGACCCCGCACCAGCCGACCGTAGAAGGGATCCCAGTGATCCCATAGGTGTCGTTCCCACCGACAAGAACAGAAAAGCTTTATGGCGTATATGAATAAAGATCTCGATGATATGTCTAAAGAATTTTATGGTTTGAAATCTCAGTTTGCTCACCTCGAAAATTTAGTCAGTCAAATTTCGGATAAGAAAGCCACCTTAGTTAATAAGATGGCCGCTAAACCGGAGGATCTACATGATAACAAAGATGAAGATCTAAAAGTGATTGATGTGTCTCCTATTAAATCTTTGTTTTCCAATATGAATCTTTATAAAGATGGGACTGGAGATGAGTCAACTCTAGTTAAAATGTGTCCCAATGATCCAAAGTATTTAGATCTTGATGCCAAAATTAATAAAAGTGGGATTGAAGAGGTCAAAACATTACATAGCAATGAACCCACTATTTTGGATTTCAAGGAATTTAATTATGATAATTGCTCTTTGATAGATTGTATTTCCTTGTTGCAATCCGTGTTAAATTCTCCTCATGCTTATGATCAAAATAAGGCCTTTACTAAACATATCGTTGATGCTTTAATGCAATCTTATGAAGAAAAGCTTGAATTAGAAGTTTCTATCCCTAGAAAACTTTATGATGAGTGGGAACCTACTATTAAAATTTAGATTAAAGATTATGAATGCTAAGCTTTATGTGATTTGGGGCTAGTGTTTCCACAATTCCAAAAACTTTGTGTGATGTGCTAGGTTTCCGTGAGTTTGATGATTGTTCTTTAAATTTGCATCTTGCAAATTCCACCATTAAGAAACCTATGGAAAGGATTAATGATGTTCTTATTGTTTCAAATAGGAATTATGTGCCCATAGAATTCATTGTTCTTGATATAGATTGCAATCCTACATGTCAAATTATTCTTGGTAGACCTTTCCTTAGAACGACTGGTGCAATTACTGACATGAAAGAAGGAAATGTTAGGTTCCTATTTCCATCAAGGAAAGGCATGGAACACTTTCCTAGGAATAAAATTAAATTGCCTTATGAATCTATTATGAGAGCCACATATGGATTGCATACCAAAGATGATAATACCTAGATCTATTCTTGTTTTTATGCCTAGCTAGGGGCGTTAAACTATAGCGCTTGTTGGGAGGCAATCCAATTTTATTTTTGTTCCTTTCTTTTTATTCCTGTTTAGTAATAAATGAATCATCTATCCTGTGTTATGATTGTGTTTTTTTATGTTTTAATTAGTGTTTGTGCCAAGTAAAGCCTTTAGGATCTTCATGGGTGATTGTTATTTGATCTTGCTGATAAAAATAGAAAGTATGCGCACACGAGAATAATTTTAATTTTTTACCACAGAGTGATAAAATACCAATTAAAACTGCAGTAGATAAATATACAAATTATTTAGGTCGTCCTAATTTTTCAGAATTTTTTGAGTTACATAAGTATTCGAAACTTCCAGATTGCTACAGACTGTTCTGTTTTTGACAGATTCTGTTTTTCGTGTGTTGTTTGCTTATTTTGATGAATCTATGGCTAGTATCGGGGAGTATGAACCATAGATAAGTTGGAATACAATAGTTTAACACAAATATAAATAAAGAATGAGTTCATTACAGTACATTAATGTGGTGGTTTGTTTTCTTATACTAACGGAGCTCATGAGATTTTTTGTTGAGTTTTGTGTTGTGAAGTTTTTTAAGTTTTTGGGTAAAGATTTGATGGATTTTGGAACAAGGAGTGGCAAGAGCTTAAGCTTGGGGATGCCCAAGGCACCCCAAGGTAAAATTCAAGGACAACCAAAAGCCTAAGCTTGGGGATGCCCCGAAAGGCATCCCCTCTTTCATCTTCGTCTATCGATAACTTTACTTGAGGCTATATTTTTATTCACCACATGATGTCTGTTTTGCTTGGAGCGTCTTGTATGATTTGAGTCTTTGCTTTTTAGTTTACCACAATCATCCTTTCTGTACACACCTTTTGGGAGAGACACACATGAATCGGAATTTATTAGAATACTCTATGTGCTTCACTTATATCTTTTGAGCTAGATAATTTTGCTCTAGTGCTTCACTTATATCTTTTTAGAGCACGGTGGTGGTTTTATTTTATAGAAATTATTGATCTCTCATGCTTCACTTATATTATTTTGAGAGTCTTTTAGAACAGCATGTTAATTTGCTTTGGCTATAAAATTAGTCCTAATATGATAGGCTTCCAAGATGGGTATAATAAAAACTTCCATATAGAGTGCATTGAATACTATGAGAAGTTTGATACTTGATGATTGTTTTTGAGATATGAAGATGGTGATATTAGAGTCATGCTAGTTAAGTAATTGTGAAATTGAGATATACTTGTGTTGTGGTTTGCAAGTCCCTTAGCATGCACGTATGGTAACCTTTGTGTGACAAATTTGAAGCATGAGGTGTTCTTTGATTGCCTTCCTTATGAGTGGCGGTCGGGGACAAGCGATGGTCTTTTCCTACGAATCTATCCCCCTAGGAGCATGTGCGTAGTGCTTGGTTTTGATGACTTGTAGATTTTTGCAATAAGTATGTGAGTTCCTTATGACTAATGTTGAGTCCATGGATTATACGCACTCTCACCCTTCCATCATTGCTAGCCTCTTCGGTACCGTGCATTGCCCTTTCTCACCTCGAGGGGTGGTGCAAACTTCGCCGGTGCTTCCAAACCCCGTGATATGATACACTCTTTCACACATAAACCTCCTTATATCTTCCTCGGAACATCCACCATACCTACCAATTATGGCATTTCCATAGCCATTCCGAGATATATTGCCATGCAGCTTTCCACCGTTCCGTTTTTTTATGACACGCTCCATCATTGTCATATTGCCTTGCATGATCATGTAGTTGACATCGTATTTGTGGCAAAGCCACCGCTCATAATTTTTTATACATGTTACTCTTGAATCATTTTTTTTACCATGAAGACTGCAGGGCTTACACCCCACAGCATTTTATTAAAATAAAGCAAACACATACAGGGTTTCCTCAAGGTGAGGAAAGAAAAAAATATCAAAGAAAAAAGAAAGAAAGAGGAAGAAAAAACTATACACGGTAGGGGAGCACTATACCTATAAATTACAAATAAACAAAGGAGACAAACAGTAACTCTCCTCAAGGAGGAAGAAAATCAATCCACTTAAGAAGGGCGTCTCTAAATTTCCGTTTTATTCGGTGGGAGAGCAGAGTGATATCATGAATGAAGCTATTCCTCCATGCCATGAAAGAGGGTTGAATGTTCCTGAAAGTTCTATCATTCCTGATCTTCCAAATATTCCACCAGGCCAAGAAAACCACCTCCCCAAAAAAAGGTTTGTTGAAATCCTTCCTTGCATGATGAGCAATTTCCACCATATCGTCACCATTTTTCCATTCAATTTGTAGGTAGTTCCAGACTCGAGCACTAAAGTTGCACTGGAAGAACAGGTGATTTCTGTCCTCCAGAGCTCCAGTCAGACAAAGAACACATTCAGGCCCTTCATTAATTATCCAATGTCTCCTCTGAATCATGTCCTTGGTGTCAATCCTGTCCATGATGACAAGCCAAGCAAACATCTTGATCGACATAGTGCAGCAACTTTTCCATATCCATCCCAGGATGGGGTTTGAGACCATTGGCTGATAGACAAAATCATAAAAAAAATTGTTGTATACTCTGATTTCTTGCCATGCCTCCATCCCCAGTGGTCATTAGATTGATTATCCAAATGGAAAGACCCCATTAATGAGGAGAGCTGTTGCATTTCTTGGAAGGCTTGTTCAGTCATAGGCAAGTAGAAAAGCTCCTGAAAAGAACTAGCCTGAAAAACTTCCTTGACTGAGAGGTTTTTGTGGAGACAAAAAGAAAATAGCCTAGGAAATCGCTCTTGCATAGGAACCGAACTGTTCCCAATTTGCCAGTAGTCTGACCAGAACTGCACTGTATCTCCACTATGAACATCAACCGATGTAACGGCTCTGAAATTATCCATCAACTTGCATACATCTTTCCACCAAAAGGAGCCACAGAGAACAGTATCATGTGGAATCCTTTCAAAGTAGTAAGAATCCCAAACTAATTGCACCCAGGGCACATCCATCTTATTATAAAATTTGCTGAGGTGTTTCAATAAGAGAGCATCATTCTGCAGTCCAAGGTTTAAAATCCCAAGCCCCCCCTTTGACTTAGGTCTACAAACAAGTTGCCAAGCCGCTAGTGAGTGACCCTTTTCCTGACCATATTTCCTCCATAAACACTGCCTTTGGATTCTTTCAAATTGTTTTAAAATACCCTGAGGAATGGACAAGCTACAAAGGAAAAAGATAGGCAAGGAAGAGATCACAGAATTGACTAATTGCAGTCTGCTCCCTTGTGGCAAGAACCATGAACTTGCTGTCAATCTTCTCTCCATACAATCCACAAGAGGAAGGAGGTCAACTATTTTAGGCCTGGTGGTCCCCACTGGCAGCCCCAGATATGTAAAAGGCATAGTGCCTAATTTGCAATCAAAAAAGGCAGCCAGGTCAGAAGCATCCTGCTCATCTACATTGATAGGATACATGGAGGATTTATGGAAATTGATCTGCAGTCCAGTTGCCTGTGAGAAGGAATGCAAAACTGATTTCAGAGCCCTCAATTGACTTAGATCAACATTTAGGAATAGCAGTGTGTCATCTGCATATTGGACCACTGGGAAATCTGGATCATGGGTAAGCAGGGGCCTGCTTATTAAACCTTGTTGGAGAAGATTGTTCACTAAAGTCTGTAAAAGATCAGCCGCAATAACAAATAGTAAGGGAGAAATTGGGTCCCCTTGCTTGACTCCACATTTGCATTTGAAATGTTACCAGGGACTCCATTCAGTAGTACAGAAGAAGTGCCAGAAGACAGCAACTGCTTAATCCAAACAATCCACCTTTCATCAAAACCTTTTGCAATTAAGATCTTTATGATTGCCTCATGCTGGATAGAGTCAAAAGCCTTTTCAAAGTCCAACTTAAGCAAAAGGATGGGCCTTTTAGACTGATTGCACTGATGGATATACTCAAATGTCCAAGCAAGACAATCCTGGATTGTTCTTGATTTGATGAAACCATATTGGTTTTTATGCACACATTTGGTGATCTCCAGTTGGAATCTGTTAGCAGCAAGCTTTGTAAGAAACTTTAGGCCAACAGAGGTTAGAGAGATTGGTCGAAAATCTCCCACACCCTCAGGTGTCTGCTTCTTTGGGACCAGGGTAATGAATGCATCATTCAAATTTTCTAATTGCACTGTTCCAGCATGAAACTCTAGCTGTATAAAATCAGCAGAAATTATATGCCAACACTTTTTTAAAAAGAGCCCGTTAAAGCCATCAGGTCCAGGGGCCTTATCAATAGGCAAGTCCTTGATAACCTGCTCAATTTCTTTTAATTCAAAAGGTTTTGTGAGCACCTCCAAACCCTCCTGGGTATTAGAGACAATATGGTTGCATCCAAAGAAATTGACTTAACTGTCCCCATTCTGCTTTTGAAGGTTGTCAGGAATTCTCTGGCCATTTCCTCATGGTTAGATGTTACTGTTCCATCTGACAGCAACAAGCTTGCCACAGAGTTTTTTCTAAATCTTTCAGTTGCCATGGCCTGAAAGAATTTGGAGTTTTCCTCTCCCACTTTGATATACCTAATTGTACATCTTTTCCTCCAGTACAAGTATTGCATGTGAAGCAGGTGTTCATGGTGCATTTTAATTATTTTCCTGAAATTAAACTCAGGCCTGGATAAAGATCTCTTATCTTCAAGATTGTCCAACCAAAGAATTACCCAGTTACACTTCTCAATCAACCTTTTGATGTGTGATAAACCTTTCTGCCATTTCTTGAGAGCAAACCTCAAAGCTTTCAGTTTGTCCACAATTATTGCCGAAATATGGGTCTTACGACTGGGGCGAGCCCACACCTCCTGCACACATTCCATAAAGCCTGCCTGATGAATCCAAAAGTTTTCAAACCTGAAGATATGTGCTTTGGGAATTGCTGTACTGATGGCCACCAGACAAGGAACATGATCGACGCAGTCTTTGCCAAAGGGGTCAGTTGGTCATGGGATATATGTTAATCCAACTTGCAGAAGTAAAAACCCAGTCCAACTGTTCCAGGAGTGGCCTGTCTTGCATGTTAGACCATGTGAATTTACGTCCTTTTAGAGGAAGTTCTAACAATCCCAAATGGCCAATTATTTCATTGAAAATGAACATATCATTAATATCACCCCCGGGGAGATTTCTATTATCAATGGAACGGATGAAGTTGAAGTCCCCCATTAACATCCACATCTCATTCGGATCAATGTCCAAATTGTAAATCCAGGAGACAAACTCATCTCGCAACTCACCCTGGCATGGACCATACACATTAACCAGAAACCATTGTTCATTATTATGGACCGAGGTAAAATGCATAACAATAGCGTATGGTTAACTGTGAGAAGGGTGCCACGAAACATATCAGATCGCCACGCTGTTAAGAGGCCCCCAGATGCTCCGCTAGAGGGAGACTCAACAAATTGATCAAACCCTTGAGGACAAATGCTTTTCATGATAGAGCGCGAGCAAGAGGATAACTTAGTTTCCTGCAAACAAAGCACTGAGCACTGACTCTCTATCACTTTCTCCCTGACAGAGCGCTGCCTAGCTCTGAATTCAGACCACGAACATTCCAGCATAAAACTTTCCAACTACGCGTTGTGACACGATTCATGGATAACCATTGCGTATAGAAGTAATAAAAGTGTGGCACATAATGCCACACCCTCCAAAATAAAGCTAAATTCAGTACCCCAGAGTGTCATCCCAGCCCGGACTTAGTTCAACAGTAATAAAAACAGACACATCCAGCACCATCAGACTTGGCATATAAAGTAACATAAAAACTAATTGGAAGATGCAGATGAGTTCTCCTGAGGATTAGCCATAAGCTTGTCCACCGTTAGGAGCGCAGGATCAACCTCCAACTGCGCCCCCACAGCTTGGAGAACATGAAGCGGGGTGTGAGGTGGTGCAGTGGCCGAGCGTCTTCAGTATCATCCGCAGAAGTGGGCTGGGCCTTGTCCTCCATGGGCTTTGCACGGGGGCGCTTTTTAGATGGCTGCAGAGAAGTTGCTCAAAGACCACGTTTTTGTACCCATCCAACTTTGCCGCGCTCCGAGTGCAACGCCTTAGTGACGTATCAACAACAGGAGTCTTCTTCTTGTCGCCGCTTACGAGCAGAGGATTGCTCCACAGAGAACAAAGGTGTTGATTGAACTGATACTGGAAGAGCAGAACTAGCAGACTCAATTTCTTCAGAAACAGACTCCGAAACAGCAGGCACCGCCTCAAATAAAGCTCTGGCCACAGGGCGCTTCTGCATGACAGGTTTTCTGACAGCAGGAACAAGAGGCAGTGAAGCAGTCAAACAACTAATCATCCTTGATTCATCAAAGGCAATGGACCACGACCTCTTGGAGTAGATGATTGTGCCCATCGGCTTGGGGAAGATAGATCTTGGCACTTCCTTGACAGAGAAATCAAACATAAGGTTTTGGAAAGACCTTTGCCAAATCATCTCCGGGGGAAGAGGAGGTCCTGCCACAATACGTGCCATGCCAATAAAAATCTGATGCTGCTGAATCATAGGGGGATGGTAGGGCACAATGGCTAACTGATTCTCCTCAAGGACAGGGTGAAGGGGCAAATCATGTTGTTGCTGGATTCACCTTCTTGTTCTTGCTGCTCTACAGAAACAGACCCTTCTGGCTGATCAATTACTATTGAAACTTGATCCTGTTCGGGAGCAGCAGGTGGCACGTGCCTGTCCATCAGCTTCATCTCCCCACAGGGCATTGCCCCAACCAGGTGCAGGCGCTTCGTTATTGACCAGTGGAGGCGGCGGAGCGAGAGGTGCATCATTCCAACCCAGCATTGGGTATGGAGGTAAGGCAAACATCAGATTATCAGGCACCAGATTGCCAGGCAAAGGGTGAGGGTTTCCATCGAGAGGCATAGGGTCTTCGTCATTTGGCATCTGGTCTGCAAAATCTGCGCCAAGAACATAGCAGGCCGTCCAAGACACTTGAGCACCTCCATACTCTGCATAATCACCAAAAACCACATCTTGGAACCAAAGGCGTATCTGGGAAACTAGCTTCAACCAAAGTCCGGACAAGATAAGGTCTTCACTGTCCCAAGAAATAAACTTTCCAAAAGTGCCTAGCCTGCGAGATGTATTCAGTGGTGCGGTAATCCAGGGGAATCCCAATGAACATTAACCAACCCTTACGAAAACCATGTGTTCCTTTGAAATTATCTCCCTCATCATGCTTCATAAATCTGACAAAACGGTCATTGCCCAAAGGAAAAGGTGCATGCTGAACTAGGGTATAATCTAACAGTCGGATCTCTGACTTGAAACAGACCTATCCCATGAAACCACGGCTGAGCAGATCGAACCATAATACCTCTATCTTGCAGAAACTGGACGACTTCGTTCCGCACCGGGCCGAACGGCCCCTCCGGCGCCGGCATCACCTCTGCAACCATGTAGTCCTCATGCCGGCGGGGCGGACGCGTTGCGGGCGTGAAGAAGGTGCGTGGAAGCCGACGATCGCCATCGATGATGAGATGTCCAGGGGGCACAAAGCGCTGTGGGTCGAGCTCGTAGTTCGCCATGGAAGAGCCAGGAGCTTGTCGGGGGTTTTCGTTGGTTTGGGGTAAGGGAAGATGCAATGGAGGCGGCGGCGATGGGGACTGGACAGTCTATCCCAATAACTCCGGCTCTGTTCCCATGAGTAGCAGCAGATTCCAATAAACTCGTTTTTTGTTGAACCGAAATTGGCCTCCAAACCAATCCATTGGAGCACGCGAAATCATTACAGGCCTGGCTAGAGTGACCAGGACGGGAGCAAGCCGTGCAGACTACTCGCCTTCCACAAGTCGTTGACATGTGGCCCTTCTGAGAGCAAATAGTACAGGTGACCACACGGTCCACCATGTCATCGACCATGGCATCAAACTGTCTGGCTGCCTCCTGAGATGAGGGGATATCCGGACGGTGAGAAGGAGATGGGCTCGAAGGCCCAGAGGCAGATGGGCAAAGTATTGAAGGTGAGGTAGAATCCCGACGGGCCTCCAAAGCCTCTGGGCCAGAATCCGGGCAAATGTTTTGAACTGGCGACAATCCCGCCTCTACGCAACTGTCAAGCGAGAATTCTGCATGCACAGGGGAAGGGTCCTCCAAAACCGGATCAATTACCGGTGAAGCAGATTCCGACCGGCTCAACGCCGGCAAGGGAATAACTGTTCCAAAAACGATAGGTGGACGTGCCACCGTCCAACACAAGTCCATGGGTGGCGATGGATGTATGACTACACATTCATGTGCAGGAAGATTATACCCCGCATCTGTCATGAAATCAATGCACTCTTGCGTAGCCGGATATCTATATCCCTTGCAAGCAGAGTATCGCTCAAATGTGGCAAAAGAAAGCTTTTTACGAGCAGATGGAGCAGTCTTAAGAGCTGATCTAACCGGAGGCTTATTCATGGCCAAAAGACCTAAAGATGAACGACGCTTAGTAGGACTAACTAGAATCCATTCGGCGTCACATTCCTTCCTCCAGATCCGGAGCTCTCTAATCCAATTAGGCCCCCATTTCCCCATAGATGAAAATAGCATTTGAACAGATCGCATGCATAGGAACGGAGATCCATAATAAGAAAACCAACTTGCTTGCAAGAGACATGAAAGGAGTAAACCTTATCCTTGATGTGAAGAACCTGAAGATCAATTGCCGAACCTCCAATTACTGCCTCCAAAACCGCGGCCACAGAATCCTCCGAGAGACGAAAAGCATGGCGGCTGAATGAAACCACTAAGATGAATGACCTCCTGTGCCCGGCAGGGTGGACCGTATGTCCAGTAGATCTGAAGACCTCTTCTGCAAAAACCCTACCCTTGGAGAAATCCAAGCCAAGGGTAGATCCACCAGGTGAACCCATACTAGATGGGTATTACCTTGATCCCAAAAGAACGCCGGAACAGATGATCGGAGAGAATCCAGAAGTTAGTGGAGAATGAGGCAGATCGCCGGAGAGGGTGGGGGCGAGGTGGAGGGTGGAATCTTCATAGTTGTTTGCCAAGCTTGCCTTCCATGCCAAGGAGAGTCCCATCCGGACACGGGCACCGTCTTCGGTCTTCACTCTTGAATCATTGCACATCCCGATACACTGCCGGAGGCATTCATATATAGTCGTATTTTGTTCTAGTATCAAGTTGTAATTTTTGAGTTGTAAATAAATAGAAGTGTTATGATCATCATTATTAGAGCATTGTCCTGTGAGGAAATCAAAAAAAAGAGAGAAAGGCCAAATAAAGAGAAGGCCCAAAAATGAGAGAAAAAGAGAGAAGGGGCAATGTTACTATCCCTTTTTCCAAACTTGTGCTTCAAAGTAGCACCATGATCTTCATGATAGAGAGTCTCTTATTTTTTCACTTTCATATACTAGTGGGAATTTTTTATTATAGAACTTGGCTTGTATATTCCAACAATGGGCTTCATCAAAATTCCCTAGGTCTTCGTGAGCAAGCAAGTTGGATGCACACCCACTTAGTTTCTTTTGTTGAGCTTTCATACATTTATAGCTCTAGTGCATCCGCTGCATGGCAATCCCTACTCCTCGCATTGACATCAATTAATGGGAATCTCCATAGCCCATTGATTAACCGCGTCAATGTGAGACTTTCTCCATTTTTGTCTTCTCCACACAACCTCCATCATCATATTCTATTCCACCCATAGTGCTATGTCCATGGCTCGCGCTCATGTACTGCGTGAAAGTTGAAGAAGTTTGAGAATACTAAAGTATGAAACAATTGCTTGGCTTGTCATCGGGGTTGTGCATGATGGGAGCATTTTGTGTGATGAAAATGAAGCATGGCCAAACTATATGATTTTGTAGGGATGAGCTTTCTTTGGCTATCTTATTTTGAGAAGACATAATTGCTTGGTTAGTATGCTTGAAGTATTATTGTTTTTATGCCAATATTAAACTTTTGTCTTGAATCTTTCGGATCTGAATATTCACGCCACAATAAATAAAATTACATTGAAAATTATGTTAGGTAGCATTCCACATCAAAAATTCTGTTTTTTATCATTTACCTACTCGAGGACGAGCAGGAATTCAGCTTGGGGATGCTTGATACGTCTCAAACGTATCTATAATTTTTGATTGTTCCATGCGATTATATTATCTGTTTTGGATGTTTAATGGGCTTTAATATGCACTTTTATATTATTTTTGGGACTAACCTATTAACCGAAGGCCCAGTGCAAATTGTTTTTTTTGCCTATTTCAGGGTTTCACAGAAAAGGAATATCAAATGGCATCCAAACGTAACGAAACCTTCACGAGGATCTTTCTTGGAACAAAAGCAACCCAGGATACTTGGAGTACAAGTCTGGAAGTCTGTGAAGCTTCCACGAGGCAGGGGCGCGACTAGGGGGGTAGGCGCGCCCCCACCCTCGTGGGCCCCACGGAGCTCCACCGACGTACTTCTTTCACCTATATATACCCATGTACCCTAAAAACATCCAGGAGAGCCACGAAACCACTTTTCCATCGCCGCAACCATCTGTACCCATGAGATCCCATCTGGGGCCTTTCTCAGTGATTTGCCAGAGGGTGATTCGATCACGGAGGGCTTCTACATCAACACCATAGCCTCTACGATGATGTGTGAGTAGTTTACCATAGACCTTCGGGTCCATAGTTATTAGCTAGATGGCTTCTTCTATCTCTTTGGTTCTCAATACAAAGTTCTCCTCGATGTTCTTGGAGATCTATTCGATGTAATACTCTTTTGCGGTGTGTTTGCCGAGATCCGATGAATTGTGGGTTTATGAATTTGATTATCTATGAATATTATTTGGTTCTCCTCTGAATTCTTATATGCATGATTTGATATCTTTGCAAGTCTCTTCGAATTACTGGTTTAGTTTGGCCTACTAGATTGATCTTTATTGCAATGGGAGAAGTGCTTAGCTTTGGGTTCAATCTTGCGGTGGCCTTTCTCAGTAACAGCAGGGGCAGCAAGGCACGTATTGTATTGTTGCCATCAAGGATAAAAAGATGGGGTTTATATCATATTGCTTGAGTTTATCCCTCTACATCTTGTCATCTTGCTTAATGCGTTACTCCGTTCTTATGAACTTAATACTCTAGATGGATGCTAGATAGCAGTCGATGTGTGGAGAAATAGTAGTAGATGCAGAATCGTTTCGGTCTACTTGACACGGACGTGATGCCTATATTCATTATCATTGCCTTAGATATCATCATAACTATGCGCTTTTATATCAATTGCTCAACAGTAATTTGTTCACCCACCGTAATACATGCTATCATGAGAGAAGTCACTAGTGAAATCTATGGCCCCCGGGTCTATTTCACATCATATAAGTTCCCCATCTATAATTCTAGTTTACTATTTATTTTGCAATCTTTATTTTACAATTGTCGGATTTCGGGTTCCGGTAGACCCTTGAGGTTTGAACACTTGGGTGCGCGTGGAGATCTTTCCCCTACCGATCTACGTCCAATCTCCTCGCGTGATCTAAGCTGGAAACAACAAACAACACAAGGGACACGAGATTTATACTGGTTCGGGCCACCGTTGTGGTGTAATACCCTACTCTAGTGTGTGGTGTGGTGGATTGCCTCGGGGGCTGATGATGAACAGTACAAGGGAAGAACAGCCTCGCGAGAGGTGTTCTTGAGCTGGTGCGATGAACAGCTTGGGTGAGTTCAGTCGCCTCTCTCTCTCTCTCTGCTAGGGTTCTATCAGATCTCTAGCCATCTCTCTTTTCTCCCCCCTCTACTCTGTGGTGGCTAGCTCTATTTATAGAGGCCCTGGCCCTCTCCCCAAATAATGAGAGGGAAGTGCACACGGCCTGGGCCGGTGGTGCACCCTGCACTTCAAGTTCGATGGTGACGCCACCCTCTACGTGAGGGTGTTCGGGGAAGACGGTCGCCGTGTTGGGTGCTGCCCCGAAGACAACGACCGCGGCTGCCTGGCCAGCCCCGGTACTGACCAGGATGAAGATGGCGACAGGCGTACGGGCAGCGGTGCTCGGGGTTCGCTGAGCTTCGGCGACTCCCTCTCAGGCAGCAGCTCCTCCAACGGTGGCCGCGACCAGCCCCCGTGCCGTTGCGCCCGCCTGGGTGAAGGTAGCGGGTTAGCCCGCCGTCGCGCCCCGATGAAGCGAGAGGAGGGATCCGCCCGAGCCTCAGGAGCAGCTCGAACCTTCGATGTGGGTTGTTGTAGGACGAATCGCACCCATTTTGTTTTCCTTCCTTTTCTGCGCGGAAATAGAGGGTAGTATAAGGCCCCGCGGGGGCGTATTAGAACTGCTGCTGTTAACCATCATGCTACTTCCACTACTTCTGCGCTGTGTTTCCGCGCCGTGCACCCATGTGCGGGAACTGTTTTAGCTCGGTGGGGCCTGACGCGGCCCTCGCCTCCTGAGGCCGTGGCCTCGCCGTGCGCTTCGTGCCCTGCAAGGATTAGTAGGAGGGGTAACTTTCAGTCTTGGGTGTGGGGGCGATCGGCCCAGGTCCTGCACTCGTGTCGCGATGCCCGCGGGGCACGGACTAGGAGGGGTGCTCCCGCAGAGGACTCGGATAGGAAAGCTCCAAATGATCGGGGCAGAAAACACTCGTGAGGGCGCCCGCGAACCTCCCTCGCGAGACTTGTGCGAGAGAAAACGAGGCAAGCGAGTGAAAAAGATAAAGAACCACAAGCCAGGAACGTCAACAACTCCAATAAAGCTTCAAACGGGAATAAATAAGCCAACTGCAGAAAGCAAATGGGAAAGTCGCGTCCGGCACCTATTCTAGTTTTCGACGTCTTCTCACCAGCGTGGAGCTAAGTGCTGCCACTGGGCGTGGGAAGGAGCCCCCGAGGCCCAAGGGCGGCACTCCGGAGACTCCGGGGTGTGTACAGCCCCACTCATTATTACGTGAGAGTGTCACGAGCGGCGAGCTTCACAGGCATTGGCCTTCTTCACAGGCACCGGGCCTTTCCCGAAACGCGGCAGCTTCACAGGCATTTGCCTTCTTCACAGGCACCGGGCCTTTCCCAAAACGCGACAGCTTCACAGGCATTTGCCTTCTTCATAGGCACCGGGGCTTTCCCAAAAGGCGGCAGCTTCACAGGCATTTTCCTTCTTTACAGGCACCGGGCCTTTCCCAAAACGCGGCAGCTTCACAGGCATTTGCCTTCTTCACAAGCACCGGGCCTTTCCTAGGCGCTAGGCCTCGCTCAGGGATAGAACCTCCGGAGATGTTGAATGTTCCATGCGTTCTGGATGGGTACCCCCTCCGTGGTCTCCAAGCGCGCGGAGCCAGGCCTGGAAACATGAACAACCATGAACGGGCCCTCCCACATGGGAGAGAGCTTGTGCAGCCCCTCCCTGGAGAGAACCCGTCTGAGCACGAGATCCCCTACCTCAAGAGTTCTGGGGCGGATGTTGCGGCAGTGGTATCGTCGCAGCGCCTGTTGATACCTTGCCGCTCGCGGCGCGGCTTCTCGACGGTGTTCCTCCCCCAGCACGAGATCCGCCCCCTGCATGGCGTCCTGCTGCGTCTCGTCGAACGCCAGGACCCGTGTGGAGCGACGCCTGACCTCGTGAGGGAGAACAGCCTCTGCTCCGTAGACGAGGAAGAACGGGGTCTCGCCAGTCGGCTTGGTCGCAGTTGTGCGGATTGACCACAACACTGACTGGAGCTCGTCGTACCAGCCCCTGCCACAGGCCTCCAACTTCTTCTTGAAGGTCCTGGCTTTGAGGCCCCTCAGGACCTCCGCGTTGGCTCGCTCGGCCTGGCCGTTGCTCCGGGGGTGTGCTACCGAAGCATAGCATATCTGCGTTCCAAGGTTAGCACAGTATGTTTTGAAGAGATTACTGGTGAACTGCGAACCGTTGTGGTGATGATGCGGTTGGGCACCCCAAACCGGCTCACGAGGCCCTTGATGAATTTGACCACAGAGCCTGCCGGGATTGTGCGGATGGCTTCCACCTCGGCCCACTTGGTGAACTTGTCCACAACAACATAGAGGTAGCGATAGCCCCCTGGCGCCCGAGGAAACGGGCCTAGAATGTCCAGCCCCCAAACTGCGAACGGCCATGAGAGGGGTATAGTCTGTAGACCCCCCGCAGGCTGATGGATCTGCTTAGCGTGAAACTGGCAGGCCTCGCAAGCCTTCACCAGCTCAACGGCGTCGTTGAGCGCCGTGGGCCAGTAGAATCCACTACGAAACGCCTTGCCGACGAGGGTTCGTGACGACGAGTGGTGCCCGCAGTCTCCGCCGTGTATGTCCGCCAGTAGCTCCTTCCCTTGCTCTCGGGAGATGCAACGTAGGGACACGTCATTTGGTCGCTTCCTGTAGAGCTCTCCATCCTTGATGTAATAAGTCGTGGCCTACCGCGCCACACGCTCCGCTTTCTCCTCATTCTCCGGTAGAGTCCCTTGCATCAGGTAGTTCTTGAGCTCTGGGATCCAACACCCTTCCTGAGGTTCTAACGCCAGGAGCAGGCATGCCCCTGAGGCCGGGCCGCAGACCGGGGCTCCTGAGGCAGGTGGCTGAGGGAGCTCCTCCCTTGGTTGCGCCATGCTCGATAGTGACGGCACCGCCGAGGGTTTGAAGAGCTGCTCCTCGAAGATGCCAGGCTCCTGAGGCAGCCTCCTAGATGCCCTCTTGGCAATATCATCAGCCTCCTGATTGGTTCTGTGAGGCACATGCTGCAACTCCAGCCCCCAGAACTATTTCTCCATCTTGCGAACCTCAGCGAGGTAGGCTTACATGTGCTCGTCCTTTGGCTCGTATATCTTGTTGGAGAAGTTGACGAGGAGTTGCGAATTGCCCTTGATGATGAGGCGCTTCACCCCTAAGGCAATTGCGGCCTTCAAGCATGCTATTAGGCCTTCGTACTCCGCTATGTTGTTGGAGACTTTTTCTCCGTGCTGGAAGCAGAGTTGTACGGCGTAGTAGAGTTTGTCTTGAGTAGGGGATATGAGCACTGCGCTAGCTCCCGCACCGCGTCGGGAGAATGCCCCATTAAAGTACATGACCTAGCCGTCCGGTGCTTCACTTCCCGGGGAAAGTGATCGGTCTTCGCCTGCCTCGAGACCCGGCACTTCTGCCCATTCTGCCACGAAATCCGCAAGTGCGGCTCCCTTGATGACTCTGGTCGTACTGAATTCCAGCTGAAATGCCTATAGTTCAATGTTCCATTCAGCAACCCTCCCCGCTGAGTTGAGGCTCCTGAGTACTCTTTCCAAGGGGTATGCTGAGACGACTTTGATGGGATGGCCTTGGAAGTAGTGGCGCAGCTTGTGTGAGGCCACTAGTAGTGCGAGGAGGAGTTTTTGAGGCGTGGGATATCGTGCCCTTGTGTCCCGTAGCACCGTGCTGACGAAGTACACCGGGAGCTCGACGAGGTTGAGGGTGCTGGCACAGCTTGCGTCCTCTAGAGGCCAAGGCGTCTCTTGAGACGACGGAGCTCCCAGTGCTTGGTCGCCTGAAGAGGCCTCTCCTGCTCCGGGTGCGTTCTCCTGCTACAGCTGTTCCTTTCCGGCTGCGGTTGCGGCCTTCACGAGGCCCTCCTGGCTCTGCTTTGCTTCGGTTCAGACGGTCGATGCGGCCTTGGCACAGCGCTCCTTCCTGACCGCCACCAGGGCTGCACTAGCGGAGTAGGGGGTGGCCGCAAGGTAGAGCACCAGGGGATCCCGAGGACGCGGAGCTACCATCACTGGTGGACTGGTAAGGTACCTCTTGAGGTCTTGGAATGCCTTGTCGGACTCTTCAGTCCATTCGAAGGGGCCCTTTTTCTTCATTAGCTTGAAGAAGGGCAGCGCTCGTTCCCCCAGCTTGGAGATGAAGCGCCCCAGCGCAGTTACACGCCCGGTGAGCTTCTGCATTTCTCTGAGGGTCCTTGGCGGGCTCATATCTTCGACTGCCTTGACCTTTCCGGGTTGGCCTCGATGCCCCTATGGGACACGAGGAAACCCAGGAGCTTGCCCGAGGGGACTCCAAACACGCACTTCTCCTGGTTGAGCCGTAGGTCCACTTCGTTGAGGCTCGCAAAGGTTTCCTCCAGGTCCTGTATCAGGGTTCCTGCCTCACGAGACTTCACCACAATGTCATCGACATAAGCTTCAGCGTTCCTCCCGAGCTGCCGGCCGAAGGCGATGTGCATCAGCCGCTGAAAGGTCGCACCTGCGTTGCGCAACCCAAATGGCATGCACGTATAGCAGTACACTCCACACGGGGTCAGGAAAGCCGTCTTTTCCACGTCTTCTACTGCCATCTTGATCTGGTGATAGCCCAAGAAGGCATCTAGGAAGCACAATAGGTCACACTCAGCGGTGGAGTCGACTATCTGGTCAATGCGGGGGAGCGGAAATGGATCCTGCGGGCAGGCCTTGTTGAGGTTGGTGAAGTCGATGCACATCCGCTCCTTTCCTCCCTTTTTTGGCACAACGACCGGATTGGCCAGCCAATCAAGGTAGCGGACCTCACGGATAACTCCTGCCGCCTCTAGCTTCCGGGTCTCTTGAACAATGAAAGCCTGTTTCTCAGTGGACTGCCGCCTCGCCTTCTGCTTCACGGGGCGCACATTGGGGCACACGTTGAGGTGATGCTCAATCACTTCCCTTGGGACCCCTGCTAACTGACCAGGTTCCCACACGAACACCTTCTTGTTCGCACGCAGGATCCTCACCAGGGCCTTCTCCTACTCGTGCTCGAGGTTGGCCCCTATGGTGAAGGTGGCGCCAGTGGACCCGTCCTCGTCGACTGGTACCTGCTTGGTTCCTGCCTTGTCTTGGGTGAACAACTGCTTCTTTTTAGCCGACGCAGCCCCCTTGTGCTCAAGGGCATCGGTGCTAGTGGGCTGTGCCACCGCGGCTGCCCTGAAAACAAGCTGGAGCACCTGCAGCGCATCCCTTGTGTCTCGTGGCACGGTGAGGACGCCGCTGCTCCCAGGCATCTTCATGAGGTTGTACGTCAGGTGAGTTGCTGCCATGAACTGAGCCGAGGCCGGGTAGCCGAGGATGGTGTTGTAGGGGAGGCCAATGGGGGCGATGTCGAAGTCGATCAGCTCTGTGTGGAAGTTGTCGCAGGTGCCGAAGGTCACCGGGAAGCGGATATGTCCCAAGGAGGCGGTGGAACCGGCTCCGACGCCCGAGAAAGGCCTGCTGGGTTGGAGCCGCTCCAGCGGCACGTGGAGGAGGCTGAAGGCCTCCACCGAGAGCACGTTGAGGCCGGCACCACCGTCGATGAGGGTCCTGGTGACGGCCACTTGGCAGATGGTGGGGGTGCACAGCATCGGGAGCGCGCCCGAACCGATGGGGTTGAAGGGGTGGTCCTCCGAGTTGAAGGTTAGATCGGCCTCGGGCGCCACCCAGCCCGGGGGGCTTCTCGGCGCTTGGAGGCGGTGTTGATCCGGCGGGTGAATGGCTTGACGTGATGGCTCGAGGGCGATGCCTGGGAGCCACCTAGGAGAGTCGCGACGACGGGCGGCGCTGGTGCGGCAAAACGGGCGAGGAAGAGGCCGCGCAGCTCCTCCCAGGAGGTGACAGAAGCCGTCGGCAGGTGGAGGAGCCATGCGCTCGGGACGCCGGTGAGGGCCATGGGTAACTAGTTGGCCATCACCCGGTCGTCGCCCCTGGCTCTGAGGACGGCCTCCTCGTACACCAATAGGAAAATCATCGGGTCTGTCGCGCCGCTGTAGCGCAGCGGCATCTCGGGCTTGAACTTGCACGGCCACTGCACCTGTCACAAGGCGGGGGCCAAGGCCTGGAGCCCCCTGGCCCCAGTGTCGGCATCCGTTGCTGGAGCGAGCAGCGCGTTGTCCGCCATGAGGGCGGGATGCGATGTCGGGGGAGAGCGGGTCGTCAGGAGGGAGAACTCCGGCGCACCCCTACCTGGCGTGCCAAATGTCGGATTTCGGGTTCCGGCAGACCCTTGAGGTTCGACACTGGGGTGCGCGCGGAGATCTCTCCCCTATCAATCTATGTCCAATCTCCTCGCGTGATCTAAGCTGGAAACAACGAACAACACAAGGGACACGAGATTTATACTGGTTCGGGCCACCGTTGTGGTGTAATACGCTACTCCAGTGTGTGGTGTGGTGGATTGCCTCGGGGGCTGATGATGAACAGTACAAGGAAAGAACAGCCTCGCGAGAGGTGTTCTTGAGCTAGTGCGATGAACTGCTTGGGTGAGTTCAGTCGCCTCTCTCTCTCTGCTAGGGTTCTATCAGATCTCTAGCCGTCTCTCTTTTCTCCCCCTCTACTCTGTGGTGGCTAGCTCTATTTATAGAGGCCCTGGGCCTCTCCCCAAATAATGAGCGGGAAGGGCGCCAACAATTGGCCATTTTGAAGGGGAACATCTAGTACAAGTTATCCTGACCAAAGGTGGTCTTTGGCTGCCAAAAGCTCTGGTGATGACGCCGTCTTGGGCTCCACGGTGACCTCCGTCCTGCCGCTCTGTTGGTCTTGGTCTCATTGCACCGGAATGGTAACCTTTGCCCGATGCCTTGGCCTGTGCTTGCCCCCTTTACACCAAAGGGGAAACAAGGACACTGCACAGGCCGGCGCCCGCCTGGCGCCCGCCTGGTCTCGATCGTCATGGCTTGTGTCACGGGCTCCTCGCGAGGTACCCCTGCCTTGATCTCTCCGCCTCCTCGCGAGCCTGCCTGATGAGGCTGCCTCTAAGGAAGCTTTCAGTCGTCCGCCCCGCAAGGCTTGGCCCCTCGCGAGGGTCTTGAGCTTGAGCTGATAAAGATGGGCCGCGCTGGGCCCCCACTTGAGCCACGCCGCAGGCCGCAGGCAGGCAAGTCTGGGGACCTCCGTTCCCAGAGCGCCGACAACAATCTATACAACAAAAATACCAAAAATATTTAAATTATTATCTTTATCATATCTCACTTTTGCAAGTGGCCGTGAAGGGATTGACAACCCCTTTGTCGCATTGGTTGCAAGGTTATTCATTGTTTGTGCAGGTACTAGGCGACTTGCGTGTAGTCTCCTACTGGATTGATACCTTGGTTCTCAAAAACTGAGGGAAATACTTAAGCTACTTTGCTGCATCACCCTTTCCTCTTCAAGGGAAAACAAATGCTTGCTCAAGAGGTAGCAGCAGCCGACGGCCCGATCCCCTGAATCATAGCCTACACAAGATCTGGACGCACGCGAGAAGAAGGCCCTGATGTCTACTACGCAACTTTATTCTTGTAGACTCGTGTTGGGCCTCCAAGCCCATAGTTTTGTCGGAGAGTAGCAATTTTCCCTCAAGTGGATGGCCTAAGGTTTATCAATCCGTGGGAGGCGTAGGATGAATATGGTCTCTCTCAAACAACCCTGCAACCAAATACAAGAAATCTCTTGTGTCCCCAACACACCTAATACAATGGAAAATTGTATAGGTTCACTAGTTCGGCGAAGAGATGGTGATAAAAGTGTAATACGGATGGTAGAAATATATTTTTATAATCTGAATAAATAAAAACAGCAAGGTAGCAAATAGTAAACGGGCACAAAAACGGTATTGCAATGCTTTAAAATGAGGCCTAGGGTCCGTACTTTCGCCAGTGCAATCTCTCAACAATGCTAATATAATTGGATCATATAACCATCCCTCAGCGTGCAACGAAGAATCACTCCAAAGTTCGTATCTAGTGGATAGCATAAGAAGAAATCATTTGTAGGGTAGGAAACCACCTCGAAGCTATTCTTTCCGATCGACCTATCCAAGAGTCCGGACTAAAATAACACCAAATAATTTTAGATTCGTAATACTCAATCCAACACAAAGAACCTCAAAGAGTACCCCAAGATTTCTACCAGAGAAACAAAAGACGAGAACGTGCATCAACCCCTATGCATAGCTTACCCCAATGACACCGCGGGAATCTGCGAGTTGAATGCGAAAACACATATCAAGTGAATCAATATGATACCCCATTGTCACCATGAGTATTCGTATGCAAGACATATATCAAGTGCTCTCAACACTACTGCAGGATGCTGCTAACGCGACACTACGATCAGAGACCCTTCGAGAAACTGTGTGCGATGCAATAATCGCAAACGGTGATGTATGAAAACCGTCAGAAATGATGCAAAACGTTTGCGATGAATGATACATCAAACACGGTTCAGATTATAGTTGCGTGTGCGATGAGGGGCATACGATTGATCTGTACGAACTGTTTGCGACGAGACAGAACAACAGAAACAAGCAGCTAGATCAAGGTGTGTGCGATATATGGCATACCGTTCACTCCGATGAACCGTTTGCGATGACTGAGGTGAACACAAACGATTCGGCGTGATGTGTGTGATACCTGACAAATAGGTCGGTAATCAGAATTGTGTGCGATCATTAGAGACATCCCATACGGTCTTTTTTGTGAATTGTGTGCCCGGCAGGGCACACAGTTCAACAAATCGACCTATTGGCGATAATGTAGAAGATCTCTGTCGAGTACATATTACTAACCGTCTGCGATTAGATTGACAGGATAAACAGAGATATATACAGTCTGCTTAATTTAGTCCTTCTTCTTCTTGTTTTTCTTGTTGGATGGCCCCGCGACATCGTCTAGGCGAGGACGCTTCTTGCCGCTGACTGTTGGCTTTTCATCGCCGCCGCCTGATGTCTACTACACAACCTTCTTCTTGTAGACGTTGTTGGGCCTCCAAGTGCAGAGGTTTGTAGGACAGTATCAAATTTCCCTTAAGTGGATGACCTAATGTTTATCAATCCATGGGAGGCGTAGGATGAAGATGGTCTCTCTCAAGCAACCCTGCAACCAAATAACAAAGAGTCTCTTGTGTCCCCAACACACCCAATACAATGGTAAATTGTATAGGTGCACTAGTTCGGCGAAGAGATGGTGATACAAGTGCAATATGGATGGTAGATATAGGTTTTTGTAATCTGAAAATATAAAAACAGCAAGGTAGCAAGTGGTAAAAGTGAGTATAAACAGTATTGCAATGCTAGGAAACAAGGCCTAGGGTTCATACTTTCACTAGTACACGTTCTCTCAACAATAATAACATAACTGGATCATATAACTATCCCTCAACATGCAACAAAGAGTCACTCCAAAGTCACTAATAGCGGAGAACAAATGAAGAGATTATTGTAGGGTACGAAACCACCTCAAAGTTATTCTTTCTGATCGATCTATTCAAGAGTTCGTACTAGAATAACACCTTAAGACACAAATCAACCAAAACCCTAATGTCACCTAGATACTCCAATGTCACCTCAAGTATCCGTGGGTATGATTATACGATATGCATCACACAATCTCAGATTCATCTATTCAACCAACACAAAGAACTTCAAAGAGTGCCCCAAAGTTTCTACCGGAGAGTCAAGACGAAAACATGTGCCAACCCCTATGCATAAGTTCACGAGGTCACGGAACTCGCAAGTTGATCACCAAAACATACATCAAGTGGATCACATGATATCCCGTTGTCACCACAGATAAGCACATGCAAGATATACATCAAGTGTTCTCAAATCCTTAAAGACTCAATCCGGTGAGATAACTTCAAAGGAAAAACTCAATTCATCACAAGAGAGTAGAGGGGGAGAAACATCATAAGATCCAACTATAATAGCAAAGCTCGCGATACATCAAACACATAGTCACTGGTACATACCCTCAGCCCCGAGGGTGAACTACTCCCTCCTCGTCATGGAGAGTGCCGGGATGATGAAGATGGCCACCGGAGAGGGATTCCCACCTCCGGCAGGGTGCCAGAACGGGTCTAGATTGGTTTTCGGTGGCTATGGAGACTTCTGGCAGCAGAACTCCCAATCTAGGTTTCTTTCTGGAAGTTTCAGTATATATAAGAGGTTTTGGCGTCGAGAACAAGTCAGGGGGGGTCTCCGGGCTGTCCATGAGGAAGGGAGGCGCACCCAGGGGTGGGCGCGCCCCCACCCTCGTGGGAAGCCCGGGACTCTTCGGGCCCAACTCTTTTACTCCATGGCCTTCTTTTGGTCCAAACATAAGTTCCGTCAAGTTTCAGGTCAATTATACTCTGTTTGATTTTCCTTTTCTGTAAAACTCAAAATTAAGGAAAAACAGAAACTGGCACTGGGCTCTAGGTTAATAGGTTAGTGATACGTCTCCAACATATCTATAATTTTTTATTGCTCCATGTTATATTATCTACTGTTTTGGACATTATTGGGCTTTATTATCCACTTTTATATTATTTTTGGGACTAACCTATTAACCGGAGGCCCAACCCAGAATTGCTGTTTTTTTGCCTGTTTTAGGGTTTTGAAGAAAAGGAATACCAAACGGAGTCCAAACGGAATGAAACCTTCGGGAATGTGATTTTCTCAACAAACAAGACCCAGGAGACTTGGACCCTACGTCAAGACACAAAAGAGGAGGCCACGATGTAGGGGGGCGCGCCTACCCCCCCCCCCCAAGGCGGGCCCTCCACCCTCGTGTGCCCCTGTTGCTCCACCGACGTATTCCTTCCTCCTATATATACCTACGTACCCCCAAACAATCAGATACGGAGACAAAAACCTAATTCCACCGCCGCAACTTTTTGTATCCACGAGATCCCACCTTGGGGCCTGTTCCGGAGCTCCGCCGGAGGGGGCATAGATCACGGAGGGCTTCTACATCAACACCATAGCCCCTCTGATGAAGTGTGAGTAGTTTACCTCAGACCTACGGGTCCATAGTTATTAGCTAGATGGCTTCTTCTCTCTTTTTGGATCTCAATACAATGTTCTCCCCCTCTCTTGTGGAGAACTATTCGATGTAATCTTCTTTTTGCGGTGTGTTTGTTGAGACCGATGAATTGTGGGTTTATGATCAAGTCTATCTATGAACAATATTTGAATCTTCTCTGAATTCTTTTATGTATGATTGGTTATCTTTGCAAGTCTCTTCGAATTATTAGTTTGGTTTGGCCTACTAGATTGATCTTTCTTGCAATGGAGAAGTGCTTAGCTTTGGGTTCAATCTTGTGGTGTCCTTTCCCAGTGACAGTAGGGGCAACAAGGCACGTATTGTATTGTTGCCATCGACGATAACAAGATGGGGTTTTCATCACATTGCATGAGTTTATCCCTCTACATCATGTCATCTTTCTTAAGGCGTTACTCTGTTTTTTAACTTAATACTCTAGATGCATGCTGGATAGCGGTCGATGAGTGGAGTAATAGTAGTAGATGCGGGCATGAGTCGGTCTACTTGTCTCGGACATGATGCCTATATACATGATCATACCTAGATATTCTCATAACTATGCTCAATTCTGTCAATTGCTCAACAGTAATTTGTTCACCCACCGTAGAATACCTATGCTCTCGAGAGAAGCCACTAGTGAAACCTATGGCCCTCGGGTCTATCTTTATCATATTAATCTCCTACTACTTAGTTATTTCCTTTTCTCTTTACTTTGCCTTTATTTTACTTTGCATCTTTATCACAAAAATACCAAAAATATTATCTTATCATATCTATCAGATCTCACTCTCGTAAGTGGCCGTGTAGGGATTGACAACCCCTATTCCTGTTGGTTGCGAGGATTTATTTGTTTTGTGCAGGTACGAGGGACTCGTGTGTAGCCTCCTACTGGATTGATACCTTGGTTCTCAAAAACTGAGGGAAATACTTACGCTACTACGCTGCATCATCCCTTCCTCTTCGGGGAAAACCAACGCAGTGCTCAAGAGGTAGCAGTTAGTCCCAAAAATCATATAAAAATAGCATATAAATGCATATAAAACATCCAAGGTTGATAATATAATAGCATGGAACAATCAAAAATTGTAGATACGTTGGAAACGTATCAAGCATCCCCAACCTTAATTCCTGCTCGTCCTCGAGTAGGTAAATGATAAAAACAGAATTTTTCATGTGGAATGCTACCTAACATATTTATCCATGGTATTCTCTTTATTGTGGCAAGAATATTCAGATCCATAAGATTCAAGACAAAAGTTTAATATTGACATAAAAATAATAATACTTCAATCATACTAACTAAGCAATTATGTCTTCTCAAAATAACATGGCCAAAGAAAGTTCATGTAACGCCCCAAGACCGAAGCTTCAGACGCCTTCCATGTTTTCCGAGTTTCGTCGTGTGAGTTGTTGGTTTGTTGCATTCATCATTGCATATGTGCATTGCATCATGCATCTTCTCCATACCATTGTTGTGTTTGTTTAATTTAGTTGCTCATGTGCATTGCAACTTCTTTTCTTCTCTTGATCTTTCCATCAACCCCATGCTCACTTCCAACTTGGTTTCACCCAAGTTTCAAATCCCTATGCCACTTCTTTCTTTCACTTTTCTCCATTTATTTGAGTTTCAAATAGAATTGCTCAAATAAATGTTCATCTTTTGCCCATAAATCATATTTATTATGTAGAGTCATCCTATAAAATTTAAGCCCATTTGGATTCAGTTTGGTTAGGTTATAAATTCATGCAAGTTTGAATTAAATTCAAACATGTTCCTTTGTGTGAACTTTATTCTCTCTAAAATTCCTTTCACCATTTTATTTCAATTCCTCATATTTTTATGAGTCCGGGAAAATTTTCCTCGTTCCCAAATTCCTTCCCTAAAACCTCTCTTTCTTTTATTCTCTCTAATTCTTTTTTTGCTAAAAAAAGACTCAAGTGGGAGAAGAGGAAGCCCAGCGAGGCCGGCCCATTCTTTTCCTCTCAGCCCACCAGGCCGGCCCTCCTCCTCCTTTAACCTAGCGCCAGGAGACCCCATCTCCTCGATCCCCCTCATCCTCCTCCCGAGCGCCGCCTTCGCTCGATCCCATCTCCATCTCCCTCGTTCCCTTGCGCCGTCTCTCCCTCCCCGATCTCACCCTCTCCCTTCAATCCTCCTCGCACGCCGTGCACAGGAGAGGGATCCTGATCCCATCTCCTCCCCACGTGTGTTGCTCTCCTGCCCGTTCTCAGGTCGCGCCCGCCGCTGCAGTTCACAGCGCCTCTGCCTCCAGCCATCACCAACGCATGGCTACGTCCTCGCCTTGTACCCCGCCACCGCCGGAGCTGCTCCGTCCGCCCCACGCTGGAGTCGTTGTTCCCGCGGCATCGACCTCCCCTTCGGCCTCTGTTGTCGCACCTCTACGGTTCACGGTTTCCCTCTGCCTTGAGTCTGAGCTTGAGCCCTGCCCGACGCTGTCATGGACAGCCACCTCGCCTGCGTCCTCTCGCCGTTCTGCCATCTCCAACCACTGCGTGACCGACCGCGACGTCCCCGAGCAGCAGCTTTGCTGCTGTGTCTCTTTGCCGTTTCGTGAGCACAAGCATAATTGTCGCCAAGTTCATCTACGTTGACTATACGGACCACCAAGTTCGACTATGATCCGTTGCACCTTTCAGATGGATTTCGTCAAGTTCCGCTTCAACAAGTGTACCTCTACATCTTGGATTTGCCAAGTACCGCACCGGACGCCAACTACGTCTACGAATGTGTACAACTATCATCCCGTGCATGTCATCAAGTACCATGCCGAACCGTGAAGTTCCACAAGATACTAAGTACCGCTGCCCTCGACCCGAACATCTACGAACCCTATACGTCGCGTCCGTTGCCAAAACCATCAGGTGAACAACAACCGTCGCCACGAGAAGGACAACTTCCCACAACGACTCGTGAACAACTACTACCACGACGACCGTGTACCACTACCGTCGCGAGAATGCCTACTTCCTTTACCGAACTCGAACCACTCCGTAATTGCACTTTTGGGAAGGTATAACCGCCAGAACGATGCACGTGATCCGTATGCATGTGATGTAACGTATGAGATGCCCATGTTTGCACCATGGTCGAATCGCTGCTTGCTCGGTCCTCCTCATTTGCGGCTAACCCGTGGGAACCCGGTTACCGGGATCACCCCACCATCTTGCATGACACGCTCACGTCACTTTTCCTTTTGCACCGGTATCTCCGTGAGATACCGGAACCGATATGTTGTCGTGGCATCATTTTCGGATTCGTTGTCGTGGCCCCTTTTCCTTCCGCCATGGCGACAATGATTCATATCATGTTCATATCAACTTTTAACAAAATTGTCTGAAACTTGCCATCTCATCTGCATCATGATAACAACATTTAAAATGGTTTAAATTGTTGTTTGCATTAAATTACTAAATGCGCATGGGGATTTTTCAGACTTGTTGCTTGTTGTTTCGACCCCATTTAAATTACTTAGATAGTTAGTTTGTTTATGCTTCACTCTCTTGCCATGTTTAACAACATTTAATATTGTTGGGTACCTAAACGGGAGAGAACTAAATAATTGATGTGGTGTTCTGTCAATATGCAACTCGTTGCATATTTGCGCACTTTGCCATGCCATGCCTCTTTAAACCAGACATGCATCATAATTGTTTGCGCATCATTTCATGCTTATGTGGTGGTTGTTTACTATATTGCTTGCTTCTTTACGGGTTGCTTCTCTCGTTAGCTTCGGTTTCGTTTCGGAGTTGTGAGGATCCGTTCGACTACGTTCGTTTGTCTTCTTCGTGGACTCGTTCTTCTTCCTTGCGGGATCTCAGGCAAGATGACCATACCCTCGAAAATCACTTCTATCTTTGCTTGCTAGTTGCTCGCTCTTTTGCAATGCCGCGATACCTATCACTTGCTTTATCATGCCTCCCATATTGCCATGTCAAGCCTCTAACCCACCTTTCCTAGCAAACCATTGTTTGGCTATGTTACCGCTTTGCTCAGCCCCTCTTATAGCGTTGCTAGTTGCAGGTGAAGATGAAGTTTGTTCCTTGTTTGCAACATGGTTATTGTTGGGATATCATTATTATTATATCTTATTTACTTTAATGCATCTATATACTTGGTAAAGGGTGGAAGGCTCGGCCTTATGCCTGGTGTTTTGTTCCACTCTTGTCGCTCTAGTTTCCATCATACCGGTGTTATGTTCCTTGATTTTGTGTTCCTTACGCGGTTGGGGGAATGGGACCCCCTTGATAGTTCGCTTTGAATAAAACTCCTCCAGCAAGGCCCAACCTTGGTTTTACCATTTGCCACCTAAGCCTATTTTCCCTTGGGTTCTGCAGACTCAAGAGTCATCTTTATTTTAAATCCCTGGGCCAGTGCTCCTCTGAGTGTTGGTCCAAACTAGAGCACCGTGCGGGACCGTCCCTTGGAAACTTGGGTTATGTTGGTACCTGTACGCTTAGCTTATCCGGTGTGCCCTGAGAACGAGATATGTGCAACTCCTATCGGGATTTGTCGGCACAGCGGGTGGTCTTGCTGTTCTTGTTTTACCATTGTCGAAATGTTTGTAACCGGGATTGCGAGTCTGATCGGGTCTTCCTGGGAGAAGGAATATCCTTCGTTGACCATGAGAGGTTGTGATGGGCTAAGTTGGGACACCCCTGCAAGGTTTTGAACTTTCGAAAGTCGTGCCCGCGGTTATGGGCAGATGGGAATTTGTTAATATCCGGTTGTAGAAAACTTGATGCTTAACTTAATTAAAATGCATCAACCGCATGTGTAGCCGTGATGGTCTCTTTCCGGCGGAGTCCAGGAAGTGAACACGGTTCTTGTGTTATGCTTGAATGTAATTAGTTTTCAGGATCACTTCTTGATCACTTCTAGCTTCTCGACCGTTGCGTTGCTTCTCTTCTCCCTCTTATTTGCGTATGTTAGCCACCATATATGCTAGTGCTTGCTGCAGCTCCACCTCATTACCCTATCCTACCCATAATATTAAATAGTCTTGATCTCGCGGGTGTGAGATTGCTGAGTCCTCGTGACTCACAGATACTTCCAAACAGTTGCAGGTGCCGATGATACCAGTGCAGGTGATGCAACCCAGCTCACGTGGGAGCTCAATGAAGATCTTGATCATTGTTTTGCGTCTTTTCCGGTTGATCAGTAGTGGAGCCCAGTTGGGATGATCGGGGATCTAGCATTTGGGGTTGTCTTTCTTTATTTTGGTAGCATAGTCGGACCTTGATTGTATTCTAGATGATGTATGATATATTTATGTATTGTGTGAAGTGGCGATTGTAAGCCAACTCTTTATCCCTTTCTTATTCAGTACATGGGATGTGTAAAGATTACCCCTCTTGCGACATGCCTACCATGCGGTTATGCCTCTAAGTCGTGCTCCGACACGTGGGAGATATAGCCGCATTGTGTGTGTTATAAGTTGGTAATCAGAGCTATCCCCGGCTTAGGAGCCCTCTGCTTGATTGAATCGCTGACGTTGTTGAGTCTAGAACAAAATGTTTTGAGTCTTAGGATTATATATCGGAGTGTAGGATTCTTTTTACTCCTCAATCCCTTCTTCGCTCTGGTGAGGCCTCCTGACGTAGAAGTTTTGACTCTTCTCTCCTCAAATTTCATGAATTTTTTTAGGATCACGCGAGTATCTTGGAATCGTTCCAATGGTTTTGTGCCGAGAACATTGTTCTTGGTGCCTCTTGACATTTAGGGTTGTGGCAGTGTCCTGGGGAGTTGAGCTCCGAGGTGTTGTTGTCACAATTTTATCGTTGCAGTTCTGGAATACCTGAGTTTGCCGACATCGAAAATCTCTTTTATGCAGTTGTTGGTGAGATAACCTCGACGCCACCCAGTACTGGGGCGGGTGTTCAAGAGTATTGCCATAACTCGTATAACGGATGCTTTTCGAAGGTTGAGGTAAATGATTTCCGAAGGTTTCTTGGTTATGTGTTGAAGGATGCATACAGCTGGATGTAGGATTTGTTAGTTTGGGTGAGATATTATGCTTCCCCTGTATCCCCAACACCTGATTGCATAACCAGAAAGTTTCGGGAGTTTATAAGTGGGAATTCAAGTAGCTCCTAGAATATCTTCCCAACAGACACATGATACGATATGGGGTCTATCATATGTTTGTTCCGGCTTATTTTGCAAGTCAATCCTTTGTTTTGTTTTGAGTTGTGGTATTCGAGTTGCTTCAATGTCAAGTGTTGATTCCATACCTTTCCTAACTGGTGTTCTCGTACTTCTATGTGAATACTAATCCTTCATGATAATCGAGATTGTCATGTCAATCCTTTTTCAACCAGCGTGTTTCTCTTGAAGTGGATCCGATCATTTCCACTTCTGCAAGATCACCTCTCGGTTTCCCCAAGTTGTTCGCTTCATCTATCCCCAAGTTGCCTTTGTTTTCCCTCCCACCCAACCTTTTTCTTCAAGGACTCGGATTTCTTAATCAAGTATCCATCTTATTGATGTGAAGTCTCTCCATTCTTTTCCGTCAATATTCTTATCCGGTGATTCTCATGAAGATGCTCTACAAGTTATTTTTCTTCGTTCTCTTTTCTTCTCCAGTGGATCCAATTCAAGATTTGTTGATCACATCCTTTTCCTTGTTTCAAATGTTTTCTCATGTCGGTGCACCTCTTAATCATCCACTTCTCGCTATTCAATTGTTCCGGAGTGCTGAAGATATCTCGAAGGTTCATGTTTCCCCTCTGCATTCGTTCAAGTTCTTTCGAGGAAGTTATCTCATTCAAGCCATTTAAATCAACTGGTGCAATTTCCCTTTCAAGTAATCGTTCAATGGTGTTTTCTTTCGAGTGGGCCCTAACCCACAGGTCTTTTCCGAGGATCTTACCTGACTCCTCTAATTTTTCTGGAGTTATTCTCAAATTCTTTTCGAAGTTTGATGTAAGAATGAATCATCATCAGCCAGATGGTTTCTCCAAGATCTTTCAAATTCTTTTCATTGTTGGCTCAACCTCTTCGCTTTTCATTCTCCCGAAGTATCTCAATAATTTGTGATGGTGTTTCTCGTCGTCATTCTTCGATTTGAAGACCGAAGAAGAGTTTTCCTCCAAATATTATCCGTTCTCTTCAAGATTCATGGTGCTAGCTTTATGCCATCCTCTCATAATTGTTTTCGATTGTGAGAATTCTTTTCACCCATCCGGAGCAATTCAGGAGTCTTTTCAGTTTGATTCTCCGGAGCCATCATTTCAGAATTATTCATTCCAGCTTTCAACTCTCATCCTCCAAATCATACCGGTGCATCATTCAAGTATTATCTAATCAGCTTGTGATCTCTTCATTCTCTTGTATCTAAATTTCCCCAAGTAACTTTGTTCGTTTCCCAATTCTTACCGGTGATTCATCCCTTTATTTTGTTAGTTTTTCAATTCTTAAGGTGGTTCGTTCAAGAGTTCTCTTCCTTGGTTATCATATCAATTTGTCCGTTGTTTCAATCTACCGGTGGTTCATTGAAGATCTTCCCAAGTTCGCGTTATATCTATCTTAATCCTTTCTATCAGAATAAGTAGTATGCCAAATCCATTGTGTGCCATCAATTTAATTGATGAAGGATAAGCATAATGTAATTCTTATTCTTGTTTCATCGAGTATATTCAACTCCTTATTCCGAAGGCTCATCAAATTCTTGGTTTCAATTGTTTCATCTTTTCTTTTCCCGGAGTCCCAAGCTCTCTCAATTATATCATCACGAAGCTCCATTTAATCATTGTTAGGCTTCTCCCGGAGTCCTTTTCAACTTTCCTTTCGTTTGATCATTCTTTTATTACCGCAGTTCTTCATGGAGGCTCTACATGGTGGTTCGTCAAGGATTCCTTTCATTCTTCAATTGTTCTTCAAGATTTCTCTCAGAGTTAAGATCCACCAAGCTGTACTCTATAAATAAACATGGTTTTCAACAAATGACTTATTTGAGGAGTTCACGCATTCTTCATCTTGCATCCAAAATGCAATTCTTCCTACATTATCTTTTGAGGTGGTGTTATGACACTCTTGACAATTTCCCTTCGTGTGTCAGGATTCGCAAGTTGTCAAGAATGAGATAGTTAAACCCATCAATTTGTTCGAACATGAGCTCTTCTCAATCCATCATTCTCTTCGTTGGAGTTATCTTGGGTCATATTTCACCTAAAGCTTCCCCTAAGGATTATTGCTATTTATGGTGCTCATAAATGACCCAAGTTCTTCATTTATCCTTCCGATGAAATAAGTTTCTCGTCTGCTTGTTCATATCAATCCAATCCATTGTTTTTCGTTAGTGGCAGAATTTCACCTCAAGTTTTTGAGATGTTTTCCATAAGCCCACAACAAGCTTACTATATTCGTTGTTGGATTTCCAACAACTCCAGTCGACCCTTCTCCTAAAGATGCTTTTCCAAGCTCATTTGAGGTAGAAGATGTGGTCTTCTCCTCCGTTCTTTTGATTCCATTCTTAAATTTGTTCCGGTGGCATTGTGATGTTGCTCTCTTCGACCCATCATCTTGTTTTGCCAAGATCATGTTCAATTCCTTCCATTTACAGTCGGAGTGCTATCCAAATTATATCATTCTTGTTCCTTCTCTATCTTGTTTTAACCGGAGTGTGGTCGTAATTGATTTTTCTCGTTCCTTGTACATCTTGTTTCAACCGGAGTGCTTGCATGTACTTCTTGTCCATTGCAACCCTTTTTCTTATGTCTTTCAACCTACAAGGTTCCCATAATGTTCCTTGTTCCTCTTTTCTAACGGAGTGTTTTCAACTTTGTTCATCTTCGTTGTTTTCTTTCTTTCAATTTGTTCAACCTCTCAAGCTTCGTGGTTTCACTCGTTTGTCCAAGAAGCAACTTTGTTTTACCTCTTCCTCTTTCCTTTCTCCTTCGATGCCATTCTAGATCTCAGGACGAGATCCTCTTGTAGTGGTGGAGTGTTGTAACGCCCCAAGGCCGGAGTTTCAGACGCCTTCCATGTTTTCCGAGTTTCGTCGTGTGAGTTGTTGGTTTGTTGCATTCATCATTGCATCATGCATCTTCTCCATACCATTGTTGTGTTTATTTAATTTAGTTGCTCATGTGCATTGCAACTCCTTTTCTTCTCTTGATCTTTCCATCAACCCCATGCTCACTTCCAACTTGGTTTCACCCAAGTTTCAAATCCCTATGCCACTTCTTTCTTTCCCTTTTCTCTATTTATTTGAGTTGCAAATAGAATTGCTCAAATAAATGTTCATCTTTTGCCCATAAATCATATTTATTATGTAGGGTCATCCTATAAAATTTAAGCCCATTTGGATTCAGTTTGGTTAGGTTAATAAATTCATGCAAGTTTGAATTAAATTCAAACATGTTCCTTTGTGTGAACTTTATTCTCTCTAAAATTCCTTTCACCATTTTATTTAAATTCCTCATATTTTTAAGAGTCCGGAAAAATTGTCCTCATGCCCAAATTCCTTCCCTAACACCTCTCTTTCTTTTATTCTCTCTAATTCTTTTTTTTTTGCTAAAAAAGACTCAAGTGGGAGAAGAGGAAGCCCAGCGAGGCCGGCCCATTCTTTTCCTCTCAGCCCACCAGGCCAGCCCTCCTCCTCCTTTAACCTAGCGCCAGGAGACCCCCATCACCTCGATCCGCCTCGTCCTCCTCCCGACCGCCGCCTTTGCTCAATCCCATCTCCATCTCCCTCGTTCCCTTGCGCCGTCTCTCCCTCCCCGATCTCACCCTCTCCCTTCCATCCTCCTCGCGCGCCGTGCACAGGAGAGGGATCCCGATCCCATCTCCTCCCCACGCGCGTTGCTCTCCTGCCCGTTCTCAGGTCGCGCCCGCCGCTGTAGTTCACAGCGCCTCCGCCTCCAGCCATCACCAATGCCCGGCGACGTCCTCGCCTTGTACCCCGCCATCGCTGGAGCTGCTCCGTCTGCCCCGCGCTGGAGCCGTCATTCCCGCGTCTCGCCGTTCCCGCGGCATCGACCTCCCCTTCGGCCTCTGTTGTCGCACCTCTGCGGTTCACGGTTGCCCTCTACCTCGAGTCTGAGCTCGAGCCCTGCCCGACGCTGTCATGGACAACCACCTCGCCTGCGTCCTCTCGCCGTTCTGCCATCTACAGCCTCTGCGTGACCGACCGCGACGTCCCCGAGCAGCAGCTGCTGTGTCTCGTTGTCGTTTCGTGAGCACAAGCATAACTGTCGCCAAGTTCATCTACGTTGACTATATGGACCACCAAGTTCGACTACGATCCATCCAGACCATCGTGTTGCACCTCCAGATGGATTTCATCAAGTTCCGCTTCAACAAGTGTACCTCTACGTCTTGGATTCGCCAAGTACCGCACCGGACGATAAGTACCTCTACGAACGTGTACAACTATCATCCCGTGCATGTCACCAAGTACCACGACGAACCGTGAATATCCACAAGATACTAAGTACCGCTACCCTCGACCCGAACATTTATGAACCTTGTACGTCGCGACCGTTGCCAAAACCGTCGGGTGAACAACTACCGTCGCCACGAGAAGGACAACTTCCCACAATGACCCGTGAACAACTACTTCCACGGTGACTGTGTACTACTACCGTTGCAAGAATGCCTACTTCCTTTACCGAACTCGAACCACTCCGTAATTGCACTTTTGGGAAGGTATAGCCGCCGGAACGATGCCCGTGATCCGTATGCATGTGATGTATCGTATGAGATGCCCATGTTTGCACCATGGTTGAATCGCTGCTTGCTCGGTCCTCATTTGCCGCTAACCCGTGGGAACCCGGTTACCGGGATCACCCCACCATCTTGCATGACACGCTTATGTCACTTTTCCTTTTGCACTGGTATCTCCATGAGATACCAGAACCGATATGTTGCCGTGGCATCATTTTCGGATTCGTTGTCGTGGCCCCTTTTCCTTCCGCCATGGCAATAATGATTCATATCATGTTCATATCAACTTTTAACAAAATTGTTTAAAACTTGCCATATCATCCACATCATGATAACAAAATTTAAAATGGTTTAAATTGTTGTTTGCATTAAATTACTAAATGCACATGGGGATTTTTCGGACTTGTTGCTTGTTGTTCCAGCCCCATTTAAATTACTTAGATAGTTAGTTTGTTTATGCTTCACTCTCTTGCCATGTTTAACAACATTTAATATTGTTGGGTACCTAAACGGGAGAGAACTAAATAATTGATGTGGTGTTCTGTCAATATGCAACTCGTTGCATATTGAGCTCCACTTAACTTGTAGTGTTGTTTGTGCACTTTGCCATGCCATGCCTCTTTAAACCGGACATGCATCATAATTGTTTGCGCATCATGTCATGCTTATGTGGTGGTTGTTTACTATGTTGCTTGCTTCTTTCCGGGTTGCTTCTCTCGTTAGCTTCGGTTTCGTTTCGGAGTTGTGAGGATCCGTTCGACTACGTTTGTTTGTCTTCTTTGTGGACTCGTTCTTCTTCCTTGCGGGATCTCAGGCAAGATGACCATACCCTCGAAAATCACTTCTATCTTTGCTTGCTAGTTGCTCGCTCTTTTGCAATGCCGCGATATCTACCACTTGCTTTATCATGCCTCCCATATTGCCATGTCAAGCCTCTAACCCACCTTTCCTAGCAAACCGTTGTTTGGCTATGTTACCGCTTTGCTCAGCCCCTCTTATAGCGTTGCTAGTTGCAGGTGAAGATGAAGTTTGTTCCTTGTTTGCAACATGGTTATTGTTGGGATATCATTATTATTATATCTTATTTACTTTAATGCATCTATATACTTGGTAAAGGGTGGAAGGCTCGGCCTTATGCCTGGTGTTTTGTTCCACTCTTGCCGCCCTAGTTTCCATCATACCGGTGTTATGTTCCTTGATTTTATGTTCCTTACGCGGTTGGGGGAATGGGACCGCCTTGACAGTTCGCTTTGAATAAAACTCCTCCAGCAAGGCCCAATCTTGGTTTTACCATTTGCCACCTAAGCGTTTTTCCCTTGGGTTCTTCAGACTCAAGGGTCATCTTTATTTTAAACCCCCGGGTCGGTGCTCGTCTGAGTGGTTGTCCAAACTAGGGCATCGTGCGGGACCGTCCCTTGGCAACTTGGGTTATGTTGGTACCTGTATGCTTAGCTTATCCGGTGTGCCCTGAGAACGAGATATGTGCAGCTCCTATCGGGATTTGTCGGCACAGCGGGTGGTCTTGCTGGTCTTGTTTCAGCATTGTCGAAATGTCTTGTCACCGGGATTCCGAGTCTGATCGGGTCTTCCTGGGAGAAGGAATATCCTTCGTTGACTATGAGAGCTTGTGATGGGCTAAGTTGGGACACCCCTGCAGGCTTTTGAACTTTTGAAAGTCGTGCCCGCGGTTAGGGGCAGATGGGAATTTGTTAATATCCGGTTGTAGAAACTTGACACTTAACTTAATTAAAATGCATCAACCGCGTGTGTAGCCGTGATGGTCTCTTTCCGGCGGAGTCCGGGAAGTGAACACGGTTCTTGTGTTATGCTTGAACGTAAGTAGTTTTCAGGATCACTTCTTGATCACTTCTAGCTTCTCGACCGTTGATTTGCTTCTCTTCTCACTCTTATTTGCGTATGTTAGCCACCATATATGCTAGTGCTTGCTGCAGCTCTACCTCATTACCCTATCCTACCCATAAGCTTAAATAGTCTTTATCTCGCGGGTGTGAGATTGCTGAGTCCTCGTGACTCACAGATACTTCCAAACAGCTGCAGGTGCCGATGATACCAGTGCAGGTGACGCAACCCAGCTCACGTGGGAGCTCGATGAAGATCTTGATCGTTGTTTTGCGTCTTTTCCGGTTGATCAATAGTGGAGCCCAGTTGGGATGATCGGGGATCTAGCACTTGGGGTTGTCTTTCTTTATTTTGGTACCGTAGTCGGACCTTGATTGTATTCTGGATGATGTATGATATATTTATGTATTGTGTGAAGTGGCGATTGTAAGCCAACTCTTTATCCCTTTCTTATTCAGTATATGGGATGTGTAAAGATTACCCCTCTTGTGACATGCCTACCATGCGGTTATGCCTCTAAGTCGTGCTCCGACACGTGGGAGATATAGCCGCATTGTGGGTGTTATAGTTCATCCCTACAAAATCATATACTTTGGTCATGCTCCATTTTCGTCACACAAAAATGCTCTCATCATGCACAACCCTAATGACAAGCCAAGCAATTGTTGCATACTTTAGTAATCTCAAACTTTTTTTAAACTTTCACGCAATACATGAGCGTGAGCCATGGACATAGCACTATGGGTGGAATAGAATATAATGATGCGTGTTTTGTGGGGAAGACAAAAAAGGAGAAAGTCTCACATAGATGCGGCTAATCAACGGGCTATGGAGATGCCCCTCAATTGATGTCAGTGTGAGGAGTAGGGATTGCCATGCAACAGATGCACTAGAGTTATAAATGTATGAAAGCTCAACAAAAGAAACTAAGTGGGCGTGCATCCAACTTGCTTGCTTACGAAGACCTAGGGCATTTGAGGAAGCCCATTGTTGGAATATACAAGCCAAGTTCTGTAATGAAAAATTCCCACTAGTATATGAAAGTGACAAAACAAGAGACTCTCTATCATGAAGATCATGGTGCTACTTTGAATCACAAGTGTGGGAAAAGGATAGTAGCATTGTCCCTTCTTATTTTATATATTTTTCTTTTTTTCTTTTGCCTTTCCTTTTTCTTTTTTTCGGGACAATGCTATATTAATGATGATCATCACACTTCTATTTATTTACAACTGAATGATTACAACTCGATACTAGAACAAAGTATGACTCTATATGACTGCCTCCGGCGGTGTACCGGGATGGGCAATGAATCAAGAGTGACATGTATGATAAATTATGCATGGTGGATTTGCCACAAATACGATGTCAACTACATGATCATGCAAGGCAATATGATAATGATGAAGCGTGTCATAAATGAAGCGGTGGAAAGTTGCATGGCAATATATCTCGTTATGGCTATGGAAATGCCATAATAGGTAGGTATGGTGGCTGTTTTGGGGAAGATATAAGGAGGTTTATGTGTGATAGAGCGTATCATATCATGGGGGTTGGATGCACCGGCGAAGTTTGCACCAACTCTCAAGGTGAGAAAGGGCAATGCACGGTACCGAAGAGGCTAGCAATGATGGCAAAGTGAGAGTGCGTATAATCCATGGACTCAACATTAGTCATAAAGAACTCACATACTTATTGCAAAAATCTACAAGTCATCAAAAACCAAGCACTACGCGCATGCTCCTAGGGGGATAGATTGGTAGGAAAAGACCATCGCTCGTCCCCGACCGCCACTCATAAGGAAGGCAATCAAAGAAACACCTCATGCTTCAAATTTGTCACACAACAGTTACCATGTGCATGCCACGGGACTTGCAAACCTCAACACAAGTATTTCTCAAATTCACAATTACTTAACTAGCACGACTCTAATATTACCATCTTCATATCTCAAAAAAATTATCAAGTATCAAACTTCTCATAGTATTCAATGCACACTATATGAAAGTTTTTATTATACCCATCTTGGATGCCCATCATATTAGGACTAGTTTCATAACCAAAGCAAATTACCATGCTATTTAGGACTCTCAAAAAAATATAAGTGAATCATGAGAGTTCAAAAATTTCTTCAAAATAAAACCACCGCCGTGCTCTAGAAGGATATAAGTGAAGCACTAGAGCAAATGACAAACTACTCCTAAAGATATAAGTGAAGATCAATGAGTAGTCGAATAATTATGCAACTATGTGAAGACTCTCTAACATTTAATACTTTAAGATCTTTGGATATTATTCTAACAACAAGCAAAACAAAATAAAATAAAATTATGCTCCAAGCAAAACACATATCATGTGGTGAAAAAAATATAGCTCCAAGTAAAGTTACCGATGAACGAAGACGAAAAAGGGGATGCCATCCGGGGCATCCCCAAGATTAGACTCTTGGTTCACCTTGAATATTACCTTGGGTGCCTTGGGCATCTCCAAGATTAGGCTCTTGCCACTCCTTGTTCCATAGTCCACCGAATCTTTACCCAAAACTTGAAAACTTCACAACACAAAACTTAACAGAAAATCTCATGAGCTCCGTTAGTATAAGAAAACAAACCACAACTTAAGGTATTTAATGAACTCAATATTTATTTATATTGGTGTTAAAACTACTGTATTCCAACTTCTCCATGGTGAATACCCTCTGATACTAGCCATAGATTCATCAAAATAAGCAAACAACACACGAAAAACAGAATCTGTCAAAAACAGAACAGTCTGTAGTAATCTGTAGGTTTCGAACACTTATGTAACCCCAAAAATTCTGAATTAAATTGGTGAACGTGAGTAGTTTGTCTACTAATCATCTGCAAAAATAATCAACCTAATCTCACTCTCCAGTAAAAAATGGCAGCAAAACTCGTGAGCGCTAAAGTTTCTGTTTTTTACAGCAAGATCACAAAAGACTTCACCCAAGTCTTCCCAAAGGTTCTACTTGGCAAACACTAATTAAAACATAAAACCACATATAAAAAGAGGCTAGATTAATTATTTATTACTAAACATGAGCAAAAATAAAAGAACAAAAATGAAGTTGGGTTGCCTCCCAACAAGCGCTATCGTTTAACGCCCCTAGCTAGGCATGATGATTTCAATGATGCTCAAATAAAAGATAAGAATTGAAACATAAAGAGCATCATGAAGAAGATGACTAGCACATTTAATTATAACCCACTTCCTATGCATAGGGATTTTGTGAACAAACAACTTATGGGAACAATAATCAACTAGCATAGGAAGGCAAAACAAGCATAACTTCAGAACTTTAAGCACATAGAGAGGAAACTTGATATTATTGCAATTCCTACAAGCATATGTTCCTCCCTCATAATAATTTTCAGTAGCTTCATGAATGAATTCAACAATTTAACCATCACATAAAGAATTATTTTCATGATCTACAAGCATAAAAAATTTACTACTCTCCTCATAAGAAAAATTCTTCTCATTCGGAATAGTGAGAGTATCATAAGAAACTCGAATACTATAAATTGTTTCCACACTAAAAGAGTAATGGTCAGAAAGAGGGTAATCATAATCATGACAAGTTTTATAAATATAATCATCACTACTTTTTATAGCATAAGTGCCATCACAATAATCATCATAAGTAGCAACTTTGTTCTCATCATAATCAATCGAAACCTCTTCCAAGATAGTGGAATAATTGCTAAATAAAGTCATGACCTCTCCAAATCCCCTTTCACAATTAACACAATATGATTCAACATACTCCAAAATAGTGGGATCATCACTTCCTAAAGTTGACACTCTTCCAAACCCACTTTCATCAATATAATCCTCATAAATAGGAGGCATGCTATCATCATAATAAATTTGCATATCAAAACTTGGGAGGTTAAATATATCATGTTCATGAAACTTAGCATCCCCAAGCTTGGGACAAATATTAATTGCAGCAAATATATTCTCAAACATGTCATTCTCATCAAACATATATAGCATCCCCAAGATTTGGCCTTTTCATATCATAATCATAATCACTCTCATCATTAATAGTATGGATAGCGCCAATAGTATAGCAATTATCATCGTCGGAATGAGTAATGGGAGCAACCTCATTTGGGAGGGATACCTTTTTACCTTTGCTTCTACGTCTTTTCTTTTGCTTCTTCGCATCATGTGTGGGTTTAACCCTCTTTTTGGAGCTCCTTATTAATGAGATTGGTTGGATAGAAAGCTCTTCCTCGTTACCTGATTCATCATAAGAAATAATAGGAGGATATTGGGAAGTCTCTTCCATTTCATTAGTATTCTCTTCATCTTCTATTTGTTTTCTTATCTTTATGTAATTGGAAATATAAGGATTTTGAATGCCATTCACCGCACAATACATATAAATTTCCTCTAGATCAAAATCAAGAACATTATCGAGGGCAAATTCTGGAATATCCTTAATTATACATTTCATTTCTTCATAACCCAGAAGCAAACTAAGTTCATTATGATGCACAAGGGAAATCAAGTCATCACAACTTTTGGACACGATTAGATCATGAAACAATTTGCATTGTATATTTAAATGACCATGTTCATTGCAAAGTTCACAAGGATGGCTAAGAAAATTTAAATTTTTAGCACAAACATCTAGCCTTTCTTGCAACCATTTAGTTTCTAAATACTTATGCCTCTTGCAAAATCTATCTTCCCTATTTGGTGCGTACTTGCAAACTCTATGCACTCCACAAAAATTGACATGCTTATAAGAGACATTTTCATCATGACTAGTGCAATCATCATTAGTTCCATGGATATTCAAGGAATTCATACTAACAACATTGCAATCATTCTCATCATTCAAATATTTAGTGCCAAACATTCTAATGCATTCTTCTTCTAACACTTTGGAACAATCATCGGAATCCTTATTTTCATGAAATATATTAAAAAGATGAAGCATATGAGGTACCCTCAATTCCATTTTTTGTAGTTTTCTTTTATAAACTAAACTAGTGATAAAACAAGAAACAAAAAGACTCGATTGCAAGATCTAAAGATATACCTTCAAGCACTAACCTCCCCAGCAACGGCGCCAGAAAATAGGTTGATGTCTACTACACAACCTTCTTCTTGTAGACGCTGTTGGGTCTCCAAGTGCAGAGGTTTGTAGGATAGTAGCAAATTTCCCTAAAGTGGATGACCTAAGGTTTATCAATCCGTCGGAGGCATAGGATTAAGATGGTCTCTCTCAAGCAACCCTGCAACCAAATAACAAAGAGTCTCTTGTGTCCCCAACACACCCAATACAATGGTAAATTGTATAGGTGCACTAGTTCGGCGAAGAGATGGTGATACAAGTGCAATATGAATGGTAGATATAGGTTTTTGTAATCTGAAAATATAAAAACAGCAAGGTAGCAAGTGGTAAAAGTGAGCGTAAACGGTATTGCAATGCTAGGAAACAAGGCCTAGGGTTCATACTTTCACTAGTGCAAGTTCTCTCAACAATAATAACATAACTGGATCATATAACTATCCCTCAACATGCAACAAAGAGTCACTCCAAAGTCACTAATAGCGGAGAACAAACGAAGAGATTATTGTAGGGTACGAAACCACCTCAAAGTTATTCTTTCTGATCGATCTATTCAAGAGTTAGTACTAGAATAACACCTTAAGACACAAATCAACCAAAACCCTAATGTCACCTAGATACTCCAATGTCACCTCAAGTATCTGTGGGTATGATTATACGATATGCATCACACAATCTCAGATTCATCTATTCAACCAACACAAAGAACTTCAAAGAGTGCCCCAAAGTTTCTACCGGAGAGTCAAGACGAAAATGTGTGCCAACCCCTATGCATAAGTTCATGAGGTCACGGAACTCGCAAGTTGATAACCAAAACATACATCAAGTGGATCACGTGATATCCCATTGTCACCACGGATAAGCACATGCAAGACATACATCAAGTGTTCTCAAATCCTCAAAGACTCAATCCGATAAGATAACTTCAAAGGGAAAACTCAATTCATAACAACAGAGTAGAGGAGGAGAAACATCATAAGATCCAACTATAATAGCAAAGCTCGCGATGCATCAAGATCGTTCTGAATTAAGAGCACGAGAGAGAGAGAGATCAAACACATAGCTATTGGTACATACCCTCAGCCCCGAGGGTGAACTACTCCCTCCTCGTCATGGAGAGCACCGGGATGATGAAGATGGCCACTGGAGAGGGATTCCCCCCTCCGGCAGGGTGCCGGAACGGGTCTAGATTGGTTTTCGATGGCTACGGAGGCTTCTGGAGGCAGAACTCCCGATCTAGGTTTCTTTCTGGAAGTTTCAGTATATATAAGATGTTTTGGCATCGAGAACAAGTCAGGGGGGTCTCCGGCTGTCCACGAGGTAGGGAGGCGCGCCCGGGGGGGGGACCCTCGTGGGCAGCCCGGGACTCTTCTGGCCTAACTCTTTTACTCCATGGACTTCTTCTGGTCCGAAAATAAGTTTCGTGAAGTTTTAGGTCAATAGGACTCCGTTTGATTTTCCTTTTCTGTAAAACTCAAAAACAAGGAAAAAAACCGAAACTGGCACTGGGCTCTAGGTTAATAGGTTAGTCCCAAAAATCATATAAAATAGCGTATGAATGCATATCAAACATCCAAGGTTGATAATATAATAGCATGGAATAATCAAAAATTGTAGATACGTTGGAGACGTATCACCGCCATCGTCATAGTCGTTGCTGTCGTCGTCCTCCTCCTCGTTCGACCATTCCTCCTCATGATCATTGTTGTCCTCTTCTTCATCCTCCGACGGCTGCTCGTCCGTCTGGTTGTCGTCTGACGACTCCGGAGGCGGCGTCCCTTCCATGAACCAGATATAATCGAGGTCTGGGCTCGACGTAGGACTCATGGAAGACGAGCGGGATGATTCCGATGTTGACCTATCATCGGGCGCCAGACTGCTGGCCGAACTGTCATCCTCACTATCGCTCGACATAGCTGCAGAGTGTGTGCCAGTGTGTAGCGCGGCCTGCCGGGGATGATGAAGATGGTGGACACTTAAGCGGGGTATGCAGAGAAGAGGAACTGCCAATTGAAGCAGGGATTGAAGCAGGGGTTGACGTATTATCTAACCGTTGATATAATCAACCGCAATTATTTGTACCGAGTCGCTCCAAATTCCCGGGGTTGCGCATGACTCCTATTGGGTATTTGGCTGGTTTCCTTTTTCAGGACAAAAACAAGGAACGAGTTTTGGGGTTATGCACCAGTACCGGTATGAAGGAGTAGGACAGTTGGCAAGCAATACATTGAGCTCTTCTTATTGATAAAGCCAGTAATAATCAAACTAGAAAGGAAAAGAAAAAAAAGACAAAGAAAAATATTTGCATGAATCTTTGCGTAACATCAATGGCATAGGACCTACATGTGCATTACTTAGAGCACATCTAGATGTGCTTTAGCAATACTGTCAAACAAAACCCCTAATCATCATTGCAAACAACGCATAGAACATGGCTAATGTGACAACCACAACTACACATGCTAGTTCCTTCTTGTCTCTTGCTTTCATCTGTTGCATGTGATTGATTCTTTCTTGCCTCATCGTACTAATTTTACATTCCAGATCAGCCAGTTTCTTCTTCAGCTTTACCATATCTTCCGCGAGCTTGGTGATAACACTCTGAGCCCTGCCATGCCATTCTTCATCCAGCCAGTTAACAAAGGCACAAGCCTCATATCCCTGCCAATATTAAATAGTATTCTGGATGAGCGGTGGCATTAACTGAAGTAAAATGATGAACTTAATTAGCATTAACCTCTAAGGGGCAACTGAGAAACCGCCTGATAATGTCGAATCCCTCCGTGCATACACGTTGAGCGGGAGTGTGCCCGTGCACACAACTCAACTTTTGGTACTTCTTGGTGGCGCAAAACTCAGAGTCGAACTCGTGTTGCGGGAGCCTGGAGTCAAGCTTCGGATCCGGCGGTAGATCACTTTCCTGGGGGGTGGGGGGTCATTCAGGACAGATTCAGCAAGGATCTATACTTTGGACATGCTAAAAAAGATCGGGATAGATTGGAACCTGACAGGACGATTCGTTTCCGTAGTACACCTACCTTCTGATGACCTTAAGCAAGTGCTCGGTGGCGATACAAGCAGGAGCAGCTGAGGGAGTCCTGGACTAAGGGGTCCTCGGGTGTCCGGCCTGTTATCTATGGGCCGGACTGATGGGCTGTGAGGATATGAAGACCGAAGACTGTACCCGTGTTCGGATGGGACTCTCCTTGGCGTGGAAGGCAAGCCTGGCGAACAACTATGGAGATTCCCTCTTATGTAACCGACTCTACGTAACCCTAGATCCTCCCGGTGTCTATATAAACCGGAGGGTGTAGTCCGGAAAGGATATACTCAATACCTTAGTCATACAAGCTAGACTTCTAGGGTTTAGCCATTACGATCTTGTGGTAGATCAACTCTTGTAATACTCATACCCATCAATATCAATCAAGCAGGACGTAGGGTATTACCTCCATCAAGAGGGCCCGAACCTGGGTAAAACTTCATGTCCACTGTCTCCTGTTACCATCAACCTTAGACGCATAGTTCGGGGCCGCCTACCCGAGATCCGCCAGTTTTGACACCGACATTGGTGCTTTCATTGAGAGTTCCTCTGTGCTGTCGCTGAAAGGTTTGATGGCCCCTTCAATCATCAATAATGACACTGCGTACGGAGAAACTTTCCTCCCCGGGTAGATCTTTGTGTTCAGCGGCTTCGCACTGCGGGCCATCTCGTTTGGCCATCTGGAGCAGATCAAAAGCTACGCCCCTGGCCATCAGGTCAGATTCGGGAGCTTGAACTATGTCGCGGACATCTGTGGAGACTTGATCTTCGCCGGATTCGATTCCGCGGTGGCCGCTCCCGGTCACCCCGATGATCATGACCTAAATCTGTCATCGGGCCGCATCCAGGAGATCGCTCCTATAACCGCTCCGGCCCTAGAGCCGGAGTAGGCCTCGCCATCCAGAGACGGAAGGATTAACTCCACCTCAGAGACCGCAGATTCCACGGCGTTGGAGCGTACATGGACCTGGTCTCGCACGAGGCTTATGCCACCAGAACGCCGGACTCGTCTCCGGCCGCAGGTTCCGAACCACGCGGGCCCGCAAACGCCGAGCTTAATCGTTTATCGATCTTCAAATTCAGTGCCGCAGACATCTTCTAGCACTCGCCTTTGGGCGATATGCTGAACTCATTAAAAAACCTGTCCTTGGCGGAGGACCCACAGCCGAATTATATCCGGCTCGAACTAGGGGCTGACGATGGAGAATTTCACGTCCCACCCGCCACCCACTTTATAGCCACGATCGAAGATTTAACCGACGAACTTGATTACGACTCCGAGGACATCGACGGTATGGACGACGATGCCGGAGAAGAGGAGGCCCAGAAGCCGCCATTCACCGGACGTTGGACGGCCACTTACTCGTACGACGTATACATGGTGGATGCACCAAAGGAGCACAGCGGCGATGATAAGGAAGACCCAGTTGAGGATAAACCTTCTGAAATACAGTCAAAGCATCATCGTCAGTGGCGTTGCTCTAAGTCACACCGCAACAAAGACAGCAACACCGGCACAGGAGAAGATGACACTCCGGAAGGTGTCGAAGACAGCGAAGACCCCGTCGATAAAGCAAACGAACAAGACGAACGGGAAGATGAGCAGGTTATCCCTGTTAAACAGGCCAAGCACGAAGATTCGGAGGATGATAATTACCTCCCGCTCTCTGAAGATAAGGTGAGCCTCGACACCGAAGATTTCATCGTGCCCGAGGAACCTCTTGAGCAGGAGCGCTTCAAGCGCCAGCTAATCGCCACGGCAAGGAGCCTGAAAAAGAAGCAGCACCAGCTTCAAGCTGATCAGGATCCGCTCAATAATAAATGGACGGATGTCCTAGCAGCTGAAGAATAAGACCTCAAGCGCCCAACCAAAATCTACCCAAAGCGCAAATTGCTACCTCAGTTCAACGAGGAGGCGCCGGAGTACATACCACCATCACACAATATGGCCGATCGACCACCACATGGTCGGGACAAAACGGCAACTCATGCCGAACACCAGCCCGCCCTGCCTCATCACTCAGGTAGAGGTAAATTAGCCCACGGCCATACATACGACCTCCGGCAGACACTAAACAATAAAGCAGGACACACTAGATTAATCTAGGGATCACGAGGACGCGCCTCGACACGCGAAAATGGCCACCTATTTGGACGTGACAAACCCAGTCATGGGCGGGCTGAATACCGCAGACGGACTCTATCAGAGCCGCACCACGATACGAACTGATACAGAGGCCCTGCACATCCTTATTGCTTCACTGATGAGGTCCTGGATCACAAATTCCCAGAAGGATTCAAGCCCGTGAACACAGAATCATATGATGGAACCATGGACCCCGCGGTATGGATCGAGGACTTCATTATCCCCATCCATATGGCCCGCGGAGATGACCTCCACACCATAAAATACCTCCCTCTAAAACTCAAAGGGCCAGCTCGGCATTGGCTAAATAGTCTGCCTGAAAATTCCATTGGCAGCTGGGAGGACTTGGAAGAGGCTTTCCTCGATAACTTCCAAGGTACATATGTTCGACCTCCGGACGCTGATGACTTAAGACATATAGTTCAACAGTCCAGAGAGTCCGCCAGGAAATTCTGGAAAAGGTTCTTAACTAAAAAGAACCAAATCGTCGACTGTCCGGATGCCGAAGCTCTAGCAGCTTTTAAGCATAGCATCCGCGATGAATGGCTCGCTCGCCACCTCGGCCAAGAAAAGCCAAAATCCATGGCAGCTCTCACGACACTCATGACCCGCTTTTGTGTGAGCGAGGACAGTTGGTTGGCCCGTAGCAAAAACAATGCAAGTGACGCCGGCGCCCCTGAAGCTAAAAGCAACAAAGGCAAGTCTCGATGCAATAGATACAAGCGCCGAAACAATAGTGACAACTCCAATGATACGGCGGTCAACGCTGGATTCAGCGGCTCTAAGTCCGGTCAGCAGAAGAAGCTGCTCCAAAAGAACAATTCGGGCCCATCCAGCTTGGACCGCATACTTGATCATCCGTGCCAGATTCACGACACCCCCGACAAGCCTCCTAATCATACAAATAGAGAGTGCTGGGTTTTCAAACAGGCCGAAAAATTAAACGTCAAGAACAGGGAAAAGGGATCGCAAAGCGAGGACGACGACGAAGATCCACGACAACCGAACACAGGGGGACAGAAGAAGTTTCCCCCTTGGGTCAAAATGGTGAACATGATATATGCTACCCACATCCCTAAGAGGGAGCGCAAGCGTGCGCTCGGGGACGTCTATGCGATAGAGCTAGTCGCCCCAAAATTCAATCCATGGTCGTCATGCTCGATCACTTTTGATCTCCGGGATCACCCGACCAATATCCGTCACGGAGGCTCAGCAGCACTGGTCTTAGACCCGATAATTGATGGCTTCCACCTGACTCGTGTCCTTATGGACGGCGGTAGCAGCCTCAATCTGCTTTATCAGGATACAGTGCAAAAAATGGGCATTAACCCATCAAGGATCAAGCCTACAAAGACTACCTCTAAAGGAGCCATTCCAGGCGTAGAGGCCCATTGTACGGGCTCAATCACATTAGAAGTTGTCTTTGGATCTCCGGACAACTTCCGAAGCGAGGAGTTAGTCTTCGATATCGTCCCATTCCGTAGCGGCTATGATGCACTGCTCGGACGAACTGCGTTTGCTCGATTCAACGCAGTGCCACACTATGCTTATCTCAAGCTCAAGATGCCCGACCCACGCGGCGTCATAACAGTCAATGGAAATACGGAACTCTCTCTCCGTACAGAAGAGCACACAGCTGCCCTAGCAGCAGAAGTACAAAGCGGCCTTATCAAGCAGAACCTTCATTCAGCTGCCGAGCCCTCGGACACCCTTAAGAGGGTCCAGACTACTCTGCAGCAGGAGAGCTTGGCTCGTCAGGAGCTCGACTAGCAATCCGGCCTCCGTCCCAGTCCCGATCAAGCGGTGGACTGCGTGCCGCGCATACATAAATATGCACTCAAAATTCCATGGGCATCGACGGAGGCATAGCTAGCTTGTGATCCACGGCACGGCTCAACCGACATCGGATACACATATACTTTCACTTTTGCTTGTTTTATTTCAGGTTTTAATCCCACAGATCCCATCGACTGGTCTGGTTATTGGTCCTCTTGAAGGAAAAACACACCAAGATGGCGAGAAGCGCAGACATACAGGGACTTTTTAGGTGATTCCGTTAACAATAACTCTACCTGTCTTCTAGGACCCACATGCTGCTCTTACCTGGCTTCGGCATGTTGAATAGCCTGTGGCTTATTGCACTACTTGTATCAATGCGCATTGACGTACTAATTACATTACAGTGAAAACAGTTTGTAGCTAGAGCTGTAGGACTCCAGCTTTTTACCTTTACATCTTTTCTGTTTTTCTTTCTCTCTCTTATTTATTTTTTCAGTTTCCCTATGGATAACCCCATCAGGTAGCACCCATACACTTCGGTACATTTTCATGTTTCCCAGGGGCTTTATAGCACCCAACATTACAGCAACAAAAGTATGAACACTTTTTGTAAGTATAGTTCGGCACCCCGAATTTAGCATTATATGCATTGGCTCTGAATCATATCTTTGGTCAATAGTTGGGTTGGCCGGCTCTGTGCTTGCTACCCTATGTTCTGCTACATCGGCTAGGGTAGTAAAGGGAGAACTACTGCGATTGTGCCCTGGTCTAAACCGGATGAGCACCTCAGTAGAGAAAGCCGAAAACTGACTGTCATGATGCGGCGAGAGCCGGTCAGCTGTTCGGAGGTCTCAAATCATTGGAGGTTTTTCCGCATTTCGCGAAGGATCGGTACTTCCCGATCAGACACTGACAGCACCCTGGTTCGTATACCAGGGGCTGCGCCTATGTTTTAGTATAAAACTCCTATGGCTAAGTGAGGGTGTTCAAGCTGTATAGTCTGGTTGCCTGGTTCGTTGCGCTAAACAACTCCTTCAAGGACCATATAATTGGATCAAGATTGTTTAGATACCATCCCGAACACCTCCGTACTACCTACGTGAGGGCAGAAGCCGACGACTGGCCAACCGTCAGATTTCATACAACACGGCCGCACAGGAGGATACAATTAAAACATAATAAAAATATATATTACAAAGCGGATTTGTTTTCATCATACAAGGCAAAATATGAATGTATTTATTCGAGAATAACATCCTTCCCGCACTGCATTGCGGCAAGTCGAGATCCCTCCAGGACATCCGCAAAATATCGCTCGGGTATGCGGTGCTCCTTGCCCTCCAGCGGCCCCCGGGCCACCTCGACGGCATCCATCTTCGCCCACCACATCTTACAACGGGCGAAGGCCATGCGGGCACCCTCGATGCAGACTGATCGCTTGACGATGTCTACCCGCGGACAAGCCTCCACCACCCACTTCACAAGGCCAAAATAACTTCTAGGTATAGCTTCGGCTGGCCATAGTCGGATTATTAAATCCTTCATGGCCAGTTCGGCCATCCTGTCCAGCTCGACCAACTGTTTCAGTTGATCGGCAAAGGCCATCGGATGTTCTGGCACAGCATACTGCGACCATAACAGCTTCTTCGGTGAATCCCCTTCCCTGACTCGGAAGAACTTCGCAGCATCGGATGCACTGCGCGGCAGATCCACAAACGCCCCTGGGCAACTCTGAATCCGGGTTAGTAAAAGGTACTTCCTCTCCGCATACTTTCTTTGCATGTTAAACGCCTTACCCGATGCGATCTTCTTCGCCTCCTGGATCTCCTAGAGAGCATCCCCGGCCTCATTCCATGCGGCCTCCGCGCTCTAACGAGCTTGGGTAAGTTCGGCCTCTCGGGCCGACGCCTCGCGCTCCAAGGCTTCACACTTCTTCACCATGTCCTTGAGCTCCTGCTGGACCTTGCCGGCCCGGGCCTTGAGCTTCTGTAACATCCCAAATTTTCAATTTGGAATGTTATACAATAGATCATCATTGCATATCATATTTATTGCATTTTGGTTGATCCTAGAAATTTCACGCAACTCAAGGACCCTCGGAGAGAGTTGGGGATTTCGTTATTTTCATATTTGGGTTGTCTCAAATTTTGAAAATAGGATCATTTGATTTTATTTATTTTATCTTCAATTATTTCTATTATAAAAATTATGAGAGAGGGAATAAAATGACTTTCCCAAAATAAAGAAATATTGATGATTTAATAAAAAAATAAAATAAGATTTTATTTTGGTTTGTTTGCTATTTTGTTTGAATTTAGGAAAAATTGCACGTTTTCAAATATTGCATTTAGGGCCAAGAAAATGATCATCATGTTCTAAATATTTTATTTAGATAGTGAAATTTGTTTTGGAATTTTTAGAATTTTATTTATTTTTCTAGAATTTTTTTAGTTGCAGCGTTATTGTTTAAAAAAAAAGAGACCCCGCGCCCGATTGGGCCAAGGGCCCAGCCGAGCAGGCCGGCCCAGCCAGCCGCCACCGCCTCCCGCCCGGGTCGGGATAGGAGTCCCGACCGCCGCCGTCGCCAAGTCCGAGGAGGACCCGCCTCCCGAGGCCACCCCTTCCCCAAGTCGCCGCCCCCCTCTTTATAAACCCCGCCGGACCCCCTGGAGCCGCCCCACACCGCCGACGCCTCCCCACGCCACCTGCGTTGCCGCAGCCGCCTGTCGCAGCCACCGCGCCGCAGCTGCCGCCCCGCGCCGCTTGCCGCCCCTGCCGCCCCACCGCCCCGCACCACCCGCCGCCGCCGGAGCCCCGCCGGAGCCACAAGCCGAGGTGGCCGCCGCCTCGGTTTTCTAAGAAAAGTCGTTTCGTTTTTTTACAAAACCCTAGTTTTCGTTTTTTTATAATAGATCGGGTTTTCTCCGGTTTATTTATTTAGCGAGCATTTGCTCATCCGTTCTTTTAACGAACGCGTTCTTCATTTAGTTCCAGTTAACGAACGTTTGTTCATTAACCCGTTCGTCATTTTTCTTTTTCTCGGATTAAATCCGCGATTTTTCTGATCACGATTTCTGATCCGATGTTCGTTTTAGTTTAACTTTTCGCTCGTTTGTCGGAATCAGGCAATTCAAGCGCCTGGAGTTTTGTCTCGAAACCCTCTTTATGTTTAACCAAATCAAACAAGTTTTTGCCTGTGTAAAAATTGCCTTAGATCCAGAATAGTAAACGAAGCCTTTTCTTTTGCCGTTTGTCTTTCATTGCTTCGTTCGATTTGGTTCTTTTTGCCAACCGGAGTTCTTAAGTTGAACTATCTGGTTTGATCTCTTATTCGAGTCGAGTTTTACCTGTGCATTAGATGAGTACTTATTGTATGCTTGTTTGTTTGTGATAGAGTACCCGGAGTGCGCCGCTTGCTACTTCGAATCGCTAGGTTTTGCGGATCATCAGCAAGGCAAGTAACACTTTGATCATACCTCCTATTACCCAGTTTTATTGCATTAGATCAATCCTCACACATTGCATGATTAGGATCTAATTAAATTGTGGTTTGGGAAGTAGATGAGGTAGTACCTATTACCTGTTTATTATCAAACCTTTGGGAGTTACTTCTATGTTTGCTTATTATGCCATGCTATGCTAGTAGACGTGGATTGGGTGAGTGAAATCCATGACAGATGTGAGATTGTTAATTAATGGTTTATCTAAGGTGGCAACTTAAATACACACACATCTGGGTGGATTGAGGCACCTGGGTATTCCAGTGATTGCCTGTTTTTCTTTTTGGACCGCCACCCAGGCTCAAAGGGATCATGAGATTATTCATGCTAGAAACTTCCGTGTGCAGCCACAAGCTACTATGGGCTCTAGCATAGTTGACTAAGTCGTGCGAACTCTTACAGTGGTAGACTAGCAGATGTAGGGGATGTAGGTGGTACGGTCTACCCATCGTAAGGTGCTAGCGCTTCTGAAAGACTATGTCTCGGTCATCCATTTCTCGAACACCATGTAGTGCGAGAATCCCAACGGAGGAGATCGAGTCTTGTGGGGAAAAGTGCGCAAACCTCTACAGAGTGTATAAACTAATCATGGTTAGCCGTGTCCTCGGTTATGGACATCTTGAGTATCTAGTACTTGGATTATCATGTGAATCTCATCATGTTATCCTAATTAAATTGTTGGTTTTTTTAATGATGATGCTTAATTGGGATTGAGAATGCTGTCAACCATTCTCAATGTTAAACAACTACCATGATAGTTAAACAAAATTTATTCCTTTGCAGTAGGGAAAAATTGGCTTTACGCAAAACTGTAACCATTTTCCACTAGCCAAATATGCATGCAGTATAGTTTTATTCTTCAATCATTCTCTATGTGTTACATTGCCAGCATATTCCATGTGTTGACCCGTTTCAGGCTGCAACGTTCATGTTGCAGACTTTTCAGACGACGAGTAAGATGCCTTTTAGGTCGTGGTTCTATACTCAGTGATGCCGTTGGAGTTGATGGACTCACTTATCTTCCAAGGCTTCCGCTGTTATCATTATTAGATGGCCTTAAGCCATATTTATTGTAATAAGTTCTCTTTTGGGACACTCAATGTAATAAGGGTGTGATTGCTACTCTGTTATAAATCATTCAAGTACTGTGTGGTGTCAGCATTACTGATCCAGGGATGACACCTGAGCACAGAGATTGGACCGTTTGAGGTCTGGTCGCTACAAGATGGTATTAGAGCACACGCTGACTGTAGGACATGACCACTAAGTTAAAACCCTAGATCACTACTCTCTCTTCTCTTTCTGACCTCTCATCTTTTCTACTCTTTTAGGATGGCGGATGCAAGTAACAAGTTCACGCAACCGGATGAAGATACACCCTTTGGACGTCATTTGAAGGAAGTCACTAGATACCTGAACATAGCAGTACCAAGCTTCACCGGGACCTACAACGCCACATTTCCTGAAGAAGAGTGCTGGATGATTCAAGTTCAAGTCCCAGGAAGGACGTTCATGCCAGTCACCAAACCCATAGAGTTTTCTTTTGATGCACCAACATGGAGTCTGGGAAAGAGCATGGCAGCTCACATCGCCATGGGACGCATTAGAGAAGTTTACCGCAATGATCTCAAGGATACTATCTACCAGATTTGTGGGCACCGAGATGAGCAATGGGAGATGATCAGCACCAGGAAGGATAGATCAATTGTAGCTTTTATCCAGGAGTTAATCCAGCACATTCGATGTCAGGAGAACCAGATGTGCGCCGATATGATAGATCTGAAGAAGGCGAAGACAAGAATTAAGGAACTGGAGGAAGAACTCAAGGCTACATGTGAAGATTATGAAGAGGAAATCGAAGTACTAGTGGACAAGACTGACGACTTAACAATGAAGATCGAAATATTTATGGGAGGCCCTACACCAGTAGAGGAAGACGAAGAACCCAAGGAGATTCGCCCGGAAGACTACATCATCATCGACGACACCGACTCGGATCCAGATGATAGCGATGATGACTATGTTGATGAAGCTAGAGCAGATATCATGGAGTCTGCAACCGAAGAATATTTCTAGTAGACCACCCCAACAGTAGTAGTAGTCCCCCATGTAAATATAGTAGTCCGAGCACTTTTGCGATAGTTAGACCGATTGTATGCCCTTGTTTGATTGAATGAAGTGGAATTGTTTGTTTTGCCTCATGTGCATATGGGTAGTGTTTTCTCTCTAGACCCCTCTCTATTCTTAAATCTCATCTTTTCTAAACCCTCAGATGCCTCCGAGACGTGACCCCGGATTTACCTTCCCACCGGAGCTCACTCAGTTGATCCAGCAGCAGAACACATTGATGCAGTTGCTAGTCCAGAATCAGAATCAGGGGAACAACAAAAACAACAACCCACCACCACCACCACCACATGTTGATCACTTAGCCTGTTTTCTTCGGCTGAATCCGCCGGTGTTTTCCAGTAGCACCGAGCCGATAGTAGCAGATGATTGGCTCCACGAGACAGCAAGGGAGTTGACCACGATAGGATGCACAGATGCGGAAAAGGTGAAGTTTGCCGCACATCAGCTTGAAGGACCCACAGCATCATGGTGGGAGAATTTCACAGCCACCTTCCCTGTCGACACTATCACATGGGACCAGTTCCAGCAGGCTTTCCGTACTGCCCATGTTTCAGTAGGAGCTATGGCCATGAAGAAGCGTGAGTTTCGCAACTTGCGCCAAGGAGGACGGACAGTTGGCCAGTATGTGGAGGACTTTAGTAAGCTAGCACGTTATGCCCCAGATGACGTTGCTACAGATGCAGCTAAGCAGGAGAAGTTTCTGGAAGGACTGAATGATGAGTTGAGCATGCAGTTGATGGTAGCAACCTTCCACAACTACCACGAGTTGGTAGATCGTGCTCTCATGATTGAAGGGAAGCGGCAGCAAATTGAGAACCGCAAGAGGAAGTATGGACAAGGGAAGTACAATTCTGGAGCTCAGCAGAAGCCACGTTTTACCCCTAGGCCGGGAGGACATTTTCAGCATACCCATGGAGGAGGTAGCTCGCAAAATCACAATGGCACCAAGAATGGTAATGGGAATGGAGGAAGCAACGACCAAAACCGCACCAACCCATCAACCCCAGCCAAGAGAGTCCTGAGCCAAGTCACTTGCTTTAAGTGCCAGAAGACCGGACATTACGCTAATGAATGTCCTGAAGCCCAGAATGGAAATGGCAATGGAAGCTCTGGGAAGAAGCCGAACCCTTTCAACAGGGGACAGGTGAACCATGTAAATGTGGAGGAGGTTGAAGCCCAGCCCGATGCAGTAATAGGTAAGTTTTTGGTTAAGTCATTTACTGCACTCGTTCTTTTTGATACTGGTGCATCGCATTCATACATATCAAGGGGATTGTGGACAAGTATAAACTGCCAACCCAAGCCCTTAGGTCACCCATGTTAGTAACCTCGCTTGGAGCAGAGTATATGGCTAGTCTATGGTGTGATCGGTTACCATTAAGGATTGGTAACTATGTATTTCCCTCAGACCTAATAGTATTGGAATCCCAAGGATTGGATGTGATATTAGGCATGGATTGGTTATCAAAGTATGAAGGGAACATTGAATGTGCCAGTAAGTCAATTTTGCTTACCACCCCAGAAGGGAGAAGGATCAAGTATGTATCCCGGCATGTGCCAAAAGGGACTCAAGTAAATTGCCTAACAGGAGTTGTGCAAGAGGAAGTACCAGTAGTGAAGGAGTTCCCCGATGTATTTCCAGAAGAGTTGCCAGGCATGCCACCGGATAGAGATATTGAGTTTTTGATTGAGCTTTTTCCAGGCACAGGGCCACTATCTAAGAGACCTTATAGGATGCCCGCAAAGGATTTGGAAGAGATTAAGAAGCAAACTAAGGAGTTACTAGATAAAGGGGATATCCGCCCAAGATCTTCACCTTGGGGATAGCCAGTACTTCTAGTGGAGAAGAAGGATGGATCGTTAAGGATGGTCGTTGATTATCGAGGATTGAATGAAGTAACCATCAAGAACCAATACCCACTACCAATGATCAATGATCTGTTTGATCGATTTCAAGGAGCTAAGGTATTTTCCAAGATCGATCTGCAGTCAGGATACCATCGGTTGAAAATTCGAGAACAGGATATACCTAAAACGGCTTTTACCACCAGGTATGGGCTGTACGAGTATACCGTTATGTCTTTTGGACTGACTAACGCACCCACATATTTTATGAACATGATGAACAAAGTGTTTATGGAGTTTTTGGATAAGTTCGTCATAGTGTTCATTGATGATATCCTGGTTTACCTGAAGAATGAAGAGGAGCATAAGGAGCATTTGCGTTTGGTACTTGGTAAGCTCAGAGAACATCAGTTATATGCCAAGTTTAGCAAATGTGAGTTTTGGTTGAAGGAAGTTGGATTTCTCGGACACGTCATATCCGAAGAAGGTATAGCAGTGGATCCCACCAAGGTTGACACTGTGACAATTTGGGAAGCGCCAACAACAGTTGGAGAGATCCGGAGTTTTCTTGGACTAGCAGGATATTACCGGAGATTCATTGAAAATTTCTCGAAGATTGCGAAACCTATGACGGAGTTGTTGAAGAAGGATACCAAGTTCATATGGACTGAGGAATGTGAGGCTAGTTTCCAGGAGTTGAAGAAACGCTTGGTTACATCACCAGTGTTGATTTTGCCAGATCAGACCAAGGATTATGAGGTGTATTGCGACGCTTCACGTCGAGGACTTGGAGCAGTGCTTATGCAAGAAGGAAGAGTTGTTTCCTATGCCTCACGACAGCTTAAGCCTCATGAGTTGAATTATGCTACGCATGATTTGGAGTTAGCAGCCGTAGTGCATGCATTGAAGACTTGGAGGCATTTTCTCATTGGAAACCACTGTGAGGTGTACACGGATCACAAGAGCTTGAAATATATTTTCACACAGAAGGAGTTGAATCTCAGGCAAAGGAGATGGTTGGAACTCATCAAGGATTATGATATGAGATTGCATTATCACCCTGGAAAGGCTAACATAGTAGCTGACGCGTTGAGCCGTAAAAGTCATGTCAACACCTTAATGATGGGAGATTTACCAAGGGAGTTAGCCGAGAATCTTCGTGGGCTATGTTTGGAGATAGTTCCGAGAGGCTATGTAGTAGCATTGGAGATTCAGTCTACGTTGATGGATAAGATCATAGAAGCCCAGAAGACTGACAAGGAGATTGCTTCTATTAAGGAAAAAATAAGCAAAGAAAAAGCTAAAGGATTTTGTGAGGATGAGCACGATACCCTATGGTTTGAAGACTGGATTTATGTGCCTAATGATTCAGAGATCAGGAAATTGATTCTGCAAGAGGCCCATGATTCACCATATTCGATTCACCCAGGAAATACCAAGATGTCTTTGGATTTGAAGGATATTTTTTGGTGGACCAGAATGAAGACGGATATTGCGAAATATGTAGCAGTTTGTGATGTATGTCAGAGAGTAAAGGCAGAGCATCAGAAGCCAGCAGGATTGCTACAGCCATTGCCGATACCTGAATGGAAGTTGGATAAGTTAGGTATGGATTTTATCATAGGATTTCACAGAACTTGTTCAGGCTATGACTCGATATGGGTTGTAGTCGATCGTTTGACAAAGGTAGCTCATTTCATTCCAGTGAAGACTACCTATACTAGTGCCAAGTTGGCAAAGATATACATGACCAGAATCGTATGTCTGCATGGAGTTCCAAGGAGCATTGTATCAGATAGAGGAACCCAGTTTACCTCAAAGTTCTGGAATCAGTTGCACGAAAGTTTGGGTACCAGGCTAGAATTCAGTACAGCTTTCCATCCGCAGACAGATGGACAGACCGAGAGAGTCAATTAGATTTTGGAGGATATGCTGAGAGCTTGTGCGCTAGATTATGGATCTAGTTGGGACGACAATTTTCCATATGCAGAGTTCTCTTACAACAACAGTTATCAATCCAGTTTGAAAATGGCCCCTTTCAAAGCCTTGTACGGAAGGAGGTGCAGGACCCCGTTGTCATGGGATGAAATTGGAGACCGCCAGTTGTTTGGACCATATCTGATTAAGGAGTCTGAACAGAAAGTAAAATTGATTCGCGATAGGCTCAAGGTAGCCCAGTCCAGGCAGAAGATCTACGCAGGTTCAAAATGCAAGGAGACAGTTTACGAAGTCGGAGACCGAGTTTATCTTCAAGTATCTCCACTTCGAGGAGTTAAGCGTTTTGGAGTTAAGGGAAAGTTAGCGCCACGTTTTGTAGGACCATACAAAGTTGTAGAGCGTATGGGAGAAGTAGCCTACAAGTTGGAATTGCCCGAAGGATTGTCAGGAGTTCACGATGTGTTCCACGTTTCCCAGTTGAAGAAGTGCCACGCAGAGATGGCTGATATACCGCTCAGAGATATAGTGCCACTGGAAGCGATTCAATTGGACAGTGATTTGACCTATGAGGAGAAACCAGTCAAGATTCTTGAGTATGCCAGCCGAGTCACCCGCAGCAAGGTTATCAAGTTTTGCAAAGTTCAGTGGAGCCACCACACGGAGGATGAAGCCACCTGGGAACGAGAGGAAGATCTGTTAAAGGACCACCCTCACCTATTTTCTAGCCAACCCGAATCTCGAGGGCGAGATTCATCTTAAGGGGGGTAGGTTTGTAACATCCCAAATTTTCAATTTGGAATGTTATACAATATATCATCATTGCATATCATATTTATTGCATTTTGGTTGATCCTAGAAATTTCACGCAACTCAAGGACCCTCGGACAGAGTTGGGGATTTCTTTATTTTCATATTTGAGTTGTCTCAAATTTTGAAAATAGGATCATTTGATTTTATTTATTTTATCTTCAATTATTTCTATTATAAAAATTATGAGAGAGGGAATAAAATGACTTTCCCAAAATATAGAAATATTGGGGATTTAATAAAAAAATCAAATAAGATTTTATTTTGCTTTTATTTGCTATTTTATTTGAATTTAGGAAAAATTGCACGTTTTCAAAAATTGCATTTAGGGCCAAGAAAATGTTCATCCTGTTCTAAATATTTTATTTAGACGGTGAAAATTTGTTTTGGCATTTTTAGAATTTTTTTTAGTTGCAGCGTTATTGTTTAAAAAAAAGAGACCCCGCGCCCGACTGGGCCAAGGGCCCAGCCGAGCAGGCCGGCCCAGCCAGCCACCGTCGCCAAGTCCGGGGAGGACCCGCCTCCCGAGGCCGCCCCCTTCCCCAAGTCGCCCCCCTTTATAAACCCCGCCGGAGCCTCCTGGAGCCGCCCCACACCGCCGCTGCCTCCCCTCGCCACCGCAGCCGCCTGCCGCCGCCGCCGCGCCGCAGCCGCCGCCCCGCACCACCCGCCGCTGTCGGAACCCCGTCGGAGCCTCGCCGGAGCCCCGAGCCGAGGTAGCCGCCGCCCCGGTTTCTGAGAAAAGCCGTTTCGGTTTTTTTAGAAAACCATAGTTTTCGTTTTTTATAATAGATCGGTTTTTCTCCGATTTATTTATTTAGCGAGTGTTCACTCGTTTGTTCGTTTTAACGAACGCATTCTTCGTTTAGTTCCAGTTAACGAACGTTCATTCGTTAACCCGTTCGTGGTTTTTCTTTTTCTTGGGTTAAATCCGCGATTTTTCTGATCGTGATTTCTGATCCGATGTTCATTTTAGTTTAACTTTTTGCTCATTTGTCAGAATCAGGCGATTCAAGCGCCTGGAGTTTCGTCTCGAAGCCCTCTTTCCGTTTAACCAACTCAAACAAGTTTTTGCCTGTGTAAAAATTGCCCTAGATCTAGAATAGTAAATGAAGCCTTTTCTTTTGCCGTTTGTCTTTCGTTGTTTCGTTCGATTTGGTTCTTTTTGCCAACCGGAGTTCTTAAGTTGAACTATCTGGTTTGATCTCTTATTAGAGTTTTACCTGTGCATTAGATGAGTACTTATTGTATGCTTGTTTGTTTGTGATAGAGTACCCGGAGTGCGCCGCTTGGTACTTCGAATCGCTAGGTTTTGCGGATCATCAGCAAGGCAAGTAACACTTTGATCATACCATCCTATTACCCAGTTTTATTGCATTAGATCAAACCTCACACATTGCATTGATTTAGGATCTAATTAAATTGTGGGTTTGGGAAGTAGATGAGGTAGTACCTATTACCTGTTTATTATCAAACCTTTGGGAGTTACTTCTATGTTTGCTTCTTATGCCATGCTATGCTAGTAGACGTGGATTGGGTGAGTGAAATCCATGACAGATGTGAGAATGTTAAATTAATGGTTTATCTAAGGTGGCAACTTAAATACACATCGGGTGGATTGAGGCACCTGGGTATTCCAGCGATTGCCTGTTTTTCTTTTTGGACCGCCACCCAGGCTCAAAGGGATCATGAGATTATTCATGCTAGAAACTTCCGTGTGCAGCCACAAGCTACTATGGGCTCTAGCATAGTTCACTAAGTCATGCGAACTCTTACAGTGGTAGACTAGCAGATGTAGGGGATGTAGGTGGTATGGTCTACTCATCGTAAGGTGCTAGCGCTTCTGAAAGACTATGTCTCGGTCATCCGTTTCTCAAACACCATGTAGTGCGAGAATCCCAACGGAGGAGATCGAGTCTTGTGGGGAAAAGTGCGCAAACCTCTACAGAGTGTATAAACTAATCATGGTTAGCCATGTCCCCGGTTATGGACATCTTGAGTATCTAGTACTTGGATTAACATGTGAATCTCATCATGTTACTCTAATTAAATTGTTGGTTTTTTTAATGATGATGCTTAATTGGGATTGAGAATGCTGTCAACCATTCTCAATGTTAAACAACTACCATGATAGTTAAATAAAATTTATTCCTTTGCAGTAAGGAAAAATTGGCTTTACGCAAAACTGTAACCATAGAGCTTTCCACTAGCCAAATATGCATGTAGTATAGTTTTATTCTTCCATCATTCTCTATGTGTTACATTGCCAGCATATTCCATGTGCTGACCCGTTTTGGGCTGCAACGTTCATGTTGCAGACTTTTTAGACGACAAGTAAGATGCCTTTTAGGTCGTGGTTCTATACTCAGTGATGTCGTTGGAGTTGATGGACTCACTAATCTTCCAAGCCTTCCGTTGTTATCGTTATTAGATGGCCTTAAGCCATATTTATTGTAATAAGTTCTCTTTTGGGACACTCGATGTAATAAGGGTGTGATTGCTACTCTGTTATAAATCCTTCAAGTACTGTGTGGTGTCAGCATTACTGATCCAGGGATGACACCTGAGGACAGAGATTGGACCATTTGAGGTCTGGTCGCTACAGCTTCTTACGGGCGGCTTGCTGTTGGATAGCCTTCCCCTCGGCTTCGGCCAGGGCCTTCCTCAGGGCCTCGACCTCGTTCGCCGCTTCTGTACAAATCATGGCATTTTTGTCATCGCATATCATTTTCTTCTTTTCGAAATATATAACAGGTTATTGCTTACCTTGTTTCTCCTGGAGCTGCCCCTTCACTTGGCTCAGCTCTCCCTCAGCCTCCGCCAGTTTCTGCTTCAGTCCGGAGACTTCGGCAGTATCCGAGGCCGCGGCCAGCAATGACGCCTGTATTTAAGAAAAATTTAGTTAGTGTCCTATCATAGGGGATTGATCCTCTGTCCATTTTTTTTTCTTTCCGAACAACAGACAGTGTCTCAGGGGCTGCCGTCTACATTGGGATTCTCTCCTTTAGGCGTCACCTACCTCAAAACCTGTCAGCAGGTTGCTGTAGGCCCCGGTTAGTCCGCTCTTGGTGGATTGAACCTTTTCAATCACCGTGCCCATAAGGACACGGTGCTCATCCATAATGGAAGTGCCTTGCAGCGCTTCCAGCAGACTATATGGTGCCCCTGGTTGGACAGGGGCCACCGACGGAACAGGCATCCTCCTTCTTTTGAAGGAGGGTGCGTGCTGGATTCCGGAGCCGCCTCGATCTCCGGAATTGAGTCTGGTTGAGGGCCGAATTGTATACGACCCTCCCTGCCAGTCTCCGGGGGGATTGGTTCCCCTTGGTGTCCGGTGACGGGGGCTACGCCTTCGGGCGCCTCCTGAGCCTCTCCCCCACCGGGAACAGTCCTTCGAGATAGCACCTCCACATCATCCCTGATCTTGGGGGAGTGTGCGTCTGGCGGGGAGTCGCTGGCCATCGCCTTGGAATCCAGTGAGCCTCCTGACGAGGATCGCGAAGGGCCGTTGTGGGCCGGACTACAATAACATAATCAATCGTCTCAGCACTATAAAGAGGGGAAACTTCATGGGCAGATAAGTTGTTAGTACTTACGATGTGGCCCGAGACTTAGTGCGGGAGCGTCTCTCTGGACTGTCCTTGATGTCCCATGTGGAGTTATCCATGAGGGAGCCCTTCCCCCTTTTGGGCGCCTCCGCCTCCAGAGTTGCGGAGGCCACCCTCTTCTTCCTCCCCCCATCTGGGGGAGATTCGCTCTCCTCCTGCTCCTCATCCGCGTTGTCTTCGGCGGCAGGGGAATGGGCCTTGTCTTCGGACGTCGCGTCCGAGGTACCCTTGTGGCAGAGGCCGCTCCGGGCCCCTTTGGCCTTCCATGTGGCTTTCTTCTCTGGTGCCTTATAAGGTGCCGGCTCCAGCATCATTGCTAAGCGCGGGATGACTGGCTCCTTGGGCAAGGGAGCCGGACACCGGATCATCTTCGCCTTCTTCAACCAGTACTGAAAAATCAGTGGTAATGGAAGCTTAGATATCATCCTTCAAACAAGCAAGTAAGGGATGTGTTGAAAAAAACATACCTCGTTGGGAGGGTGATTTATGTCATGACCCCAGTCCGAGCCAGTGGCTGGCGGTATCTCGTTTCCCTTGAAAAGCAACTTCCAGGCATCTTCGTGAGTCATTTTGAAAAGCCTCACCAGGGTATGGTGTTTCTTTGGGTTGAAATCCCATAGAGGATGGCTTCGGCTTTGGCAGGGAAGGATTCGGCGCACCAACATCACTTGGATTATGTCGACAAGCATGGTGTCCTTATCAATCATACTTTGGATACGCGTTTGCAGTGCAATCAGCTCGTCCGATGAACACCAGTTTGGGTTGTTCTCAACCCAGGAGGTGAGCCGCACGGGGGCGCCGGAATTGAATTTGGCAGCCGCGGCCCAGGTGGCATCACGGGATTCGGTGATGTAGAACCATGGCTTCTGCCATTCCTTGACAGATTCCAAGCATCTTCGTGAGCTGTTTCGAAGAGCCTTTCCAAGGTGTGGTGCTTTTTTGGGTTGAAATCCCATTGAGGGCAGCTTCGGCTCTGGCAGGGGAGGATCCCGCGCACCAGCATCACTTGGATTACGTCAACAAGCTTGATGTCCCTATCGATCATGCTTTGAATGCGCATTTGCAGCGCAATCAGCTCAGCTGACGAACACCAGTTCGGGCTCTTCTCGACGCAGGAGGTGAGTCGCATGGGAGCGCCGGAGTTGAATGCGGCAGCCGCGGCCCAGGTGGCACCGCGGGGTTTAGTGATGTAGAACCATTGTTTCTGCCATTCCTTGACCGACTCCACGAATGTGCCTTTTGGCCAGGAGACATTGGTGAGCTTGCTCACCATGGCACCCCCGCACTCTGCATGCTGTCCGTCCACCACCTTGGGCTTCACGTTGAAGGTTTTGAGCCACAGCCCGAAGTGGGGGTGGATGCGGAGGAAGGCCTCGCACACGACGATAAACGCTGAGATATTGAGGAAGGAGTTCGGGGATAGATCATGGAAATCTATCCCGTAGTAGAACATTAACCCGCGGACGAAGGGGTGGCGTGGAAACCTTAGCCCGCGGAGGAAATGAGGGATAAACACTACTTTAGTTGGGCTTCAGTGTGGGGATGATTTGTACCTGGGCTGGGAGATGGTGGGCGATTTCCTTCACCAGGTACCCGGCCGCCCGAAGCTCGGTGATGTCCTCCTCCTTAACAGAGGAGGCCATCCATTTGCCTTGACCTCCGGATCCGAACATAGTTGAGTGCTTTCTCGAGACAAGGAAATGAGAGCTTGGGCGTTGGAGCTCAAGAACGGAGAGGTAGGAAGAAAGCATTGGAGAAGAAAGGTGAATCTTATCTCTTTATAAGGACAGTGAATATCGAACGCCCCCCCCATTTGCCTTAAAATTCGTCTACTCCCAAGGGCTGTGTAAACGGCGCGGTTGGGTTACCCATGCCTGTATTGATGAGAATCTCGTAATAAGGGGACACGATCTCTGCTTTGACAAGACGTGCCAATGACAACCGTGTCTCGAAACGTGGGGCGAAAAACGATTCGAAATTATGACCGTGCAGGCGTGACCTCGCATTGCTAAAGTTGTCAGCAGATTGGACTTGTGTGTTATTATATTCTCTCTGCGGTTGTGTGCGGTGTGTGTTACAGGTCCGGTCACGATCAATTCGTCTGGAGACTATTCGGGAGTTCGGAAGGAGGAACCCGCCTTGCAATGTCAAAGACAACACTACGCGTCGGATACCTTGTCATTGAAGCCAAGTTCAGGGGCTACTGAGGGAGTCCTGGACTAAGGGGTCGTTGGGCGTCCGACCTGTTATCTATGGGCCGGACTGATGTGATGTGAGGATATGAAGACCGAAGACTATACCCGTGTCCGGATGGGACTCTCCTTGGCGTGGAAGGCAAGCCTGGCGAACAACTATGGAGATTCCCTCTTATGTAACCGACTCTATGTAACCCTAGATCCCCCCGGTGTCTATATAAACCGAAGGGTGTAGTCCGGAAAGGATATACTCAATACCTTAGTCATACATGCTAGACTTCTAGGGTTTATTCATTACGATCTCGTGGTAGATCAACTCTTGTAATACTCATACCCATCAATATCAATCAAGCAGGACGTAGGGTATTACCTCCATCAAGAGGGCCCGAACCTAGGTAAAACCTCGTGTCCACTGTCTCCTGTTACCATCAACCTTAGACGCACAATTCGGGACCCCCTACCCGAGATCCACCAGTTTTGACACCGACAACAGCCGCACCGAAACCATCAGCACCACTCGTCCGCATTCCCCCAATGTCTGCGCCATGCGAGGGAATTTGGAGGCTATGTAGGGATTTGGGGCAAATGGGGAAACTGTGGAAATAAGCTAATGACTGGGAACTACTAATGTCACTATATATATGTTGTAATCGGCACACTATTTGTTCATGTTGTTTGTGTTGGGTATTACAACGTCACACACGATTTCCGCCCAAACCATGTGAGAAGACAACGTAGGTTAGACATGGTTGTCATTACATCACCGTATGTGATGCACTACCATGTCCATATAATTGAGTTACGGTGAGATACCGTGTAAATAGCCACTCCGTGGATATCCATAAAAAAACAGCCACTCTGCATATAGAGATGTCAGCGGCGGCCTAGGTAGCGGCTACAGAAGAAGAGGTCAATCCTCGGTCGGTGGGTGGTGGCGGTGGCGGCGTCATAAGAGGTCAATCCTCGGTCTGTGGCGGGAGATAGGAGGAGCTCAACCATCGAGGTCGGCGATGGCGTGATTCGAGCACATCCATCGCGGTCGATGGCGGGATAGTGGGGGTCAAACTTCACGCGGCAGCCACACTAAGCTTTGCTCCTCGACCCTGCTATCTCGGCGTGCCGCCGCATCGCGCTTGTATGTCTGCTGGTTGGAGGTCGCCACGCAGCTAATTAATTAAGGTATTCTTTTCGTGAGTTGCTTAATTAAGGTATTCAATTCCTAAGTGTAGTGTTGTACTAGTACTCTGCGTGTAAATTGACTGGCCATTAATTTTTGTCATTGCATGTCTAGATAACAACATGGAGCGCCCTTAGATATTATAAAAATAAAACCTTGTGATTTATGCACGCATCTCTGGGCAGCAGTTAGTCCATGTATTAATGTTGTTGTTTTGTTTTTAATTACCATTCGTCTGCTGCAGATGGAACGATCTTAATGGATGAAGATTCGAAAAGCCGCAGATTTTATCAGTGGTGTGACAGAGTTCATGAATTTGGATGAAAGTACAAAGAGTGGAATTGGTGATGCGGATTACATCCCGTGTCCATGTACTCATTGTGCCAATACAGAGTCACATGAAGTTGCAGATGTCCAGATGCACTTAGTCTCTAGGGGATTCACGGATGGATATACACGTTGGACCAGACACGGTGAAGAGGAGGTCATGGATGAAGATACCTAGGGCAGCGAGATGCCAAACCCCGATCAGTGTCACATGGATGTTGAATCCAACATCGGGGCAGATGCGTCAAGCTACCAATTGAACACCAGAAAGTCGAAACGCCCATTGGAAAACCAAGACGTCCACGCAGATGACGTCGATCTTGATATGCCAGATTTTGCTACTATGATTGCAGATTTTGAGGGCCCAGAAAAGGATATGATTGGTTACAAGGATCTGCCAACCATTGATGTGGACTCCAAGAAAGAATTGTATCCAGGTTGCAAAAAGAAATATTCCAAGTTGAGTGCCACCCTGGCGCTTCTCAGATTTAAAGCAACAAACAATCTATCAAAGAAGGGCTTCACAGAGATCTTAGGTATTTTCAAAGATATTATTCCGGAAGATAATGTGCTCCCCGGAAGTACGAATGAAAGGAAGAAAATTGTTTGCCCATTGGAACTTGAAGTACAGAAGATACACACTTGTGTGAATGATTGTATACTGTACCGTGGTGAGTACAAAGATTTTCGTGCATGTCCCACATGCAAGCATGCACGATACAAGCGCAGGAGAGCAAAGACCAAGTACAAATTGGATGACGAGATCAAGACATGAATCTCGTTCAAGGTTGTTTGGTACTTGCCTTTAATTCCAAGGTTGAGGCATTTGTTTGCAAACCCTAGAGAGGCAAAGAGGTTGCGGTGGCATCATGATGAGCGAATTGCGGATAGGTTTATGAGGCACCCGAAAGATGGGGCTCAGTGGGAATTAATCGACAACAAGTTTGAAAAATTTGCCAAGGATCCTAGAATTATAAGGCTCGGGGAGTGTACTGACGGGATGAATCCTTTTGGCGATATGAGCACCAATCACAACACATGGCTAGTGCTTCTGTGCATATATAACTTAGCTCCTTGGTTGTGTATGAAGAAAAAATACATTATCATGTCAATGATTGTCCAAGGCCCAAAGCAACCTAGAAATGATATCGACATTTACTTTCAGCTACTGGTAGAAGAACTGTTGACAGTGTGGATACATGCGCCTGCTGTAAAATGTTATGATGCTTACAGAAAGGAGATTTTCGATCTACATGCGATGCTGGCACACCATTCAAGATATGCCGGCATTAGGCAACATGTCGGGGCAGAAAACAAAGGGAGATGTAGGGTGTGTCACATGCATGGATAGGACAGCTAGCAGAAGACTTCCCAACTCCCGCAAAACAGTGTATTTGCATCATCGTAGGTTCTTGCGGATGAATCACCCATACCGAAAGATGAAAGATGAATTTGATGGTACGACAGAGGCAGGTGTGGCCCCATGACCATATGACAGGGAGGTGGTCCACAACATGGCTAAAAAAATTAATGTTGTGCTTGGCAAGAACCACCCTTTGACGGTGAAACTAACATCCAAGGATCGAGTGTTTAAGAAGAAATCGGTGTTCTGGAAATTACCTTACTAGGAGATTCTACATGTACGTCACTACATCGGTGTCATGCACGTAGAGAAGAATGTATGTGAAAGCATCCTTGGTACTCTGCTCAAGATTAAAGGTAAAAGAAAGGATGGTGATGGTTCACGGCTCGATATGCTTGCTGATCAATCACAACGCAAGAGTGAAGTAGAAGATGATGAGAAATTCATCAAAGCTCGCCAGAGTTACAATTTCAGTACAAAAGAAGCAACACAATTCTTCACCTATTTGTTGTCAGTTAAGACACCCTCTTTCTACTGTGCAAACATCAGAAGTCTCGTGGATGTGAGCTCAGGTAAAATGAAGTTGGGACACATGAAGTCACATGATTGACACATAATGTTGACACAAATCCTCCTGGTGGCCATCAGGAATCTGATGGACAAAGATATAAGAAACACACTCATTGACCTCTATGATTTCTTCAACAAACTATGGCAGAAAGTTGTAGATCCTCAAGAGTTGGATAATATGCAAGATGATATTGCAAGAATATTGTCCAACCTAGAGATGTTTTTCCCATCGTCATTCTTTGATGTCATGGTCCATCTCACTGTGCACCTTGTAGAAGAGATAAAGTATTGTGGTCCTATGTTTCTTCGCAACATGTATCCCTTCCAGCGGTTCATGGGAATACTGAAGTGCTTTTGTCGGAACCGAAACCATCCAGAGGCAAGCATCGTACAAGGTTATACCGCGGAGGAGGTGGTTGAGTTTTTCACCGAATACATGAAACAAAGACCAATAGGTTTTCCCCTCTCTCGCCATGAGGGAAGGCTGAAAGGTAAGCCGGTCCCTGCTGGCACGCAAATGGCTGCACCCGGAGAACTGGCAGAAAAAGCCCATTTGACGGTACTGCTTAACAGCCCAGTTCGCATCGCTTATGCCGAAGAACACTTGGCGAAGATACGCCAAAGCTTCTTATCAATGGTGCCTTCATCAGAAGTGGAAATGAAGGAGCACACTAAGAAGTATGCCGAATGGCTAAAGAATCGTTCGGCACAAGGATCCATCTATGACATTTCTACGTGGTTGGCACAAAAGCCATCACCGACGGTGTTGACTGATACGTCTCCAACGTATCTATAATTTTTGATTGTTCCATGCTATTATATTATCTATCTAGGATGTTTTATATGAATTTATATGCTATTTTATATGATTTTTGGGACTAACCTATTAACCTAGAGCCCAGTGCCAGTTTCTGTTTTTTCCCTTGTTTTTGAGTTTTACAAAAAAGGAATACCAAACGGAGTCCAATTGACGTGCCAATTTTTTACGATTTTTATGGACCAAAAGAAGACCCTGGAGTAAAAGAGTTGGGCCAGAAGAGTCCCGGGCCGTCCACGAGGGTGGGGGCGCACCCACCCCCCCAGGAGCATGGGCCTGCCTCGTGGACGACTCGGGCACCTTCTTGACGCGAGACCTACGCCAAAAATTCCTATAAATACAGAAACCTCCAGAAAATAACCTAGATCGGGAGTTCCGTCAGAAGCCTCAGTAGCCACCGGAAACCAATCTAGACCCGTTCCGGCACCCTGCCGGAGGGGGGAATCCCTCCCCGATGGCCATATTCATCATCCAGGCGCTCTCCATGACGAGGAGGGAGTAGTTCTCCCTCGGGGCTGAGGGTATGTACCAGTAGCTATGTGTTTGATCTCTCTCTCTCTCTCTCGTGTTCTTGAGTCGGAACGATCTTGATGTATCGCGAGCTTTGCTATTATATCTGGATCTTATGATGTTTCTCCCCCTCTACTATCTTGTGATGAATTGAGTTTTCCCTTTGAAGTTATCTTATCAGATTGAGTCTTCAAGGATTTGAGAACACTTGATGTATGTCTTGCATGTGCTTATCTATGGTGACAATGGGATATCACGTGATCCACTTGATGTATGTTTTGGTGATCAACTTGCTAATTCCGTGACCTCGTGAACTTATGCATAGGGGTTGGCACATGTTTTCGTCTTGACTCTCTGGTAGAAACTTTGGGGCACTCTTTGAAGTTCTTTGTGTTGGTTGAATAGATGAATCTGATATTGTGTGATGCATATTGTATAATCATACCCACGGATACTTGAGGTGACATTGGAGTATCTAGGTGACATTAGGGTTTTGGTTGATTTGCGTCTTAAGGTGTTATTTTACTACGAACTCTAGGGCTGTTTGCGACACTTATAGGAATAGCCCAACGGATTGATCGGAAAGAATAACTTTGAGGTGGTTTCGTACCCTACAACAATCTCCTCGTTTGTTCTCCGCTATTAGTAACTTTGGAGTGATTCTTTGTTGCATGTCGAGGGATAGTTATATGATCCAACTATGTTATTATTGTTGAGAGAACTTGCACTAGTGAAAGTATGAACCCTAGGCCTTGTTTCAACACATTGCAATACCGTTTGTGCTCACTTTTATCATTAGTTACCTTGCTGTTTTTATATTTTCAGATTACAAAAACCATTATCTACTATCCATATTGCACTTGTATCACCATCTCTTCGCCGAACTAGTGCACTTATACAATTAACCATTGTATTGGGTGTGTTGGGGACACAAGATGCTCTTTGTTATTTGGTTGCAGGGTTGCTTGAGAGAGACCATCTTCATCCTATGCCTCCCACAGATTGATAAACCTTAGGTCATCCACTTGAGGGAAATTTGCTACTGTCCTACAAACCTCTGCACTTCGAGGCCCAACAACGTCTACAAGAAGAAGGTTGTGTAGTAGACATCAAGCTCTTTTCTGGCGCCGTTGCCAGGGAGGTTAGTGCTTGAAGGTCTTTAGATCTTGCAATCAAATACTTTAGTTTCTTGTTTTATCACTAGTTTCGTCTATAAAAGAAAAGTACAAAAAATGGAATTAAGGGTGCCTCATATGCTTCATCTTTTTAATATCTTTCATGAAAATAAGGGTTTCGATAATTGTGCCAAAATGCTAGAAGAAGAATGTATTAAAATGTTTGGTACTAAATCTTTGGATGATGAGCATGATTGCAATGCTGTTAGTATGAATTCTTTGAATATCCATGATGCTAATGATATGCAAAGCCACAAGCTTGGGGATGCTATGTTTGATGAAGGTGATATTTTTTTGTCCCCCAAGTTTTGATGAGCAAATTTATTTTGATGATAGCATGCCTCCTATTTATGATGATTATATTGATGAAAGTGGGTTTGGAAGAGTGACAACTTTAGGAAGTAATGATCCCACTATTTTGGAGGGTGTTGAATCTTATTGTGATAATTATGAAAGTGGGTTTGGAGAGGTCATGACTTTAGTTAATGTTAATCCCACTATTTTGGAAGAGTGTCAACTTTGCATGCTTGTAGATCATGAAAAGAATGCTTTATGTGATAGTTATTTTGTTGATTTCGTTCATGATGCTACTGAAAATTATTATGAGGTAGGAATATATGCTTGTGGGAGTTGCAATAATATCAAGTTTCCTCTCTATGTGCTTAAAATCCGGAAGTTATGCTTGTTTTACCTTCCTATGCAAGTTGATTCTTGTTCTCATAAGTTGTTTGCTCACAAAATCCCTATGCATAGGAAGTGGGTTATACTTAAATGTTTTACTTATATTCTTCATGATTCTCTCTTTATGTTTCAATTCTTATCTTCTATGCGAGCATCATTGAAATCATCATGCCTAGCTAGGGGCGTTAAACGATAGCGCTTGTTGGGAGGCAACCCAATTTTATTTTTGTTCCTTGATTTTTGTTCCTGTTTAGTAATAAATAATTCATCTAGCCTCTGTTTAGATGTGGTTTTATGTTTTAATTAGTGTTTGTGCCAAGTAGAACCTTTGGGGAGACTTGGGTGAAGTCTTTGTGACCTTGCTGTAAAAAACAGAAACTTTAGCGCTCACGAGTTTTGCTTCCATGTTTTACTGGAGAGTGATATTAGGTTGATTATTTTTTAAGATGATTAATAAACAAATTCCTCACATCCATAAATTTATTTTAGAATTTTTGGGGTTCCATAAGTATTCGAAACCTACAGATTACTACAGACTGTTCTGTTTTTGACAGATTCTATTTTCTATGTGTTGTTTGCTTATTTTGATGAATCTATGGCTAGTATTTGAGTGTATGAACCATAGAGAAGTTGTAATACAGTAGGTTTAACACCAATATAAATAAATAATGAGTTCATTACAGTACCTTAAGTGGTGGTTTGTTTTCTTTTACTAACGGAGCTCATGAGATTTTCTGTTTAAGTTTTGTGTTGTGAAGTTTTCAAGTTTTGGGTAAAGATTCGATGGACTGTGGAATAAGGAGTGGAAAAAGACGAAGCTTTGGGATTCCCAAGGCACCCCAAGGTAATATTCAAGGAAAACCAAGTGCCTAAGCTTGGGGATTCCTCGGATGGCATCCCCTCTTTCGTCTTCGTTCATCGGTAACTTTACTTGGAGCTATATTTTTATTCACCATATGATATGTGTTTTGCTTGGAGCGCCGTTTTATTTTGTTTTGCTTGCTGTTTGAATAAAATACCAAGATCTGAAATTCTTAAATGTTAGATAGTCTTCACATAGTTACATAATTATTCGACTACCCATTGATCTTCACTTATATCTTTCGGGGTAGTTTGTCATTTGCTCTAGTGCTTCACTTATATCCTTTTAGAGCGCGGTGATGGTTTTATTTTGAAGAAATTATTGAACTCTCATGCTTCACTTAAATTATTTTGAGAGTCTTTAGAACAGTATGGTAGTTTGCTTTGTTTATGAATTTAGTCCTAATATGATAGGCATCCAAGATGGGTATAATAAAAACTTTCATATAGAGTGCATTGAATACTATGAGAAGTTTGATACTTGATAATTGTTTTGAGATATGAAGATGGTGATATTAGATTCGTGCTAGTTGAGTAATTGTGAAATTGAGAAATACTTGTATTGAGGTTTGGAAGTCCCGTATCATGCACATATGGTAACCGTTGTGTGACAAATTTGAGGCATGAGGTGTTTCTTTGATTTCCTTCCTTATGAGTGGCGGTCGGGGACGAGCGATGGTCTTTTCCTACCAATCTATCCCCCTAGGAGCATGCGCGTAGTGATTGGTGTTTGATGAGTTGTAGATTTTTGCAATAAGTATGTGAGTTCTTTATGACTAATGTTGAGTCCATGGATTATACGCGCTCTCACCCTTCCATCATTGCTAGCCTCTTCGGTACCGTGCATTGCCCTTTCTCACCTCAAGATTTGGTGCAAACTTCACCAGTGCATCCAAACCCCGTGATATGATACGCTCAGTCACACGTAAACCTCCTTATATCTTCCTCAAAACAGCCACCATACCTACCTATTATGGCATTTCCATAGCCATTCCAAGATATATTGCCATGCAACTTTCCACCATTCCGTTCATCATGACACACATCATCATTGTCATATTGCCTTGCATGATCATGTAGTTGACATCGTATTTGTGGCAAGGCCACCATGCATAATTTATCATACATGTCACTCTTGATTCACTGCCCATCCCGGTACACCGCCGGAGGCATTCATATAGAGTCATACTTTGTTCTAGTATCGAGTTGTAATCATTGAGTTGTAAATAAATGGATGTGTGATGATCATCATTTATAGAGCATTGTCCCAAAAAAAAGAAAGGCAAAATAAAAAAGGGGAGCAATGCTACTATCCTTTTTTCCACACTTGTGCTTCAAAGTAGCACCATGATCTTTATGATAGAGAGTCTCTAGTTTTGTCACTTTCATATACTAGTGGGAATTTTCCATTATAGAACTTGGCTTGTATATTCCAACAATGGGTTTCCTCAAATGCCCTAGGTCTTCGTGAGCAAGCGAGTTGGATGCACACCCACTTAGTTTTTTTTTGAGCTTTCATACATTTATAGCTCCAGTGCATCCGTTGCATGGCAATCCCTACTCCTTGCATTGACATCAATTGATGGGCATCTCCCTAGCCGCCGCGTTGATGTGAGACTTTCTCCTTTTTTGTCTTCTCCATATAACCCCCATCATCATATTCTATTCCACCCATAGTGCTATATCCATGGCTCATGCTCATGTATTGCGTGAAAGTTGGAAAAAGTTTGAGGTTATTAAAGTATGAAACAATTGCTTGGCTTGTCATCGGGGTTGTGCATGATGAGAGCATTCTTGTGTGATGAAAATGAAGCATAGCCAAATTATATGATTTTGTAGGGATAAGCTTTCTTTGGCCATGTTATTTTGAGAAGACATAATTGCTTAGTTAGTATGCTTGAAGTATTATTATTTTTAAGTCAATATTAAACTTTTGTATTGAATCTTATGGATCTGAATATTCTTGCCACAATAAAGAAAATTACATTGATAAATATGTTAGGTAGCATTCCACATCAAAAATTATGTTTTTATCATTTACCTACTCGAGGACGAGCAGGAATTAAGCTTGGGGATGCTTGATACGTCTCCAACGTATCTATTATTTTTGATTGTTCCATGCTATTATATTATCTATCTAGGATGTTTTATATGCATTTATATGATATTTTATATGATTTTTGGGACTAACCTATTAACCTAGAGCCCAGTGCCAGTTTCTATTTTTTCCTTGTTTTTGAGTTTTGCAGAAAAGGAATACCAAATGGAGTCCGATTGACGTCCAATTTTTGACGATATTTTATGGACCGAAATAAGACCCCGGAGTAAAAGAGTTGGGCCAGAAGCGTCCCGAGCCATCCACGAGGGTGGGGGCGGGCCAAACCCCAGGTGCATGGGCCTACCTCGTGGATGACTCGGGCACCTTCTTGATGTGAGACCTACGCCAAAAAATCCTATAAATATAGAAACCTCCAGAAAATAACCTAGATCGGGAGTTCCGCCGCCAGAAGCCTCCATAGCCACTGAACACCAATCTAGACCCGTTCTGGCACCCTGTCGGAGGGAGGAATCCCTCTCCGGTGGCCATCTTCATCATCCCGGCGCTCTCCATGACGAGGAGGGAGTAGTTCTCCCTCGGGGCTGAGGGTATGCACCAGTATCTATGTGTTTGATCTCTCTCTCTCTCTCATGTTCTTGAGTCGGAACGATATTGATGTATCACGAGCTTTGCTATTATATTTGGATCTTATGATGTTTCTCCCCCTCTACTCTCTTGTGATGAATTGAGTTTTCCCTTTGAAGTTATCTTATCGGATTGAGTCTTTAAGGATTTGAGAACACTTGATGTATGTCTTGCATGTGCTTATCTGTGTTGACAATGGGATATCACGTGATCCACTTGATGTATGTTTTGGTGATCAACTTGCGATTTCCGTGAACTTATGCATAGGGGTTGGCACCCGTTTTTGTCTTGATTCTCCGGTAGAAACTTTGGGGCACTCTTTGAAGTTCTTTGTGTTGGTTGAATAGATGAATCTGAGATTGTGTGATGCATATTGTATAATCATACCCACGGATACTTGAGGTGACATTGGAGTGTCTAGGTGACATTAGGGTTTTGGTTGATTTGCGTCTTAAGGTGTTATTTTACTATGAACTCTAGGGTTGTTTGTGACACTTATAGGAATAGCCCAACAGATTGATCGGAAAGAATAACTTTGAGGTGGTTTTGTACCCTACAATAATCTCTTCGTTTGTTCTCCGCTAGTAGTGACTTTGGAGTGACTCTTTGTTGCATGTTGAGGGATAGTTATATGATCCAACTATGTTATTATTGTTGAGAGAACTTGCGGTAGTGAAAGTATGAACCCTAGGCCTTGTTTCAACACATTGCAATACTGTTTGTGCTCACTTTTATCATTAGTTACCTTGCTGTTTTTATATTTTCAGATTACAAAAACCATTATCTACTATCCATATTGCACTTGTATCACCATCTCTTCGCCGAACTAGTGCACCTATACAATTTACCATTGTATTGGGTGTGTTGGGGACACAAGAGACTCTTTGTTATTTGGTTGCAGGGTTGCTTGAGAGAGACCATCTTCATCCTACGCCTCCCACAGATTGATAAACCTTAGGTCATCCACTTGAGGGTAATTTGCTACTGTCCAACAAACCTTTGCACTTGGAGGCCCAGCAACGTCTACAAGAGGAAGGTTGTGTAGTAGACATCATTGACGTACCAAGAATATGACATAAATGGATACACATTCTACACTGAGGAACGTGATAAGAAGACCTCATATCAGAACAACTCTGTTCGAATAGAATGAATGACTCTAAATGAAGCTGATAAAAGGGTATACTATGGAACCATCAAAGAGATTTGGGAGCTTGACTATGTGAAAGTTAAGGTGGCATTATTCAGGTGAGCATGGATCCCTCTTGGTCAGGTAAGCATTGATGAGTACAGGAAGACCTGTGTTAACAGGACAACGATGGCATATCACGTGGACCCATTCATTCTTGCCAGCGATGCTACCCAGATTTTCTTTGTGGAAGACCCCTTGCATAAGAACATCCATTTAGCGATGCATGGGAAGAGAAGGGTACTGGGTGCCGACAATGTTACCGATCAGGACGAGTAGGATGAATTTGATGAGTTGCTAGCCAAGGGATCGCGCACCACTGCAACAGAGAAGTGTAAAATCATCAAAAACCCCAAGTTTATTCGGGGTCAACTTAATTATCCCAGTTCCCCCATGTACATGGGAATTAAGCCGTAATACTAGTCTTTATGCCTACCCTACAACTTAATTCGTTCAATTTAGAATTGTCGCATGTACTGAATTTGTGAGTTATGCCCGGTTTTCTGTTGATGTAAGAACCGTTAATATGTTGACCTTGATATGCTGTCAGCTCAGGCAATGAATATGAACTGTTTTTTGTTATTATTATTATTATTATTATTATTATTATATCATAGAGGTAGCACACTCAATCGATCTTACTACAGTATGTGTGAACAAAAATATGCAATCTGGTTTGCGAATAGCACACGGTTCGTTGATGAAAGCCGTGTGCCGACCAAACCCTGCCACCCCGCCCACGATCTGAGTCGTGCTTCCTGATTGGCCAGAACCCAAACCCCACGGATCGTACGTCTGCACTGTTGGTTGCTCCCAGACCGAATGGTGATCCTCATCCCTTTCGACAACACATGCAGTTCCGGTTATAATTTTATTTTTATGCACAAAATGCACATTAATCTCAAAAAATGTCTTAAATATAGCTAACAATACATGAAATGCGCCAGAAAATTAAATCCGTGGTATAATGGTGATTGCGTACCATGGAAATTTTTATGAGGCCAAACAATGAAATCACCGACCACAGGAGTTTGAATTGACATGTCTCCTTTTGGAAAACCATGATCCTTCATGTGAGATGCTCCGGTTTGGAAGGAGCAGTCATCAAAACTTGTGCCAAACTTTACCAATTTTTTTCCACGGGGTCGTGAGAGCACGCCACAGGCACACATCGATTTTGATTATGTTCGAACTCCATCTGAATTTTCTGTAATTTAAATATCAAGTAGGCATATGCTACTGGCCGCACCTTGTGGCCGAAATGTTTGAAACTTCTCCCCGCTTCTCGAACAAACGGATGAAAACTCACAAAGCGACGCACAAATGATCTGTACACCTTTGCTAGGCTGATAGTAAGGGGGTGTCATAGCTAGTATCATGCATGCCAACTAGGCAATTTTGATGAGTTGTCATAGAATTAATTAAATGAAGAAAGAGAGGGTTAAGTATCATATCATGAAATCGTAGCATAATAAATGTTATGCTACTATGTGTCATGCATGAAAATATAAATAAAGTACTACATGTGATACTAGCTACTCTATGATACTATGCATTAGAGCAAGTAACACAATAGAGTGACATAAGACTAGCGACAATGGGTAGTAACATAGAATGTTACTAGTCTATGTTACTACCTCTATAGTGGGGAGTAACATATGTGTAGTAACATGCAACACTTCATTTATTAGGCTATAGACTCATCTTGCCTTGAGATGTGTGATGTTACTCAGACTAGCCACAATGGGTAGTAACATAGACTAGTAACATGCCCATGTGTTACTAGTCTATGTTACTACCGCTGTAGTGGGGAGTAACATATATGTGTGGTAACATGCAACACTTCATTTATTAGGCTATAGACACATCTTTCCTTGATATGTAAATGTGATGTTACTCATACTACTAGTAACTAGCTATGTTACTACTTTCCTCTCTTTCTTCATTTATTGCTTGCCACATCATCTACTTAATTTATCTAGATATGTGTGATGTTACTACCTATGTTACTCCCATTGTGGGTAGTCTCATATTATGGTAAGACTATACCCACAGTGGGAGTAACATAGGTAGTAACATCACACATATCCACTTTCCTCCATTTCTTCATTTATTGCTTGCCACATCATCTATTTTATCTAGATATGTGTGATGCTACTACCTATGTTACTCCCAGTGTCAGTAGTCTGGCTGTAAGGAATAGAATAATATATATGTGCTTATTAGTTGGAGGAAAGAGAAGAGAAGCAGTCTCTTGGTTAGTAGAGCCAGCTGCAACATGAGATCCAAGACACTTTGTGAGGATGTAAGGTGGGCTAACTATTGATAAACTAGTACATATATAAAACTTATTATTGTACATGCCCGCTAAGAGGTTGGCTGTATATGACATGGCAACTTCCTATAGCCGACCCTTGGCTGTATTATTAACCATGCATTGTAACATCCCAAATTTTCAATTTGGAATGTTATACATTAGGTCATCATGCATATCATAATTTTATTTTGCTTTTGGTTTTGATCCTAGAAAATCCTAAGCAACTCAAGGACCTACGGAGAGAGTTGGGGATTTCGTTATTTACATATTTGAGTTTTCTCAAATTATGTAAACAGGATCATTTGAATTTATTTATTTTATCATCAATTATTTCTATTACAAAAATATGAGAGAGGGAATAAAATGACTTTCCCAAAATATAGAAATATTGAGGATTTAATAAAAAAAATCAAATAAGTTTTATTTCGGGGTTTTTCAGTATTTTTATTTGAATTTAGGAAAAATGCGCGTTTTTCAAAGTTGTAGTTTGGGCCCAGATAAATGTTCACTTTATCGGGATTGATTTTAGGAACCCGGCAAAATTTATTTCATGATTTTTGGAGTCCGTTTAGAATTTCTTTTTATTTTTCTTCCGAGCGGAATTAAAAAAAACGCGCTGAACCGACTTTGGGCCGTACTCGGCCTGGACTCCCCCGGCCGAGGCTATATAAGCCGCCGCCCCGGGACCCGAAGAGCCCAATAGCCGCCGCCAGCAAACCCTAACCCTAGCCCCAGCCCCACCGCCGCCCGCCGCCGCCGCCGCTGGAGCCGCGCGCCTTTTGAGGTTCGCCGCCGCCTCGTTTTCCGTGCAGTTTTTTTTTTTAAAAAAATTCTGTTCTCGTTTTTCTTTTTGGTCGGATTTTCCGCGGTTATTTTCTGATTGCGATTTCTGATCCGATTTTCGTTTTAGTATAACATTTCGCTCGTTTATCGGAATCAGGCGATTCAAGTGCCTGGAGTTTTGTCTCGAAACTCTCTTTCCGAATAATCAACTTAAACAAGTTTTTGCTACTGTAAAATTTTCCCTAGATCCAGATTACTAGAACGAAGTTGTTTTCTTTCGTCGTTTGATTTCTTTTGCTTCGTTCGATTTGATTCTTTCGCAAACCAGGGTTCTTAAGTTGAACTTTCTGGTTAGATCTTCTGTTTGAGTTTTACCTATGCATTAGATGAGTACTTATTGTATGCTTGTTGTTTGTCTGCGATAGAATACCCGGAGTGCGCCGCCTGTTATTTCGAATCTCTAGGTTTCGCGGATCATCAGCAAGGCAAGTAACACTTTGATCATACCTTTTCTACAACCCAGTTTTATTGCATTAGATCAATCCTCACACATTGCATGATTAGGATCTAATTAAATTGTGGGATGGGAAGTAGATGAGGTAGTACCTATTACCTGTTTATTATCAAACCTTTGGGAGTTACTTCTACGTTTTCTTATTATGCCATGCTATGCCAGTAGACGTGGATTGGGTGAGTGATATCCATGACAGATGTGAGATTTATAATTAAGGGTTTATCTAAGGTGGCAACCTAACACACATCTGGGTGGATTGAGGCACCTGGGGTTACCAGGACTTGCCTGTTTTCTTTTGGATCGCCACCCAGGCCCAAAGGGATCATGAGATTATTCATACTAGAAACTTCCGTGTGCAGCCACAAGCTATTATTGGCTCTGGCATAGTTGACTAAGTTGTGCGAACTCTTACAGGGTAGACTAGTAGATGTAGGGGAAAGTAGGTGTACCGGTCTATCCGTCGTAAGGTGCTAGCGCTTCTGAAAGACTGTGTCTCGGTCATCCGTTTCTCAAACACCATGTAGTGCGAGAAATCCAACGGAGGCGATCGAGTCTTGTGGGGAAAAGTGTGCAAACCTCTGCAGAGTGTAACAAACTAATCATGGTTAGCCGTGTCCCCGGTTATGGACATCTTGAGTATCTAGTACCTGGATTATCATGTGAATCTCAACATGTTACTCTAAATTAATTTTGTGGGATTTTAATGATGTTACTTAATTGGGATTGAGGATGCTATCAACCATTCTCAATGTTTCACAACCACCATGATAGTAATTAATTTTATTCCTTTGAAGTAGGGAAAAATTGGCTTTACGCAAAAACTGTAACCATAGAGCCTTCCACCAGCCAAATATGCATATAGTATAGCTGTTACATCCCATTATTCTCTATGTGTTATCTTGCCAGCATATTCCATGTGCTGACCCGTTTCGGGCTGCAACGTTAATGTTGCAGACTTTTCAGACGACGATTGAGGAATTTAGGTCGTGGTTCTATACTCAGTGATGCCGTTGGAGTTGATGGACTCACTTATCTTCCAAGCCTTCCGCTGTTATTGTTTTTAGATGGCCTTAAGCCATATTTATTGTAATAAGTTCTCTTTTGAGACACTCGATGTAATAAGTGTGTGATTGCTACTCTGCTATAAATCCTCCGAGTACTGTGTGGTGTCAGCATTACTGATCCAGGGATGACACCGGAGCACAGAGATCAGACTGTTTGAGGTCTGGTCGCTACAGAGATGGTATCAGAGCACACGCTGACTGTAGGACACGACCACTAAGCTAAAGACCTATATCACTGCTCACTCTCTCCTCTTCTGACTTCTCAACTTTTCTACTCTTTAGGATGGCGGATGCAAGGAACAAGTTCACACAACCAGATGAAGATACACCCTTTGGACGCCACTTGAAGGAAGTCACTAGATACCTGAACATAGGAATACCAAGCTTCACGAGAACCTACAACGCCACTTTACCTGAAGAAGAGCGCTGGATGATTCAAGTTCAAGTTCCTGGAAGGACGTTCATGCCAGTCACTGAGCCCATAGAGTTTTCCTTTGATGCCCCAACTTGGAGTCTAGGAAAGAACATGGTAGCTCACATCGCCATGGGACGCATTGGAGAAGTCTACCGCAAGGATCTCAAGGATACTATCTACCAGATTTGTGGGTGCCGAGATGAACACTGGGAGATGATCAGCACCAGGAAAGATAGATCAATTGCAGCTTTTATTCAGGAGTTAAATCAGCACATTCGACGCCAGGAGAATCAGATGTGCGCCGACATGATAGATCTGAAGAAGGCTAAGACTAGAATCAAGGAACTGGAGGAAGAACTCAAGGCTACACGCGAAGATTATGAAGAAGAAATTGAAGTATTGGTGGAGAAGAATGACGATCTAATCAAGAAGATTGGAATATTTATGGGAGGCCCGACACCAGTAGATGAAGATGAAGAACCCAAGGAGATTAGCCCGGAGGACTACATCATCATTGACGCCACCGACTCGGAACAAGATAGTAGTGATGATGACTATGTGGATGAAGCAGGAGCAGATATCATGGAGTCTACAACCGTAGAATATTTCTAGTAGACCACCTCATCAGTAGTAGTAGTCCACCATGTAAATATAGTAGTCCGAGCACTCTTTGCGATAGCTAGATCGATTGTATGTCCTTGTTTGATTGATTGAAGTGAATTGTGTGCTTTTGCCTCATGTGCATATGGGTAGTGTTTTCCCTTTAGACCCCCTCTATTCTTATATCTCATCTTTTCTAAAACCTCAGATGCCTCCGAGACGTGACCCCGGATTTGCTTTTCCGCCGGAGCTCACCCAGTTGATCCAACAGCAGAACACCTTGATGCAGTTGCTAGTTCAAAATCAGAATCAGGGGAACAACAACAACAATCCACCACCACCACCACCTGTTGACCACTTAGCCCGTTTTCTTAGGCTGAATCCGCCGGTGTTTTCCAGTAGCACCGAGCCGATAGTAGCAGATGATTGGCTCCGCAAGATAGCTAGGGAGTTGACCACAGCAGGATGCACAGATGTGGAGAAGGTTAAGTTTGCCGCGCATCAGTTAGAAGGACCCGCAGCATCTTGGTGGGAGAATTTCACAACCACCAATTTCAGCAGGCTTTCCGTACTGCCCATGTTTCAACAGGAGCAATGGCCATGAAGAAGCGTGAGTTTCGTAACTTGCACCAAGGAGGACGGACAGTTGGCCAGTATGTGGAGGAGTTTAGTAAGCTAGCACGTTATGCCCCAGATGACGTTGCTACGGATGCAGCTAAGCAAGAGAAATTCCTGGAAGGATTGAATGATGAGTTGAGTATGCAGTTGATGGTAGCCACCTTCAAAAACTACCAGGAGTTGGTAGACCGTGCTCTTATGATTGAAGGGAAGCAACAGCAATTTGAGAACTGCAAGAGGAAGTATGGACAAGGGAAGTATAATTCAGGAGCTCAGCAGAAGCCTCGTTTTACCCCTAGGCCAGGAGGACATTTTCAGCATACCCATGGAGTAGGTAGCTCGCACAATCACAATGGCACCAAGAATGGTAATGGGAATGGAGGAAGCAATGGACAGAACTGCAGCACCCCATCAACCCCAGCCAAGAAGGACTTGAGCCACGTCACTTGCTATAAGTGTTCGAAGCCAGGACATTATGCAAATGACTGTCCTGAAGGACAAAATGGCAATGGAAGTTCTGGAAAGAAGCCGAACCCTTTCAACAGGGGACAGGTGAACCACGTTAACGTGGAGGAGGTTGAAGCTCAGCCCGATGCAGTAATAGGTAAGTTTTTGGTTAAGTCATTTACTGCACTCGTTCTTTTTGATACTGGTGCATCGCATTCATACATATCAAGGGGATTTGTGGAAAAGTATAGCCTGCCCACTAGGATTCTTAAAACACCTATGCTAGTAAGCTCACCAGGAGCGGAGTACATGGCCAGTCAAGGATGTTTCCAAGTGCCATTAAGTATAGGAAGGCATGTTTTCCCAACGGATTTAATTATTTTGGAATCCCAAGGTCTGGATGTGATTCTTGGTATGGATTGGCTGTCGATGTATGGGGGAAACATCGATTGCGCCAGTAAGACAATTTTTCTCACAATGCCAGAAGGAAGAAGGATCAAGTATGTATCCCGACATGCGCCAAACGGGACACAAGTAAATTCCTTATCAGGTGTTGTGCAGGAGGAAGTACCAGTGGTAAAGGATTTTCCTGATGTATTTCCCGAAGAGTTGCCAGGCATGCCACCGGATAGAGACATTGAGTTTTTGATTGAACTTTTACCAGGCACTGGGCCAATATCAAAGAGACCATATAGGATGCCAGCAAAAGATTTGGTGGAAATTAAGAAGCAGATTAAGGAGTTACTGGATAAGGGATATATTCGCCCAAGTTCTTCGCCTTGGGGATCGCTAGTACTTTTAGTGGAGAAGAAGGATGGATCGTTAAGGATGGTTGTTGATTATCGAGGATTGAATGAAGTAACGATCAAGAACAAGTACCCACTACCAATGATCAACGATCTGTTTGATCGGTTGCAAGGAGCTAAAGTGTTTTCCAAGATCGATTTGCGATCAGGATACCACCAGTTGAAGATTCGAGAACAGGATATTCCTAAGACAGCTTTTACCACAAGATATGGACTGTATGAGTATACCGTTATGTCATTTGGACTGACTAACACGCCTGCCTATTTTATGAACATGATGAACAAAGTGTTTATGGAGTTTTTGGATAAGTTCGTCGTAGTGTTCATTGATGATATCCTGGTATATTCGAAGAATGAAGAGGAACATAAGGAGCATTTGTGTTTGGTACTTGGAAAGCTCAGAGAACACCAATTACATGCAAGTTCAGCAAATGTGAATTTTGGTTGAAGGAAGTAGGATTCCTCGGACATGTTATATCTGGAGAAGGTATAGCAGTAGATCCCGCTAAAGTTGAAACTGTGACCAAGTGGGAAGCACCAACAACAGTTGGAGAGATCCGGAGTTTTCTTGGACTCGCAGGATACTACCGGAGATTTATTGAGAATTTCTCAAAGACTGCAAAACCTATGACGGAGTTGTTAAAGAAGGATACTAAGTTCAAATGGACTGAGGAGTGTGAGGCAAGTTTCCAGGAGTTGAAGAACCGTTTGGTTACCTCACCAGTGTTGATTTTGCCAGATCAAACCAAGGATTATGAGGTGTATTGCGACGCTTCACATCGAGGACTTGGAGCAGTGCTTATGCAGGAAGGAAGATTTGTTTCGTATGCTTCGCGACAACTGAAGCCCCACAAATTGAATTATGCCACGCATGATTTGGAGTTAGCAGCCGTAGTGCATGCATTGAAGACATGGAGACATTTCCTCATTGGAAACCATTGTGAGGTGTACACAGATCATAAGAGTTTGAAGTACATTTTCACGCAGAAGGAGTTGAATCTCAGACAAAGGAGATGGTTGGAGCTCATCAAGGATTATGATATGAGATTGCATTATCATCCCGGGAAGGCTAATGTAGTAGCTGATGCATTAAGCCGCAAGAGCCATGTCAATACGTTAATGACAGGAGAAATACCCCAGGAGTTAGCAGAAATTTTTCACGAGCTATGTTTGGAAATAGTTCCGAGAGGCTATGTAGCAGCATTGGAGATTCAGTCAACACTGATGGGTAGAATCAGAGAAGCTCAGAAAACTGACAAAGAGATTGCCACTATAAAGGAGAAACTGAGCAAAGGAAAAGCTAAAGGATTTCGTGAGGATGAGCACGACACCCTATGGTTTGAAGACCGTGTTTATGTACCCAATGACCCGGAGATCAGGAAGTTGATTTTGCAAGAGGCCCATGATTCACCGTATTCGATTCACCCAGGAAATACCAAGATGTATTTGGATTTGAAGGATATTTTCTGGTGGACCGGAATGAAGAAGGATATTGCGGAGTATGTAGCAGTTTGTGATGTATGTCAGAGAGTTAAGGCAGAGCATCAGAAGCCAGCAGGATTGTTGCAACCATTGCCGATACCCGAATGGAAGTGGGATAAACTAGGCATGGATTTTATCACGGGATTACCAAGGACTCGTTCAGGCTATGACTCGATTTGGGTTGTAGTTGATCGATTGACTAAGGTAGCTCATTTCATCCTAGTAAAGACCACTTACACAAGTGCTAAGTTGGCAAAGATATACATGACCAGGATCGTATGTTTGCATGGAGTTCCGAGGAGCATCGTATCAGATAGAGGAACCCAGTTTACCTCAAAGTTCTGGAAGCAGTTGCATGAGACTTTGGGTACCAGGTTAGAATTTAGTACAGCTTTTCATCCGCAGACAGATGGACAGACCGAGAGAGTCAATCAGATTTTGGAGGATATGCTGAGAGCTTGTGCGCTAGATTATGGATCTAGTTGGGACGATAATTTGCCATATGCAGAGTTTTCCTACAATAATAGCTATCAGACCAGTTTGAAGATGGCACCTTTCGAAGCTTTGTACGGAAGGAGGTGCAGGACACTGTTGTCATGGGACGAAGTTGGAGAGCGCCAGTTGTTTGGACCAGATCTGATTAAGGAGTCTGAACAGAAGGTGAAGTTGATTCGCGATAGGCTCAAGGTAGCCCAGTCCAGGCAGAAGAGCTACACAGATTCTAAACGCAAGGAGACAGTTTACGAAGTCGGAGATAGAGCTTATCTTCGAGTATCCCCACTTCGAGGGATTAAGCGTTTTGGAGTTAAGGGGAAGTTAGCACCATGATCTGTAGGACCATATCGAGTTTTGGAGCATATGGGAGAAGTGGCCTACAAGTTGGAATTGCCAGAAGGATTGGCCGGAGTGCATGATGTGTTTCACGTTTCTCAGTTGAAGAAGTGTCACGCGGAGATGACTGACATACCTTTGAGAGACACAGTGCCATTAGAAGCAATTCATAGGTAAAAATTTGACCTATGAGGAGAAACCAGTCAAGATCCTCGAGTTTGCCAGCCGAGTTACTCGCAGCAAGGTTATCAAGTTTTGCAAAGTTTAGTGGAGCCATCACCTGGAGGATGAAGCCACCTGGGAGCGAGAGGAAGATTTGCTCAAAGACCACCCTCACCTATTTTCTAGCCAACCCGAATCTCGAGGGCGAGATTCATCTTGAGGGGGGTAGGTTTGTAACATCCCAAATTTTCAATTTGGAATGTTATACATTAGGTCATCATGCATATCATATTTTATTTTGCTTTTGATTTTGATCCTAGAAAATCCTAAGCAACTCAAGGACCTACGGAGAGAGTTGGGGATTTCGTTATTTACATATTTGAGTTTTCTCAAATTATGTAAACAGGATCATTTGATTTTATTTATTTTATCATCAATTATTTCTATTACAAAAATATGAGAGAGGGAATAAAATGACTTTCCTAAAATATAGAAATATTGAGGATTTAATAAAAGAATCAAATAAGTTTTATTTCGGAGTTTTTCGGTATTTTTATTTGAATTTAGGAAAAATGCGCGTTTTTCAAAGTTGTAGTTTGGGCCCAGATAAATGTTCACTTTATCGGGCTTGATTTTAGGAACCCGGCCAAATTTATTTCATGATTTTTGGAGTCCGTTTAGTATTTCTTTTTATTTTTCTTCCGAGCGGAATTAAAAAAAACGCGCCGAATCGACTTTGGGCCGTACTCGGCCTGGACTCCGCCGGCCGAGGCTATATAAGCCGCCGCCCCGGGGCCCGAAGAGCCCAACAGCCGCCGCCAGCAAACCCTAACCCTAACCCCAGCCCCGCCGCCGCCGCCGCCGGAGCCGCGCGCCTTTCGAGGTTCGCCGCCGCCTCGTTTTTCGTGCAGTTTTTTTTAAAAAAATTCTCTTCGTCGTTTTTCTTTTTTGTCGGATTTTCCGCGGTTATTTTCTGATCGCGATTTCTGATCCGATTTTCGTTTTAGTATAACTTTTCGCTCGTTTATCGGAATCAGACGATTCAAGCGCCTGGAGTTTCGTCTCGAAACTCTCTTTCCGAATAATCAACTTAAACAAGTTTTTGCTACTGTAAAATTTGCCCTAGATCCAGATTACTAGAACGAAGTTGTTTTCTTTCGTCGTTTGATTTCTTTTGCTTCGTTCGATTTGATTCTTTCGCAAACCAGGGTTCTTAAGTTGAACTTTCTGGTTAGATCTTCTGTTTGAGTTTTACCTGTGCATTTGATGAGTACTTATTGTATGCTTGTTGTTTGTCTGTGATAGAATACCCGGAGTGCGCCGCCTGTTACTTCGAATCTCTAGGTTTCGCAGATCATCAGCAAGGCAAGTAACACTTTGATCATACCTTTTCTACAACCCAGTTTTATTGCATTAGATCAATCCTCACACATTGCATGATTAGGATCTAATTAAATTGTGGGATGGGAAGTAGATGAGGTAGTACCTATTACCTGTTTATTATCAAACCTTTGGGAGTTACTTCTACGTTTGCTTATTATGCCATGCTTTTCCAGTAGACGTGGATTGGGTGAGTGATATCCATGACAGATGTGAGATTTATAATTAAGGGTTTATCTAAGGTGGCAACCTAACACACATCTGGGTGGATTGAGGCACCTGGGGTTACCAGGACTTGCCTGTTTTCTTTTGGACCGCCACCCAGGCCCAAAGGGATCATGAGATTATTCATACTAGAAACTTCCATGTGCAGCCACAAGCCATTATGGGCTCTGGCATAGTTGACTAAGTTGTGCGAACTCTTACAGGGTAGACTAGCAGATGTAGGGGAAAGTAGGTGTACCGGTCTATCCGTCGTAAGGTGCTAGCGCTTCTGAAAGACTGTGTCTCGGTCATCCGTTTCTCAAACACCATCTAGTGCGAGAAATCCACCGGAGGCGGTCGAGTCTTGTGGGGAAAAGTGCGCAAACCTCTGCAGAGTGTAACAAACTAATCATGGTTAGCCGTGTCCCCGGTTATGGACATCTTGAGTATCTAGTACCTGGATTATCATGTGAATCTCAACATGTTACTCTAAATTAATTTTGTGGGATTTTAATGATGTTACTTAATTGGGATTGAGGATGCTGTCAACCATTCTCAATGTTTCACAACCACCATGATAGTAATTAATTTTATTCCTTTGAAGTAGGGAAAAATTGGCTTTACGCAAAAACTGTAACCATAGAGCCTTCCACCAGCCAAATATGCATATAGTATAGCTGTTACATCCCATTATTCTCTATGTGTTATCTTGCCAGCATATTCCATGTGCTGACCTGTTTCGGGCTGCAACGTTAATGTTGCAGACTTTTCAGACAACGATTGAGGAATTTAGGTCGTGGTTCTATACTCAGTGATGCCGTTGGAGTTGATGGACTCACTTATCTTCCAAGCCTTCCGCTGTTATTGTTATTAGATGGCCTTAAGCCATATTTATTGTAATAAGTTCTCTTTTGAGACACTCGATGTAATAAGTGTGTGATTGCTACTCTGCAATAAATCCTCCGAGTACTGTGTGGTGTCAGCATTACTGATCCAGGGATGACACCAGAGCACAGAGATCAGACTGTTTGAGGTCTGGTCGCTACATGCATGCTCTTAGTGAGGTATCTAGTATATCATAGACGACTAACTAGTATCAGACTAGCCACAGTGGGAGTAACTTCAGCAGTAACACCGACTCCAACTCAGTAAACTTGCTTACGTGGCAATAAGTTAATGAGGAGAGAGATAGTGTCAGTAACTTAGCTAGTTACTATAGCATCACATGTCCCAATGCAATATGAGTCTATAACCTAAGAAATGAAGCTTTGCATGACACTGTGCTTATGTTACTACCCACTATGAAGGTAGTAACATATATAGTCTAGGGATATGCGCACGTTACTAGTGTACTACTCTACATTGTGGCTTGTCTCATACTCCCTCCTTTCCGGTTTAGGCTGGTTGTAATGGTATTATCATAAGCGGTATCATGCATGCCACTAGACTTTCTAGATGATGTGGCACACAAGAGAGGATGTGGTATCATATCATGATACCTTGTCATATTAAATGTTGTACTACTACTTTGTGTGATGCATGACAATTAGTAAGGCAACCTAAGATGTTAACGTGTGATACTATGCATTACGGAAGTAGTATCCTAGCTACACTATCATATATATGCATGCATGATACTACTAGTATATATATAATACTCCCCATTACAACCAGCCTTATAGGGATCCATTCATAAATACGATCATCTACGATATATACTCCCTCTGTAAACTAATATAAGAGTGTCTAGGTCACTATTTAGTAATCTAAAGGCTCTTATTTTAGTTTACAAAGGGAGCTAGTACTACTCTATGATACTATATATGCACTATGAAGGTACGTACGTAGTATCATACATTAGTATCATATGCATGATACTATATATATAGTATATGATACTCCCCACTAATAAGGCTAGCCATAGTGGCCGACGATGTCATGCACTCGGAAATAGCAAGTATGCTGATGTGGCAAAGAATTAAATATATATAAAGAGGGTTAGAGTAACATATAGTAGGTAGATACCGTATCATGTTAAATGCGATGCTAATTTGTGTCATGCATGGCAATAAATATGATCTATATATGATACTATACTATATGTATTATACTATGTGCTATAATTAATTAAAGGTAGTATCATATGCTAGTATGATATGTACTGTATATTCATGATACTAGTATATGACACTCCACTATACTCATGATTTCTTACCGTGGAAAAAAATTGGAGGCGAAACGATGAACTCATGTTTTCATTCGAACAAAAATATGATCTTAGGTAATGTAAATGTTTTCAAAGAGCACATGGTTCACTCACGAAAGCTGTGTGTCCACTAAACCGTGGTCGATGCACCCCCACCCCTCTGCCACGCGCGTGATCCGAGTCGTGCGTTCTGATTGGCCAGAACCCAAACCCCACGGATCGTATGTCCGCACCGTTGGATTCTCCTTGATCAAACGGCGATCCTCATCCCTTTCGACAACACATGTACATGTTTTCAAATAGCCCGTCAAAAAAATGTTTTCAAATAGCACACAGTTCACACACGAAAGCCGTGTGCCAACCAAACCGTGGCCGATGCCCCCCCTCGTTGCGCGCGCGATCTGAGTCGTGCGTTCTGATTGGCCAGAACCCAAACCCCACGGATCGTACGTCTGCACCATTGGATGCTCCCAGATCGAACGACAATCCTCATCCCTTTCGACAGGAAATGCAGTCCGGCTAGGAATTGATTTATATGCCAACATGCACAGTAAATGCCAAAAAAATGTCTTACATATAGCACATGAGACCTGAAATGCGCTAGCAAATCAAAACTGTGGTAAAATTGTGATTGGTTTACGTGCGAAAAATTTAGAGGCGAAATGATGAACTCGCGTATTCATTTCAAAATTAGTACGTCTTCATTTCAAATGAAATTATTCTGTTTGTGCACACGAGCGCTTAGAGGCAACCGTTTGCATAGGCCTTTCCGCGCGCGGCGACCGGGGATATTTTTCACCCTTTTAACCTAGGCCGCCAACACCCCCCCACCGTCCGCCCACGTTCCACTCAATTAGTCCACCCAATCTCCTTTGCCAGCTCCCCCCTCCCCCAGATCCACAGCAGAACCCTCTCCGGCACCGCCATTGAGGGAGTCCTAGATTAGGGGGTCTCCAGAAAGCCGGACTATATCCTTTGGCCGGACTGTTGGACTATGAAGATATGAGATTGAAGACTTCGTCCCGTGTCCGGATGGGACTCTACTTGGCGTGGAAGGCAAGCTAGGTAATACGGATATGCATATCTCCTCCTTTGTAACCGACCTTGTGTAACCCTAGCCTCCTCCGATGTCTATATAGACCGGAGGGTTTTAGTCCGTAGGACAACATACAATCATACCATAGGCTAGCTTTTAGGGTTTATCCTCTCCGATCTCGTGGTAGATCAACTCTTGTACTACTCATATTATCAAGAATAATCAAGCAGGACGTAGGGTTTTACCTCTATCAAGAGGGCCCGAACCTGGGTAAAACATCGTGTCCCCTGTCTCCTGTTACCATCCGCCTTAGACGCACAGTTCGGGACCCCCTACCCGAGATCCGCCGGTTTTGACACCGACATTGGTGCTTTCATTGAGAGTTCCTCTGTGTCGTCACCGTTAAGCTTGATGGCTCCTTCGATCATCGATAGCGATGCAGTCCAGGGTGAGACTTTTCTCCCCAGACAGATCTTTGTATTCGGTGGCTTCGCACTGCAGGCCAACTCTCTTGGCCATCTGGAGCGGATCGAGAGTTACGCCCCTGGCCACCAGGTCGGGTTTGGAAGCTTAAACTACACGGCCGACATCCGCGGAGACTTGATCTTCGACAGATTCGAGCCCCTGCCGAGTGTGCCGCACGGTCACGATGAGCATGATTTAGCTCTACCATCGGACAGTGTTCAGGAGACCGCACCGGCAACCGCTCTGACCCTCAATTCGGAGCCAATTGCGCCATCCATGGACGGGTGGATAGACCGCGCCACGGAGGCCGTATTCTCAGCGGCGATTGAGCCGAATATCGACCTTACCCTTCACGGGAGCCATGACGCCTAACTACCGGATTCTTCCCCGGCCACGGACTCCGAACTCCCTGCGCCCGTGCCTATCGAATCCGACTGGGCGACGATCATGGAGTTCACCTCCGCGGATATCTTTCAGCACTCGCTCTTCGGTGACATACTGAACTCATTAAGGTCTCTCTCCCTATCAGGAGAGTCCGGGCCGAACTATGTTCGGCAGGATTGGGATGCGGATGACGAAGAAATTCACTGCCCACCCACCACCCACTTGGTAGCCACTATCAACGATTTGACCGACATGCTCGACTCCGACTCCGAAGACATCGACGGTATGGACGACGATGCAGGAGACGAACAGGAACCACTGCCCACAGGGCACTGGATGCCCCTTCATCATATGATGTATACATGGTGGACACACCCAAAGAAAACGACGACGAGGAACGGAAGGACGCAACGAAGGGTTGTTCCCTCGAGAAGCAGTCAAAGCGGCGGCGTAAGCGCCGCTCCAAATCCCGCCTCGGCAGAAGTAGCGATCATATAAACCCAGCGATAGAGTAAGGCGAGCCAGCGGACGACAAACACGGCATTGAACCATCGTCCGACCACGGCAACACGGAGAATCAAACCGAACAACCCGACTCCGTCGAAGATAATAGTCCGGATAACATCACACCAGACAGGCACCCGAAGCAACAGAATACCCATAAAAGGCTTGTTGCCACCGCGAGGAGTTTGAAAAAGCAGAAGCAAAGGCTCAGGGCTGCACAAGACACACTCAGAATCAGATGGAGTGAAGTACTCAACACTGAAGCGAAGTACGGCGATAATCGCCACACCAAGAGCTACCCAAAGCGAAAGTTGCTACCTGAATTCGATGAGGAGGCCTTAGATCCCCCGCAATCAAAAAACAAAACGGCCATCCGATCGGATAGAAGACCTCGTGGCCAACATAGAGCGGCAAGCGACGCCGCACATAAGCCAGTACACGATCCGCGTGAGGGCTCGCATCAAAAGGACGGCGCAACCAGATCCATCTACGGGCCGCGCAAGCACGCTCCAGCATGCAATACAACACAACAAACATCCCAACACCACGATACACCCAAATACAGGGGTGCCGCACACCCCCTATGTTTCACCGATGAGGTGCTGGACCACGAATTTCCAGAGGGATTCAAACCCGTAAACATAGAGGCGTACGACGGAACGACAGACCCTGGGTCTGGATTGAGGACTACATCCTCCATATCCATATGGCTCGAGGAGACGATCTCCACGCCATCAAGTACTTACCCCTCAAGCTTAAAGGGCCAACTCGGCACTGGCTTAAAAGCCTCCCCGAAAACTCCATTGGCAGCTGGGAAGAGCTCGAAGACGCCTTTCGGGCAAATTTTCAAGGGACCTATGTCCGACCACCGGATGCAGACGATTTAAGTCATATAACTCAACAGCCCGAGGAGTTAGCCCAAAAGCTTTGGAACAGGTTCCTCACTAAAAAGAACCAAATAGTCGACTGTCTGGATGTCGAAGCCTTAGCAGCTTTCAAGCACATCGTTCGAGACGAATGGCTTGCCAGACACCTCGGCCAAGAAAAATCGAGAACAATGGCAGCATTAACAAGTCTCATGACCCACTTTTGCGCGGGCGAGGACAGCTGGTTAGCCCGATGCAGCACCAGCGACCCAAGTACATCTTAAGTCACGGACAGAAATGGGAAATCACGATGCAGCAAAAACAAGCGCCGGAATAAAGAAGACAGCCCGAAGAGCACGACGGTAAACGCCGGATTCATAAGCTCTCGGCCAGGTCAGCAAAAGCTGCCCTCCAAAGGCAACAGAGACGAACTGTCCAGCCTAAACAAGATTCTGGACCAAATATGTCAGATCCATAGCACCGCCGATAAACCTATAAATCATACCCATAGAGAATGTTGGGTCTTCAAGCAGTCCCGCAAGCTCAACGCCGAACATAAGGGGCAGGATACACCAAGCGAAGACGAGGACGAGCCTCGCAAGAAAAGCACTGGGGAACAGAAGAAATTCCCACCAGAAGTCAAAACAGTAAACACGTTACACATGACAAAGGGGAGAAACAAAGCGGCACTCCTAGAGACACATGCCCCAGGGCCTATCACCGCGGAGGTCTGCCACTGGTCGTCCCAACCGATCACCTTCGACCATCGGGATTACTCGGCAAGTATTCGGCATGCAGGATGGGCTGCCTTGATATTAGACCCAATAATTGACGGATACCACTTCACACGAGTCCTGATGGACGGCGGCAGCAGTCTAAACCTGATATATCAGGACACAGTCCACAAAATGGGGATAGACCAAACAAAAATTAGCCGTAGCAATACTACCTTTAAAGGAGTAACGCCAGGCCCAGAGGCCCATTGCACGGGCTCCCTGCTACTAGAGGTTATATTCGGCTTTCCCGATAACTTCCGCAACGAAAATTTAACATTCCATATCGCTCTGTTCCAAAGTGGCTATCAAGCACTACTCGGACGCGAAGCTTTCGCTCGCTTTAACGCAATACCGCATTACGCTTCTCTCATGCTTAAGATGCCCGGTCCACGTGGCATCATTACAGTAAATGGAAATATTGAGCGCTCCTTGCGCGCAGAAGACCGTGCGGCTGCCTTGGCAGCCGCACACTAAACGGCCTCACCAACTAATGCATCTGCCAAGTCGTTAAGACCACGGACGCGGTTAGACGAGTCCGGCGCAGCTATATGTACTTGATACAGGTTTGATGGCTATACCCCTATTACAATACAAGGGGCTCAACGCGCACAAACAAGTGGCAATTAGGCTCAACTTTACTCATCTTGAACTGTATATAGTTTATTTAGTATAACCTACCTTTTTGCATGACAACTTTTCAACTAAGTTCCTCTCTTTTACAGATGACCATCGTGCTACACCCGTCCAGGACACGGCACAACAGAGACACAGGCGCAGACGTGCAGCAGGGACCCGTTCCAAGGATTCTTTTTAGATTAAGACCCTGCGTAAACCTTTTTTACTGTCTCTTGTTGATACACATCCCTCGGATTCTCAGTACAATTGAGAAGGATGCTGACTTATTGGCATGTGGCCACGTCAGAATATTGCACGTACCTGGACACCAGGGGCTTATTACAAAGGGCACTGTTTAGGCCCAGTTTACATCATAAAGACCGAATACCTTAGGGAGTGTTCGGCGTCGCGAGTTTGGCCTTATATGCATCAGCTTCGAATCATGTCTTTGGTCGAATGTTGGGTTTGCCCGGCTCCTATGTTTTGCTGCCTTACGTTCCGCTCTATCGGCTAAGGCGGCACGAGGAGAACTACTGCGATTGTGCCCTGGTTCATCCGGACGAGCACCTCAGTAGAGAAAGCCGAAAACTGACTGTCATGATATAGCGTGAGACTGGTCAACCACTCGATGACCTAGCGGAATCTTCGGGATTCCTCCGCCTTAACGAAGGGCCGTTTCCCGGCGAAGCATGTACGCGCCCCGAATCCGGATGAGCGCGGAGCCACCAGGGGCTATATAGTAGCCCCACTATCAAACTCCTCTGGCTAAGTGAAAGTGTTAAAGCATTATAGTCCGGTTGCCTAGTTCGCTGCGCTATCACCTCCTTAATGGACCAAGACATTGGATCAAGTGTGAACATGCGTCTTCTGCGAACTCCCCCGCATTATATGCGTGGGGGCTGAAGCCGACGACTGCCATCTTTCAGGTTATATACATATATACATAAACGGCCGCACAGGAGGCATCATAGCACTTTCGGGCAAAAGTATAAATACAGCCTTAATAAATTCAATAAAACATTGTTTTTACAATGGGAATACATGTCACTCAAACATAATATTCTTCGAGCACTGAGCCTCTATCGAACGAGCGCCTTCAAGAACTTCTTCAAAGTAGTGCTCGACAGCCACTCGGCCTATGGCTGAACCCTGTGCCGCAATAGTGGTGGCATCCATCTCCGCCCAGTATGTTTTGACACTGGCAAGGGCCATCCGCGAGCCTTCTATGCACGCCGACCTCTTTACAACATCGATGTGTGGCACAACACCAATGAATTGTTGCACTAAGCTAAAGTAGCTATTCGGCCTTGGCCCTCTCGGCCATAGATGATCCACAACACACCTCATAGCAAGTCCGGATAATCTATGGAGCTCAGCCCACTCGGCCACTTGCTCATTCAACAGCAGCGGACGGGCTGGAGCATGAAACTATGACCAAAACAGTTTTTCCACTTCGTGATCTTTCCTATCCTTGAAGTATTCGGCCGCATCAGCCGCACTTGCAGCCAAATCCACGTAGGCGTCTGCAGAACTCCATAGCCGGTCCAGAGGTGCATACTTCGGGTCCCCGAACTTAGTCCGCAACAAGAAGGGCTTCCCGGATACAATATCTGCAGCTTGATGCAGCTCCTCCTTCGTCGCTCTAATTTGGGAGCGGGCTTCCTTGGCAGCCACCCGGGCCTTTTCCAGGTCCGTCGCCTTCGCCCGATTTTCTTCTTCAAGAAGCTGGTAACGGTTAGCAGCACCTTTTAACTCTACAGCCATCTTGGCTGTTTTTTCCTTGCTCTCGCAATGCGCGGCCTATTCGGCCCTTAACTCTCTGGCCACCTTTAAAGCGGCCGCATTGCTACTCGTTGCTTGCTCCTTGGCTCGGGCAAGTTCTGCCCGAAGGGTCTCCATGGTGGCAACTCCATCTGCAGTCACAACATATTAAAGATACTGGCATCATGCTGCTCTTATTACGTGACAATCACTAGACAAATCACCTACCCTATGCCTCGTCAAGCCGCTTGTTGACAAGCACGATGTCGGCATCTGCCGCATCTAGCTGCCACTTTAGTTCGGCAAACTCATTAGTCCGGCTAGCCACCGGAGCTTCAACCACATGCACATAAAGGCGGTCTGGTTATTACCTGGGACTATGATCCTCTGTTTGCCGCCGTTCTCGACGACAACCAGAGTCTTAGGGGCTACTATCTGCATGGGCATACCTAACGTATGCGGTACTATTAAAAGGCATACATTATTTTACGTACCTCGAAGCCTTTCACCAGATTCATAAAAGCTTCGTGCAAACCGCTTTCGGCGGATGAAATCCTTTCAATTACCGTACCCATCAGCATACGATGCGCTTCCGAGACGACAGCTTTCTCCAGAAGATCCTTCAGCGCGTCCGACCGCACACAGTACGGACCCTTGCTGTCGCTCTCCTCAGGAGCTGGATACTGGGGATGCCGGGCAGCCAAAGGGTTATCCTCTGGCGATATTGGATCCGGAGATACCCTTCGCGATGACACTTCAAGGTCGCCCGCTTCTTGAGCTGGGGAGTCCAGGGGAGGCGTTTCGCTCTCCATCATCTCCGGAAGAAGATCCCCCGAAGATGAACTCTGTCGAGAAGGGCTGCGATCCGAACTACAATTTACAAGCATCGGTTATTGTCTTCGCAAGTAAGGTAGGTGTAACATCCCAAATTTTCAATTTGGATTGTTATATATTAGATCATCATTGCATGTCATGTTTTATTGCTTTTCCGTTCCATAATCCTCGAAATCCTAAGCAACTCAAGGACCCTCGGAGAGAGTTGGGGATTTCCCGGTTTTCATATTTGATTCTTTTATCAAATAATGAAACGAGGATTTGATTTTAATTATTTCTCTCTGAAAAATATTTCACATTAAAAATTAAAGAGAGGAGATAATATGACTTCTCCAAAATAAATGAAATATTGGAGGAAAAATATTAAAATCATTAAATTGATTTTTATTTGATTTTATTTGCATTAGAAAAATTACATGTTTTCAAAATTGCATTTTAGGGCCAAGAAAATGTTCATCTTGTTCTAAATATTTTATTTAGACGGTGAAAATTTGTTTTGGAATTTTTAGATTTTTTATTTATTTTTCTAGGATTTTATTTCTGTCGGTGGAATTGTTTTTTTTAAATCATGCCCGACTAGGCCTAAGGCCCACCCGAGCCAGGCCGGCCCAGCTACCGCCGCCGCCGCCACTCGGACCGGAGTCCGAGTTGGACTCCGCCTCCACCGCGTCTTGCCCCTCCTCCAAGTCGCCGCCCCCGCCCCCTTTATATACGCCGCCGCCCCGAGCCCCAACACCACAATCAACCCCGCCTACCCCGCCACCCGCAGCCACCGCCGCCCGCGCTCGCCGCCGCCGCCGCCCGCGCTCGCCGCCGCCAAGCGCCGCCGCCAAGCCCCGCCGCCCCATGAGCCGCCACCCCGCACCCCGCCTCGCCGGACCTCTCGCCGCAGGTATCCGCCAGATCCGAGCCATCGGTTTTTTTTAAAAAACTGTTCGGTTTATTTTTTTTCGAAACCCTAGTTTTCATTTTTTTAATAGATTGGTTTTCTCCGATTTATTCTTTTAGCGAGCGTTCGCTCGTTCGTTCGTTTTAACGAACGCGTTGTTTTTCATTTTTTCGGATTTATTCCGCGATTTTTCTGATCGCGATTTCTGATCCGATCTTAGTTTCTGTTTATCTTTTCGCTCGTTTATCGGAATCAGGCGATTCAAGCGCCTGGAGTTTCATCTCGAAGCCCTCTTTTTGTTTAACCAACTCAAACAAGTTTTGCTACTGTAAAATTTGACCTAGTTTCAGTTTAGTAAACGAAGCTTCTTTCTTTCGCCGTTTGAGTTTCGTTGCTCCGTTTGATTTGATTCTTTTTGCGAACCGGAGTTCTTAAGTTGAACTTTCTGGTCAACCTCTTTTATTTGAGTTTTTCTTGTGCATCGTTGCTTGTTACTTATGTATGCTATTGTTTTCTTGCGATAGAATTCCCAGAGTGCAAAGCGTGTTACTACGAGTCTCTAGGATTCGCGGATCGTCAGCAAGGCAAGTAACACTTTGATCATACCCCTTTATCACCCAGTTTTTATGCATTAGTTCCAATCCTCAAACATTGCATGATTAGTATGTCATTAACTTGTGGGTTGGGAAGTAGTTGATGAGGTAGAACCTATTGCCCTGTTATATTCAAACCCTTGGGAGTTACTTCTACGCTTGCTTATATTACTATGCTATGCTATGCTCGTAGACGTGGTTTGGGTTTGAGTGAAATCCATGACAGATGTGAGTTTGTTAATTAATGGTTCAACTTAAGGTGGCAACTTAATCAAACAACTGGGTGGATTGAGGCACCTGGGGAACCCAGTGTTGCCTGTATTTTTGGAAATCCCGAGGTACCGTGTGATCTTCCTATGGACCGCCACCCAGGCTCAAAGGGAACTGAGATGATTCATGCTAGAAACTTCCGTGTGCAGCCACAAGCTATTATGGGCTCTAGCATAGTTGAGTAAGTTATATGAAGCTCTTGAAGAGGCAGATCAGCAGGTAGTGGGATGTAGGTTTGGTATGGTCTATCCGGAGTAGAGAGTTAATATTTCTGAAAGACTGTGTCTCGGTCATCCGTTTCTCAAACACCCTGTAGTGCGAGAAATCCAACGGAGGCGATCGAGTATTGTGGGGAAAAATGCGCAAACCTCTGCAGAGTGTACAATCTAATCATGGTTAGCCGTGTCCCTGGTTATGGACAATTGTTGAGTATCTAGTACTTGGGTTATCACATGTATCTCATCATGTTTAATTAATATTGTTGGGTTGTTAATCACTTTAATTGGGATTGAGTTGGAGGAACCTTCTCAATGTTGTTCAACCACCATGATAGTTAAATTAAAATCTATTCCTTTGTTGTAGGGAAAATTGGCTTTTCGCAAAATTGTAACCATAGAGCTTTCCACCAGCCATATATGCATGTAGTGATAGCATTATTCTGTTCTTGCTCTACTGTGTTATCTGCCAGCATATTTCATGTGCTGACCCATTTTCGGGCTGCAACGTATTATGTTGCAGACTTTTCAAACGAGGAGTAAGGTTCGTTAGGTCGTTGCCGTGCAGCTCAGCTATGCCGTTGGAGTTGATGGACTCACTTTATCTTCCAAGCCTTCCTCTGTTATCGTATTAGATGGCCTTAAGCCATATTATTGTAATAAGTTCTCTCTTGAGACATTCGATGTAATAAGTGTGTGATTGCTACTCTTTTATAAATCCTTGGAGTATTGTGTGTGTCAGCATTACCGATCCAGGGATGACACTGAAGCACAGAGACTTGACCATCTGAGGTCAGGTCGCTATAAGATGGTATCAGAGCACACGCTGAGTGTCGGACACGACCACTAAGATAAACCCTAGGTCACACTTCTCTACTCATTTCTGACTCCTCTCCATTTTCTACTCTTTAGGATGACGGAGATGAAGAACAAGTTTGCACAACTGGATGAAGACACACCTTTTGGACGCCACTTGAAGGAAGTCACTTGGTACTTGAACATTGGAATACCAAGCTTCACCGGAACGTACAACACCACTTTACCTGAAGAGGAGTGCTGGATGATTCAAGTACAAGTTCCAGGAAGGACGTTCTCTCCAACTTCTAAACCCATAGAGTTTTCTTTCGAAGCACCCACCTGGAGTCTAGGCAAGAGCATGGCAGCCCACATTACCATGGGATGCATTGGAGAAGTTTACAACAAGGAGCTTAAGGACACTATTTACCAAATATTTGGGCGTCGAGACGAGCAATGGGAAGTAATCAGCACCAGGAAGGATAGATCCATTACAGCTTTCATCCAGGAGTTAAACCAGCACATCCAACGTCAGGAAAACCAGATGTGCACGGACATGATGGACTTGAAGAAGGCGAAGACTAGGATCATCGAACTGGAGGAAGAACTCAAGTTTACACGCGATGGATATGAGGAGGAAATCAAGACACTACTGGAGAAGAATGACGACCTAGTCAAGAAGATCGGAGTATTCATGGGAGGACCAGCACCGGGAGACGAAGACGAAGATCCCACTTGCTCGGACAACTACATCATCATCGACGACACCGATTCCGATCCTAGTGATGATGACTTTGAAGACAAAGCTGGAGCAGACATCATGGAGTCTTCCGCCGATCAAAATTTCTAGATGACTACCATATATTACTAGTATTCCCCCATGTATTTAGTAGTAGTTGAGCACTTGTGCGATAGTTCTAGATCGTTTGTATGCCCTTGCTTGATTGATTGAGTGAAATGATTGTGTTTGTCTCATGTGCATATGGGTAGTGTTTTCTCATTAGACCACTTTTCTATTCTAATCTCTTCCATCTGAACCCCTCAGATTCCTCCGAGACGTGACACCGGTTTTGCCTTCCCACCGGAGCTCACCAAGTTGATCCAACAGCAAAATGCGTTGATGCAATTGCTAGTTCAGAATCAAGGCAACAACAACAACAACAACCCGCCGCCCATGGACAACCTAGCCCGTTTTCTAAGGTTACAGCCGCCGGTGTTTTCCAGTAGCACCAAGCCCATAGTTGCGGACGATTGGCTACGCCGTATTGGAAGGGAGTTGACCACCGCAGGTTGCACAGATGCTGAGAGAGTGCGCTTTGCCGCACATCAATTGGATGGACCAGCAGCCTCATGGTGGGAGAATTACACATCCACTTTTCCTATAGCCAATGTCACTTGGGACCAGTTTCAGCAAGCTTTCTGCACAGCCCATGTCTCCACTGGAGCTATGCAAATGAAGAAGCGGGAGTTTTGCAACTTACACCAGGGGAACCGTACTGTGGCTCAGTACGTGGATGAGTTTAGCAAGTTATCTCACTACGCCCCTGATGATGTGGCCACAGATGTCGCGAAGCAGGAGAAGTTTATGGAAGGGCTGAATGATGAGATGAGTATGCAGTTGATGGTAGCAACCTTCAACAACTACCAGGAGTTGGTAGATAAGGCTCTTATGATTGAAGGGAAGCAGCAGCAAATTGAGATCCACAAGAGAAAGTATGGACAAGGGAAGTATAACTCAGGAGCTCAGCAGAAGCCTTGCCTAACCCCGAACTCGGGAGGACTTGTTCATAACCACGGACGTCACAACCACACTGGAGGAGGATCGCATAACCATAATGGTTCTAAGAATGGGAATGGGAACAGAACCAACAAGTCAAAAGGGACTTAAGTCATGTTACTTGTTTCAAGTGCGGGAAGACTGGACACTACGCCACGGAGTGCCCTGAAGGAAAGAATGGAAATGGAAATGGGAGCTCTGGGAAGAAGCCAAATCCATTCAAAAAAGGACAAGTGAACCACGTTAACGTGGAGGAGGTTGAAGAGCAGCCGGACGCGGTAATAGGTAAGTTTTTGGTTAAGTCATTTACCGCTCTAGTTCTTTTCGATACTGGTGCATCGCATTCATACATATCAAGGGGATTCGTGGATAAGTTTAAACTACCAACCCAAACCCTTAGGACCCCTCTTTTAGTGAGTTCACCCAGAGTAGAGTATATGGCTAGCCGATGGTGTGACCAGATACCCTTAACCATTGGTACACATGTTTTCCGTCCGACCTAATTATCTTGGAGTCACAAGGATTGGATGTGATATTGGGTATGGACTGGATGTCAAAGTTTGGAGGAAGCATTGACTATGCTAGTAAGTCGATTTATCTCACCACTCGGAAGGAAAAAGGATTAATTATGTATCTAGGCATGTGCCTAGGAGGAGTCAAGTGAATGCCCTTACGGGAGTTGTTCAGGAGGAAGTGCCTGTAGTGAAGGATTACCCGGATATTTTTCCAAAGGAGTTACCAGGCATGCCATCGGATAGAGACGTTGAGTTTTTGATAGAGCTGTTGCCAGGTACAGGACCAATATCCAAGAGACCCTATCGGATGCCCGCAAATGATCTGGAAGAAATTAAGAAACGGATCAAGGAGTTATTGGAGAAAGGATACATCCGAAGAAGTTCATCACCTTGGGGAGCCCCAGTACTTTTGGTTGAGAAGAAGGATAAATCCCTGAGGATGGTTGTTGATTATCGAGCATTAAATGAAGTGACGATTAAGAACAAGTACCCACTGCCGATGATCAACGATCTGTTTGATCAGTTGCAAGGAGCTAAAGTGTTTTCGAAGATCGATTTGCGATCGGGGTATCATCAATTGAAGATACGAGAGAAGGATATACCGAAGATAGCGTTCACCACACGATATGGATTATACGAGTACATGGTCATGTCATTTGGACTGACTAACGTCCCTGCCTATTTCATGAGCATGATGAACAAGGTGTTCATGGAGTATTTGGACAAGTTTGTTGTGGTGTTTATTGATGATATTATGGTATACTCGAAGAACGAGGAGGAGCACAAGGAGCATTTGCGCCTAGTTCTCGAGAAACTCAGGGAACACCAGTTGTATGCTAAGTTTAGCAAATGCGAATTTTGGTTGAAGGAAGTCGGGTTCCTTGGACATGTTATATCGGGAGAAGGTATAGCAGTAGACCCCAGCAAAGTTCAGTCAGTCACTGAATGGTTGGCACCCACCTCAGTTAGCGAGATCCGCAGCTTTCTTGGACTCGCAGGATACTACCGGAGATTCATCAAGAATTTTTCCAAGATTGCAAAGCCAATGACTGAACTGTTGAAGAAGGATACTAAGTTTAAATGGACAGAAGATTGCGAGGCAAGTTTCCAGGAGTTGAAGAAACGTTTGACTACAGCGCCAGTGCTAACACTGCCAGATATACATAAGGAGTTCCAAGTGTACTGCGATGCCTCACGCTTAGGACTTGGATGTGTGCTTATGCAGGACGGGAGAGTTGTTTCGTATGCCTCACGACAACTAAAACCTCATGAGTTGAACTATGCCACGCATGATTTGGAGTTAGCAGCCGTAGTGCATGCATTGAAGACCTGGAGACATTACCTTATTGGAAACCGTTGTGATGTGTACACAGACCATAAGAGTTTGAAGTACATTTTCACCCAGAAGGAGCTGAACCTTCGACAGAGGAGATGATTGGAGCTTATAAAGGATTATGACGTGAAGCTACACTATCATCCAGGAAAGGCCAATGTCGTAGCAGACGCTTTGAGCCGGAAGAGTTATGCTAATATCCTTGAAAGTAAGGGACTACCGAAGGAATTAGCAGAGGACATCATGGAACTTCGATTGGAGATTGTTCCTAGAGGATTCATTGCAACAATGGAGGTCCAGTCGACATTGCTGGACAAGATTCGGGAAGCTCAGAAGGATGACAAAGAGATTGCCGAGATAAAGGAGAAGATGGGCAAAGGAAAGGCCAAAGGTTTTCATGAGGATGAGCATGATACCTTATGGTTTGAGGACCAAATCTATGTGCCCAATAACCAGGAGATCAGGAAGTTAATACTTCAAGAGGCTCATGACTCACCATACTCGATACACCCCGGAAACACCAAGATGTATTTGGATTTGAAGGAACGTTTCTGGTGGACCGGTATGAAGAAGGATATTGCCGAGTATGTAGCCGTATGTGATGTATGTTAGCGCGTGAAGGCAGAGCATCAGAAGCCAGCAGGACTGTTACAGCCTATGCCGATACTCGAATGGAAGTGGGATAAACTGGGCATGGACTTTATCACCGGATTGCCCAGGACCAAAGCGGGATATGATTCCATATGGGTAGTAGTTGATCGCTTGACCAAAGTAGCTCACTTCATCCCAGTGAAAACCACCTATACAAGTGCAAAGTTGGCCAAGATATATACGTCCAGGATCGTATGTCTGCATGGAGTTCCGAGGACCATCGTATCAGATCGAGGAACACAGTTTACCTCAAAGTTTTGGCACCAGTTGCACTAGACTTTGGGAACGAGATTGGAGTTTAGTACAGCATTTCACCCGCAAACGGATGGACAAACAGAGAGAGTCAACCAAATTCTGGAGGACATGTTGAGAGCATGTGCGCTAGATTATGGATCTAGTTGGGATGACAATTTGCCATACGCAGAGTTTTCATACAACAATAGCTATCAAGCCAGTTTGAAGATGGCACCGTTTGAAGCCCTGTATGGACGAAGGTGCAGAACACCATTAATGTGGGATGAGGTAGGAGACCGATAGTTGTTTGGACCAGACTTGATCAAGGAGTCTGAGGAGAAGGTTAAATTGAGTCGTGACAGACTGAAGATTGCTCAGTCCAGGCAGAAGAGTTATGCAGACTCAAAACGCAAGGAGGTAACCTATGAAATTGGAGATCGAGCATATCTGGGAGTATCACCCTTGCGAGGAGTGAAACGTTTTGGAGTTAAGGGAAAGTTAGCCCCGAGATTTGTAGGACCGTATCGTATTTTGGAACGGATGGGAGAAGTTGCCTACAGGTTGGAGTTACCCGAGGCATTGTCAGGAGTTCATAACGTGTTTCACGTTTCACAGCTGAAGAAGTGTCATGCTGAGATGGCAGATATACCGCTAAGAGATACAGTACCCCTGGAGGCGATTCAGTTGGAAAGTGATTTGACTTATGAGGAGAAACCAGTTAAGATTCTTGAGTTTGCCAGCAGAGTCACCCGCAGTAAGGTTATCAAGTTTCGCAAGTAAGGTAGGTGTAACATCCCAAATTTTCAATTTGGATTGTTATATATTAGATCATCATTGCATGTCATGTTTTATTGCTTTTCCGTTCCGTAATCCTCGAAATCCTAAGCAACTCAAGGACCCTCGGAGAGAGTTGGGGATTTCCCGGTTTTCATATTTGATTCTTTTATCAAATAATGAAACGAGGATTTGATTTTAATTATTTCTCTCCGAAAAATATTTCACATTAAAAATTAAAGAGAGGAGATAATATGACTTCTCCAAAATAAATGAAATATTGGAGGAAAATGTTAAAATCATTAAATTGATTTTTATTTGATTTTATTTGGATTTTATTTGCATTAGAAAAATTGCATGTTTTCAAAATTGCATTTTAGGGCCAAGAAAATGTTCATCTTGTTCTAAATATTTTATTTAGACGGTGAAAATTTGTTTTGGCATTTTTAGATTTTTATTTATTTTTCTAGGATTTTATTTCTGTCGGCGGAATTGTTTTTTTAAATATATATATTTCACGCCCGACTGGGCCTAAGGCCCAGCCGAGCCAGGCCGGCCCAGCAGCCGCCTCCTGCGCGCGCGCGCCGCCGCCGCCTCTCAGACCGGAGTCCGAGTTGGACTCCGCCTCCGCCGCGCCTTGCCCCTCCTCCAATTCGCCGCCCCCGCCCCCTTTATATACGCCGCCGCCCCGAGCCCCAACACCACCACCAACCCCGCCTACCCCGCCGCCCGCGCTCGCCGCCGCCAAGCCCCGCCGCCCCGCGAGCCGCCGCCCCGCACCCCGCCTCGCCGGACCTCTTGCCGGAGGTATCCACCGGATCCGAGCCGTCGGTTTAAAAAAACGTTCGATTTATTTTTTCGAAACCCTAGTTTTCATTTTTTTAATAGATCGCTTTTTCTCCGGTTTATTCTTTTAGCGAGCGTTCGCTCGTTCGTTCGTTTTAACGAACGCGTTCTTCGTTTAGATCCAGATAACAAATGTCCGTTCGTTAATCTGTTCATCATTTTTCATTTCCTCGAATTTATTCCGCGATTTTTCTGATCGTGATTTCTGATCCGATCTTAGTTTTTGTTTATCTTTTCGCTCGTTTTTCGGAATCAGGCGATTCAAGCGCTTGGAGTTTCATCTCAAAACCCTCTTTCCGTTTAACCAACTCAAACAAGTTTTGCTACTGTAAAATTTTACCTAGTTTCAGTTTAGTAAACGAAGCTTCTTTCTTTCGCCGTTTGAGTTTCGTTGCTCCGTTTGATTTGATTCTTTTTGCGAACCGGAGTTCTTAAGTT